>NW_026067958.1:6607117-6680507 GCF_014885135.2 Alexandromys fortis | reverse complement strand
GGGAGGCAGTGGCGGGGAGGAGACAGAAATCTTTAATAAATAAATAAATAAAAAAAGAACCCCCCCCAAAAAAAAAGCTGTTTGGACAAAAAAGAATACCCAACAGTTTGCAATGCCACTTCTGCGAACAAACGTGCAGTGGAGAAGTGGAAGAGACGGAGGAGCAGCGCAGCAATCGTGCACTGGAGAGAGTGGGACTGGAGACGGGGTCCAGTGGCAGGTGTGGGGCAAGGCTGTGGTGGACAGGCGGGCATGTCGCTGACGGGTATGACTGGCAGGGTGGTGTGCGGCAGCCTCTACCCCTGAACACGCTGCCCAGCTGTGTGATTTCCCTGGCTCGGAGCAACAGCAGGACGTCCCAGATGGAGCATGGTTCACTGTCTGGATTGGACCCGAGGCATGTGGAGGTCCAGTCTCTGTGTTGCCACCTAAAGCCATTTTGATGTCTGTGGTCTATTTTGCTGCTAGAGACTATGCTGAGGTCTGTGGTCCGTGCTGACGCCAGAGGCCATGTGGAAGTGGATCTGCGGTAGCTGATTGTGGAAGACAATGACGCTTCTTTTGCAGAGGTATCGATGACTGCAGACTCAGTTGAGAATGAGAGACAGAAAGCTTCTGTGACAACCTCTCCCCACCCCCATTCCCGAAAGTAACAGTCTAGACAGGAAGCCATTGAGGAGAACTCCTAAAAACTATGACAGGGATGCTGAAGTGTAGCTTTCTGCAGTTGATGGCTTCTGGTAGGTGGGGGTGGGGAAGGATTCGATTTTATTTAAGGGGCTGGCCACTGAAAGTTTGACCATACTCCAGTGAACATACAGGCAACACAAATTGGACTTGGGTTGTTTATTTATTTTTCTGTTCTTCTTTCTCTTGAGGGAGGTCCCAAGAATGAGGGGTGGACCTGGGAGAACTGGGAAGTCAGTGTGGTGGGGGGCATTGTATGAAATGCCCAAATAATAAAAATACTATGTTGGGAAAAACTCAAGTGTGTTCTTAATGTGCCATTACAATGGGTTCACGGCTTCCTCTTTGTATTTACTATAATATTTGTGTGAGAGGCGAACCCTTAACAGGGCATCTGACTAAAGGGTGTCTTTGTTAAAATAGCAGGTTGGCTTTATGGGCATGGGTACGATGTGGTGACATCATTAACTTTTCAAATGAACCTCTGACGAAGATCAAGCGTTGCTAAGGGAGAACCCGGATTGCTATGGATGATCGCTTGAGTTAATCGTGTATCTGCTGTATGGAGTCATCTTATGTGAAGACATAGTGGGAATATTCTATAAGAGAAAAACCAAGAGAAGGGAAGATCAAAAACAGGTGGCAGACAGGATTGACCTGCAAGGCCCCAGAGTGCCAGCCCCTGCTCCAGAGCTGAGAATGTATTTTACATTGTAAAGTGATTAGAAAGAACCAAGTACGGTGGACCATGGTTGTAGGCCCAGGACTTGAGAGGAAAACAAGTTAAAAGCCAGCCCGGATTACATGGTGAGAGATGTGGTCTCTTTAATATTAAAGGCGGGGAGGAGAAACAAAGGAAGAGAAGGAAGAAAAGAGTGAGGGTGAGAGGGTTGGATGAAGGAAGGAAGGAAGGAAAGGAAGAGATTGAGAAAGGTCAAAGGAATAGTATACAACAATCTGAGAACTCGCAGATATGTACTGTTCATGTTAGGACATAACTGCTCATGTGCTTATAACAAAACTGTGTGGTCCCCAGACTAAATGTTTATGTCACTTTGCAGAGCATGCCTATCAGCCTCTATCCTGGAACAGATGGTCTCAGTTTTGAAACTGTTTGGAAAACTTTAGAAATATTGCTTTAATTGGTCTATGGAGAAGACATATGATGTTCCCATCCTCCATCTCATAATCCTCAGTCAGCAGCCAACGCTGGTGTGATGCTAGGTAGCGTCTTCTCTCTTAGCCCAGGCTGGCCTAAAACTTGGTATGGCTGTTGAGGATGACTTCTTCAATATCTAGTTTTATGTAGTTCTGGGAGTTGAACCCAGAGTTTCACGCATGCTGGGCAAACACTCTGCCACCTGTGACACAAATTCAGCCCTAATTGATACAGTTCTTTTGGGGTAACAGGGCTTGGGACCTGGCTCTAATTGTGAGACCCCAAGTTTTGCTCCCCTTTCAGTGGCTGTGTGTTCTGGGGGAAGGGATGCTGAGTCCTAACTCCTTACTTGACAAGCGGTTGGTGAGGGAGGGACCACTACCTCATGAAAATGGATCAGTGCTTGTTAGATCATTTTGCCAGGTTATGTGGAGACAGATCCCTCAGCATCCGCAGAGCCCAAACCCGAGTACCATCGAGGGACTCCTTTTGTTAACTGTCAGGAATCTTCAGCTTGCAAGCCCAAGGAAGACTATGGTGATAGTAACAATGGCTTTGGTCTTTAGGATCTTCATTTCTTAAATAAAATGTAAACACCATAAATATATAAAAATGGGTATCAGATTTGTGTATCCAAGACATTTTTATGTCCCTGATTTTTTTAGATTTATTTATTTATTTATTATGTATACAATATTCTGTCTGTGTGTATGCCTGCAAGCCAAAAGAGGGCACCAGATCTCTTTACAGATGGTTGTGAGCCACCATGTGGTTGCTGGGAATTGAACTCAGGACCTTTGGAATAGCAGGCAGTGCTCTTAACCACTGAGCCATCTCTCCAGCCCCCTGCCCCTGTTTTTTTTTTTTTAATCTGAGTTTTAAAATTTCCTGGAAGCCCTACGTTTTTATTTGGTTCATTGAGCTCTATTTACAAAAGCCAGTAATTAAAATAAAAATTAAATGTAATGTTTGCTAAAATAGCTTTTGCCAAACCCCAACTCTAATCATTTTCCTCTAAGGCTTAGAGTCTAAGATTTTCTATGTAAAATGACTGTTTTGTGTTTTTATTTCATTTACTTTAAGTTTTTAAACAATCTTATTTTACATACCTATCTCAGATCCCTCTCTGCCCCTCCCCATCCAATCTCCAGAGAGGGTTCAGCCTCCCAAGGGAAGTCAACAAGGTCTGTCACTTAAGGCAGGACCAAGGCCCTCCCCCCTGTGTCTAGGCTGAGCAAGGTATCCCTTCATATGGAATGGACTCCAAAGATCCAGTTCATGCATTAAGGATAAATACTGGCTCCACTGCTAGTGGCCACACACTGCCCATGCCACACAACTGTCACCCACATCCAGAGGGCCCAATTCAGGCTTATGCTGGTTCCCAAGATGTCAGTCTGAGGTTAGTGAGCTCCCATTAGCTTGAGTCAGCTGTTTCTGTGGGTATCCCTGAATGTCATCAACCTGATTACAGGGGAAAGGTAGTTCAGGCACCCTCTCCACTATTGCTTAGATTCTTAGCTGGGGTCATCCTTGTGGTTTCCTGGGAGTTTCCCCAGTGCCTGGTTTCTCACTAACCCCACAATGGCCCCATCTTTCAAGGTATCTCTTACCTTACTCTTCCTCTCTGTTCTTCACCCAGTTTGATCTTTCTGATCCCGTTCTCCCCTCTCCCCTCTTCACTTCCCTACCACCCTCCCCTGGCACTGCCAATTCACTAAGGAGATCTTGTCTACTTCCCCTTGTGGGGGGCAGGGATCCATGTATCTCTTTCTTGGGGTTCTCCTTGTTTCCTGTCTTCTCTGGGATTGTGGACTCTAGGCTCGTTATTCTTTGCTTTATGTCTAATATCCACTTAAGAGTGAGCACATACTGTATTTGTCTTTCTGTGAGTCTTACCTCAGGATTTTTTTAGTTCCATCCATTTGCCTGCAAATTTCAAGATGTCCTTGTTTTTTTTTTTTTTTTTACTGCTGAGTAGTATTCCGCTGTGTAAATGTACCACATAATCTTTATCCATTCTTTGGTTGAGGGACATCTAGGTTGTTTCCAGGTTCTGGTTATTATGAATAATGCTGCTATGAACATAGTTGAGCAAATGTCTTTGGGCTATAGGTTTGCATCCTTTGGGTATATGCCCAAGAGTGATGTTGCTGAGTCTTAAGTTAGATTGATTCCTAATTTTTTGAGAAACTGCTATACTGATTTCTACCATGGCTTGTTTTGTTCTTAAAGGGGAACGAATGGAATTCTACTAAAATTTGAAAACTGACCGCTAGAGGGAGCCAGATTATTATTAAAGAAGTTAAACTGACCGCCAGAAGGAGCCAGACTATTATAAAAGAAGTTAAACTGCCATTCTGTTTAGGTGGTTGGCTCTGCATGAAAACTGTAATGAAATTGAAAAACCATTTTCTTCTCCTCACAGAGATTTTGTTTCCTTGAAAAAATACA
This sequence comes from Alexandromys fortis, assembly GCF_014885135.2. Classification (NCBI taxonomy): domain Eukaryota; kingdom Metazoa; phylum Chordata; class Mammalia; order Rodentia; family Cricetidae; genus Alexandromys; species Alexandromys fortis. The sequence goes on along the minus strand of NW_026067958.1, from coordinate 6,676,207 downwards.
TAATAAGCTTGTCCACTATCTGGAAAGGTGACAAACACATCCTTTCAGCGAAGGAACCGTTTGTGCTGAATCTTTTCCATTTGCCTGTGGAAGGAATTGGAGGCTGGGGTCGGCAGGAAGGTAACAGCTGAATAATGATCTTGAAGACTGATTGCATAGCACACTGGACTTAAAGTTATAAACAAGAACGAGATCCGAGCAGCGATTTACTGAATCTGTGAGGAAAAAAGTATGGGGATTCTCCAACGTGAGTCTCCTTGACTCACTGGGTGTCATCCCTTCTTGTCCACCCACGAGCTATGGATAGATCTTTCTACAAAGAAAACTACAACCTCCTGGGATGTCCCCTCCAGTCCTGGGAGTCCCTCTCAGGCCGGCTTGGTGTAAATGTCTATGTTACTTTAAAATTTTTCAAAATAAAATTATCTCAATTTTCCTAATGCTTCGACCCATTAGTGCAGTTTCCCACGTTGTCGTGACCCCCCAACTACAAAATTATTTTCATTGCTACTTCATGACTGTAATTTTGCTACTGTTATGAATCAGAATGTAAATATCTAATATACAGGATACTAAGTGATGATAAACGACCCCCGTGACTGGGTCATGTGACCATCAATGGATCGCGACCCACAGGTTGAGAATAGGTGATTTATCAGTTTTGGAGACAGGCATTGTTTGGAGACAGACCCAGGCTGGCTTGGAACTCCTTATGTAAACCAGGATGCTCTTGCAATTGCTGTGATCTGCCTGCTTCTGCCATTTAAGTATTAGGGTTATAGATGTGTGCTTCCATACTTGGGAGATTTATTTTAAAATTTTTGCTATTTAAGTAAGATGTGGTGACACATTTCCTGCAATCCCAGCACTTGGGAGGTGGAGGCAGGAGGATTAGGGAGGAGTTCAAGGTTATCTTTAGGGAGGAGTTCAAGGTTATCTTTAGTACCTTAGGAGCTTGAGGCCAGCTGTGTCAGTAACAAAATGGTCAGGCAAGGAGTAAGGTGCTGGAGAATAGAGCACTGTGGTCTCCCCGGGCTGCGTCTTTCCTATGGAACAAAGACGTGCTCCCCGGGGCTGCATCTTCCTGTGGGATGAAGACGTGCTCCCCAGGTTTGCATTTTTCTGTGGGTTGAAGATGTGCTCCCCGGGGCTGCATCTTCCTGTGGGATGAAGACGTGCTCCCCAGGGCTGCATCTTCCTGTGGGTTGAAGACGTGCTCCCCGAGGCTGCATCTTTCCTGTGGGATGAAGATGTGCTCCCTGGGGCTGCGTCTTTCTGATGGGATAAAGACATTCTGTATTATGAAGAGAATGCCCTATTTGTCAGAAAAGGCCTTCTTGTACTTGAGGGCATGAGGCACTTGTGGACATTCCTGAAACACACTCAGAGAGGGTGAGAATGTGACATGTTAGGAAATTTGTGGATGGCGTATCTTCCTTATGGCAAGTCCTGCCTTTGCCAACAAGCACACATTCTTTTTGCTCAGTACAATCCTATAGGATGAATCCCATTACCTCTTTTTTTGGAGGTGTTAGGCTCTTTGAGTATTTAAGTGAGTCTGGCAAGGTTAAAGTTTATCTCCAGGAAGGTTTACTCTTTTAGTGTTAATTGTCTTGAAAGGCTGTACTCACGCAAGTTTAGTGGACCTGATGTATGGTGCAGAGTCACCGACGTGTTTGGGGAGTATTGATAACCAAAAATAAAATAAAATAAAATAAAATAAAATAAAATAAAATAAAATAAAATGCTGCATCTACCGGTTCAGACATGAGAATAAGCAGGGATTTGAATATGGTTCCTGGGCATGCCAGCTCAAATTTGGTGGTAGTTGGTTCAAGTGGAGACAAAATCTTTGGCTACGAGAGTTCACATGGATATTGAAGGGATGTGCACTGGCCACAATAGCATACTGCTGTCAATGTTTTTTTGGCATGGGCAGGAGGGCATGGAAGTTAGGAGTGACAGGAAGCTGCCATATGATGATATTAACAGCCCTTAGGTGGCTAGCTGCCGTTCCTTACCACCTGCCATTTTAGCATGAAGAATTTGGGAATTATGGGAAATGGTATATATTCATTTAGAGATTATTTATTGAAATGTGAATCCAAGTGTTTTGGTTGTTGTAGTTGTTTTTATTTTCTCTAAATACTTTATTTAGAAATGTTACCCTTTCAGGAGGAGGGGATGTGTGTATTTTGAGTGTCTACTAGATCTACCATTAAGATGGCAGTGCAGATGCCAGAGGAGGGAGAGTGTAGGCCCTAGAAACACTGCAGCTTGGAAATGTGATGGTGTGCAGCAGCTGCAGTGGCAGGAGGAGGAAGAGAAAGAGCAGGATAGGAGAAGGAGGTGACGGAAAACAAGAAGCAATGGAGCAGAGGCCAGTAGGAGGAAAAGCGCCTTGGGAGTGGAAGGCACCGTGGGAGGGCAGCTCTAGAAGACACGTCATTTTAAAGACACTTTGGCTACTGTTCAGCTAAAGACAGTCTCTTCTGATTTGGGGTTGAATGCTTCTGCATTCCACTGAAATCAAGTCCCCTGCCCACTGTCTGCTCTAAAACCAGCTTACCACAAGTGTTCACACTAATTCGGGGGACTCCAAAGGCTCTCTAATTTGACCAGTGTAATTCTAAATCTTGCCAGGTCATTTGGGCTCAGATACTAAGAGGCATGTAAAAGGGAGATGTGTGGGTGTGTTATAGGGGCAGAATGAATTAATTTCCCTTTGCATCTTGAAAGTATGAATTTTCCTTCTGGTCACTTACAGAAGGAAAGATCCTTTAACCTAAAATTTTCACCCAAGGTCATAAAAAAAAATTAAGTCGAAACCCAAATCACCTGTCCAGTGGCAAGGACAGAATCATCTGATGAAAGTAGGGGTTATGTCAACAGAATGTGTCCCTGCGCTGGCCCACACTTCTGCAGTTCCTTTAGGTCCCAGTGCTGACAAGCCAGCAGCCACCACTGGCCCACACTGTCACTTTGCTAGCTAGCTCATACGCATAAGTTCCACAGAAGAAACAAAAATGACATTAAAAGTCAAGGAGCATGTCTGCTCCAAAAGTCACTAGACTCATAGAAGCCACCCCAATAAGAGCCTGGAAGAATAATCCGAAGAATTGAAGAATTCAGATGAAGATGAAGAATTCAGAAGGATGATTACAGCCAAGCTCCAACAGCTCAAAGATGACACAAATATATCCCAACAACACAAACAGACGAACGGCAAAGCAGAATTCAATGGGGATACAGAATTACTGAAGAAATGCCAAACTTACAGCTGGAAATGAAAAATTCAAGAAGTCATAAAAAAATCAGTGGAAAACTCCATCAGTGGGATGAATCAGATGGGAAACAGCATGCCAGGGCCTGAAGGCAAGGTGGGGCAACTGGATTATTCAGTAAAGGTCAACGATAAATTAAAATAGTTTCATTTATTTTGCTTTGTAGCAGGAGTAATGCCCCTGGATCTCACCAACAGCAGCATTCCAGAGACAAGTGACCCAAAACCATGAAGGCTTGGTACCTTGCTGGAGTCAGACATCTATGTCTCCCCTGCAAGGCTCAAGGACCTTTGCAGAAGGGGCAGGGGCTATGTAAACACGCTAAAAGCTGGAGGCATGGATGGACTGTCGTGCAGGACCTTCCCCTGAGCCAGACAGCTCTCATCTCCAGAATTCAGTTTGGCCTTCTCTCAAAAGATCATCCTCCTCAGAGTCTCAGAGCCTGGAGCTACAACGTGCCCCTGCCTGGATTTAGAGGCCTCTCACTAGTGTCCAACTCGGGATCATTATTCCTGAATACCAGTCACAATGGGAGTCCAAGCCCCACCAACACTCCAGCAGCTTGAGATAGAGCCTACTGAAGAAGGAGGCCTTGGCCATTTCTGCTATGGTGGACTTGCCCTGCTTGCTGTTTCCAGCAACATTTGGGGTGGCCTTCAGGAACAATCATACCAGCATCCTGCTGGCCATGGTACCTGCCTGGCCATTCACATGCCTTCCTGAAGGAGCCCCGATGAAGACCCCACACCTGATGGAGACTTTGAAGGCTCTGCTTGGTGGACTAGATGTGCTGATTACAGAGGAGGCTTGCCCCAGAAGGGGAGATCAGAGTGCTGGATTTGACAGATGTGGACCCTGGTTTCTGGAGCAAATGGACCGGAACCTATAAAGGTGACTGCTTTTGTCAGGTCACGAGACAGAGGAAGCCAGTGGAGATGTGTCCTTACTCAGGCTTGAAGAAATATCTGAATGTGGTAACTGACCTCAAACTTGTGATCAGGCACTCGATGAATGTACCATGTATTCGTTGCGAAGGGCTCAGGAGAGAAAAGGTTCTGTTTATGCTGTCTGAAGCTTGAGATTTTAGAGTCATCCTTGTCCGGTGTCATAGACATCTTACAGTCTGTGGATATGGACGCTGAAGATGAGAAATTTATGGATAGAAGACATAGCTCCTTTTGGACCTTACCTGGGACAGATGAGAAAATTTCACACACTCATGTTGGAGGATATTGTGAATTTTTTCAGGATCAATGAATCTGAAAAGCTGGAAGAGGTGTGGATAAGCACATTGACCTCACAATTACCCAATTTCCACTGTCTCTAGCATCTCTATCTAAATTATATTTATGTTCTAGTTGGCAGCCTGGCAGAGTGGCTTAGGTGCCTGAAGAAGCCCTTGGAGACCCTGTCCATCACTCCCTGCCACCGCACAGAGAGACTTGGATTACCTGCCCCAGTGCCTGAACCTTTCTGAGCTTAAGCATCTTTACCTGAGTTACACAATTCTTTTTTTATCTATCTATCTATCTATCTATCTATCTATTTATTTATTTATTTATTAAAGATTTCTGTCTCTTCCCCAACGCCGCCTCCCCTTTCCCTCCCCCTCCCCCAATCAAGTCCCCCTCCCTCGTCAGCCCAAAGAGCAATCAGGGTTCCCTGCCCTGTGGGAAGTCCAAGGACCACCCACCTCCATCCAGGTCTAGTAAGGTGAGCATCCAAACTGCCTAGGCTCCCACAAAACCAATAGGTGCAGTAGGATCAAAAACCCATTGCCATTGTTCTTGAGGTCTCAGTAGTCCTCATTGACCACTATGTTCAGCGAGACCGGTTTTAACCCAGGCTTTTTCAGACCCAGGCCAGCTGGCCTTGGTGAGTTCCCGATAGAACATCCCCATTGTCTCAGTGTATGGGTGCACCCCTCGCGGTCCTGAGTTCCTTGCTTGTGCTCTCTCTCCTTCTGCTCCTGATTTGGACCTTGAGATTTCAGTCTGGGAGTTACACAATTCTTGATGAGTGGTTTAAGCCACTTGGAGATCTCATTGAGAGAGTCAAAGACACCTTGCAAACTCTGGATTTGGAGAAATGTTGGCTGGAGGATTCTGCATTTAGTGCTTTTACATCTGCCCTGAGCCAATGATCCCAGCTCCTCAAGATCAATTTCTTCGGTAATAAACTGTCTCTGCCCCTCCTGAAGCAACTCCTTCACCACACACCAAGCTGAACAAGCTCACCCAGGAGCTATATCCTGTCTCTCTGGAGTGCTATGACAGTAGAGGCCTAGTCCTTGTAGACAGATCTGACAGACTTTGTCCTGAGCTTCTGCATATACTCAGGTCTAAAAGACAGCCCAAAGGCAGTCACTTTTGTGTCCACCATCTGCCACAAATGTTTTCAGTCCTGTGTCTATGACCTGGAGAGCAGACATTGCCTTTGCTGGCCGTAAATTGGGAAAGGTTGCCACTTGGTACCGACATAGGGAAGCCAGGTATGTGGAATGGATGAAATTCTCTCTGGTATTGTTGGACCTTGAGACTGCTCCCCACAGAGACCCCTACCATGAGTAGCAGTGCCCTTCTGTCCATTGTATATAATAAACGTGCTGTGTTTCTGAATTGCTGGTGTGTCAGCTTCACAGCACACAGTTCACTTAAAAAAGATTATCCTACTCAATCTTACTGACTCCTGACTTTCTCTCAGAAGAAGGGAGTGTGGAGGGTCATGGTCCCTCACCTGAGTATCCAGCCACCCCTTTCAACTAGGTGCCTACAGTTCTGCCCTAATATCATGTAGCCTCACAGCCTCAGGGAAGGGCTGGGAAAGATAGGGGATGGGGGTCCATCTATGCAGCTATGGAAAAGCCAGCATCACTGGTGGGTACAGCCTTTTGGGGGGTGTTCACCACACTTCTGTAAGTAACTTCTTACCTACGCTCTGTAAGCCTAATGCATTCACTGGTGTCCCCAGGTGAACTTGCTGATACCATACTTTGGTTTGTAAATGGGATCTTATAGAAATGGGAATATGTTTATGTCTTCTTCAGGGTAGGAATTTAAGCAACAAGTGTAATATGCAGATTCAATGCAATCTCAATACAAATTATAGAAGCATTCTTCACAGATATCAGAAAATGCTTTAAAATTTATATGGCAACACAAAAGGCCAAGGACAGCCAAAACAATTCTGAACAAAAAGGTTTCTTTGGGAGATTTCTTCTTTTTTCTTTTTTTTTTTTTCAAAACATTCTTGGTTGGTTTTATTGAGCTATACTTTCTCTGCTACCTTCCCTTCCTCTCCCTCCCCTTCTACTCTCTCTCAATGTCCCCGGTGCTCCCAACTCATTCAGGAGATCTTGTCTTTTTCTGCTGGAAACAAAGACCTGTATTTCGAGATCTGCATGTTGATCACAGCCATCTTAAGCTCACAAGTTAAAAAAAATATTTACCTCTATCCTCTCTGCAGGGTCTAGGAAATCAACTTGGTGTCTTATCTCCTAGCAGAGACCTGCAGGAATTCAGGTCCAGAGATATCCCCAGCTGATAAGTAAATACTGAGGGTCTGTGATTGTTGACTAAAGATGTTGAACATTTTCTTAAGTGTCTTTAAGCCATTTTATATTCCTCTGTTGAGAGTTCTCTGCTTAGTTTTGTACTCCATTTTTTATTGGATTATTTCTTCTTTTGATGACCAATATCTTAAGTTCTTTGTATATTTTGAAGATCAGACCTCTATCTGATGTAGGGGTTGGTGAAGATCTTTTCCCATTCTGTAGGCTGTCATTTTGTCTTGTTGACTGTCCTTTGCTTTACAGAAACTTTTTAGTTTCAGGAGGTCCCATTTATTAATTGTTTCTCTCAGTGTCTGTGCTACTGGGGTTATACTTAGGAAGTGGTATCCTGTGTCAATGCATTTAAGTGTACTTCCCACTTGCTCTTCTATAAGGTCCAGTGTGAATGTCTTTATGTTGAGGTCTTTGATCTATTTAGACTTGAATTTTGTGCATGGTGATAGATATGGATCTATTTTCATTCTTCTATATGTTGATATCCAGTTATGCCAGCACCATTTGTTAAATATGCTTTCTTTTTTCCATTTGATATTTTTTGCTTCTTTGTAAAAAATTAGGACCCAAGGTGTGTGGATTAATATCTGGTTCTTTGATTAGGTTCCCTTGGTCCTGCATCTCTGGGATGAAGTTGACTTGATCATGGTGGATGATGGTTCTGATGTGTTCTTGGATTCGATTTGCCAGTATTTTATTTAATATTTTTGCATCAATGTTCATGAGTGAGATTGGTCTGTAATTCTCTTCCTTAATAATGTCTTTCTGTGGTTTGGGTATCAGGGTAATTGTAACTCATAAAAAGAGTTTGGCAATATTCCTTCTGCTTCCATTGTGTGGAATAATTTGAGGAGTATTGGTATTAGTTACTCTTTGAAAATTTTGTAGAATTCTGAGCTGCAACCATCTGGTCCTGGGCTTTTTTTTTGGTTGGGAGATTTTGATGCCTGCTTCTATTTCTTTAGCATTTATAGGTCTGTTTAATTTTCTTAGCTGGTCTTGATTTAATTTTAGTAAGTAATATTTAGCCAGAAAGTTGTCCATATCCTTTAAGTTTTCCGATTTTGTGGAGTACAGGTTTCTGAAATATGACCTGATGATTCTCTGTATTTTCTCCATGTCTGTTATGTCCCTCTTTTCATTTCTGATTTTGAAAATTTAGATATTCTCTCTCTGCCTTTAGGTTAGTTTGGATAAAGTTTTGTCTATTTTGTTGATTTCCCCGAAGAACCAACTCTTTGTCTTCTTGATTCTTTGTATTGTTTTCTTTGTTTCTATTTTGTTGATTTCAGCTCTCAATTTGATTATTTCCTGCCATCTAGTTCTCCCTTATTTCCCTGTTCATTTTTTGTCCAGTGGTGAGAGTGGAGTGTTGAAGTCACTCACTATTAGTGTGTGAGGCTTAATGTATGATTTAAGCTTTAGAAGTATTTCTTTTACATATGAGGGTGCCCTTGTATTTGGGGCATAGAGGTTCAGTATTGAGATTTCCTCTTGATGGATTTTTCCTGTGACTAATATGAAATGTCCTTCTTTGTCTCTTTAGATTGATTTTAGTTTGAAGTCTATTTTGTTAGATATTAGCTTGTTTCTTAGGTCCATTTGATTGGATTTATTTTGTTTGTTTTTTTTTTCGAGACAGGGTTTCTCTGTAGCTTTGGTGCCTGTCCCGGAACTAGCTCTTGTAGACCAGGCTGGCCTTGAACTCCCAGAGATCCTCCTGCCTCTGCCTTCTGAGTGCTGGGATTAAAGGCGTGTGCCACCACCGCCCGGCAATTGAAATATTTTTTTCCCCAACCCTTTATTCTGAGGCAATGTCTGTCTTTGAGGTTGAGGTGTGTTTCTTGTATGCAGGAGAAGGATGGATTCTGTTTTTGTATCCAATCTGTTAGCCTGTGCCTTCTTATAGGTGAGTTGAGTCCATTTATATTAATGGATATTAATGACCAGTGATTGCTATCTCTTGTTATTTTAGTTTTTTTGTTGGTGATTTTAAGTCATGCATTTTCCCCTTTTTTCAAATTTGCTGCTTTGAGACCATCAATTGTCTGTGTTTTTATTGGTGTAGCCATCTTCCTTGGGTTGGAATTTTCCTTCTAGTCTTTTGTGTAGGACTGGGTTTGTGGCTTGGTATTGGTTAAATCTGGTTTTGTCATGGAATATCTTGTTTTGTCCTTCTATGGTGATTGAAGGTTTTGCTGTGTATAATAGTCTGGGCTGGCATCCATTGTAACATGAACAGGCCTGGCTTGTTGGGATTTCTGTCCTGCCAGGTACTCCACAATTGTTTAGCCTCAAAGAAAATCACACATAGATCTCCATAAATGATATGCTGATTGGCCCATTAGCTCTAGCCTCTCACTGGCTAACTCTCACATCTTGATTAACCATTTTTTCTTATCTATGTTAACCATGTGGCTCAGTACCTTTTTCAGTGGGGCAGATCACATCCTGCTGCTTTCGTGGTCTAGGCAGGAGTGGGAGGAATCAACTTCCTCCTTCCCAGAATTCTCCTGTTCTCATTGCATCATTTTTACTTTTTGTCTGGTTTTTTTGCCTATACTTCCTGCCTGGCCAGTCAGCATTTATTTAAAACATGATTGACAGAATACAGACAATTCTCCTGCACCACTTCCCCCTCTTTTTTTTTTAAAGGAAAATATCCATAGTCCATTTTTTGGGAATGTGGGCGTAGTATTCCAGGCTACTTCCAGCTGGTTGGGGGCGCTGATAATCTTATGGGGACCTAAAGAAAATTTAGTTATGATCAAGTCCTGACTGAAGTATCCTGTGAGTCTTGATCATCTCAGGCAGCAGTCTTGAACCTGTTCTGGATGAGAAACTCAGACATCTGGGCCATCTATTCCTGTCGGAGATTTCTCAGGTGGTCTTCCTTGATCAAAGCTGATTTTTCTTAACTCTGAATAAACCCAGAGCCTCTTGTTTTCTGTGGAAACAAAAGCAAAATCTTTTCTCCAAAGTAACATACCTTTTGACTTCAATTTTGAAGCCAAGGTATTTTCAAAATACCTATCTTGGATTAATTCTGCAGCATTTATAAGCAAGTATCTTTTAGCAGCTGTTGCTCCTTCCTCAGCATTTAAACAATTCAAAGAGAGCATTATAACATACAGTATCAAGATTCTTGTGTAATTTCCATCTTTATGTGGCTTTATTTTAACCTCTATTTTTTTATTTTTACTTTTACTTTTTGAGACAGGTTCTCTATATATCTTTGTCCTGGAATAACTGTGTAGACCAGGCTGTCCTTGAACTCACAGAGATCTGTCTGTCTCTGCCTCCCAGGCAAATCCTACCGCATGTGTGGCTATTGTCTTTCTTTTTTTTTTTTTAACTCTGAGAACTTTAAACTTTAGCATGTATATATTTTTTTAACACACTGTAAACCATTTGAGGTTTTTTTTTTCCTCTTTGAATCTCTCTTTATTGTATATCTCTCTTTTTCTGACCACATGGGTCTTTAATTTGCTAAGGAATATGGAGAAGTTTTTTGCCACAGCTCTATGGCGTTTCAAGGTCCTTGCCAACAAGCAAACTGTAACAGTGTGTCCATAAACAAACACTGAAAAGCTCCTATGGCGTTTCAAGGTCCTTGCAAGGAAGCAAGCTGCAACATTGTATCCATAGCTCCAGTCTGGACCGCCTGCTTGAAAGAGTCAGAGTTTTCCCTGGCAGAATAGCCCAGAAAGCTGGCATTTTAAAACACCACAGCTTTTTTCCTGCTCCTGCTGAAAACTGAAATGCTTTACTCTAGTCTTTCCCAAGCTTTCTCAGGCTTTTCTGTGGATGCAGTTATCCACGTGGGCGCCATTTGTAACATGAGGGGCTGTTTGTTTTTTTGGGTTTCTGTCCTGCTTGGTATTTCACAGCCACCAAGCCCCAAAATAAACTACACAGAGACCTGTATATGTTATAAAGCTGATTGGCCCATTAGGTCAGGCTACTTATTAGCTCTTGTAGCTTATATTAACCCATTATTCTGATCTATGTTAACCATGTGGCTCAGTACCTTTTTCAGTGGGGAGATCACATCCTGCTGCTTCCGTGGTCTGAGCAGGAGTGGGCAGGAGTGGGAGGAATCAACTTCCTCCTTCCCAGAATTCTCCTGTTCTCTCTACATCATTTCTACTTCCTGTCTGGTTTTACCACCTATATTTCTTGCCTGGCCAATCAGCATTTATTTATAACATGATTGACAGAATACAGACAATACTCCTGCAATCCATGGTCTCTTAATGTCTGCATAATGCTTGACTTCCACCTTCTGGCTTTCATTGTCTCCAATGAGAAGTCAGGTGTAATTCTGATAGGCCTGCCTTTATATGTTACTTGGCCTTTTTTTCTTTGCACCTCTTAATATTCTGTCTTTATTCTGTATGTGTAGTGTTTTGATTATTATGTGGCGAGGGGACTTTTTTTTTTTTTTGATCCAGTCTGTTTGGTGTTCTGTATGCTTCTTGTATCTTTATAGACATATCTTTCTTTAGGTTGGGGAAGTTTTCTTCTATCATTTTGTTTAATGACTCCTTTCTGGGTTCTTCTTCAGTCAAATTTCAAATGAACATAATTACCTAAAGAAAAAAGGAGTTCTAGGACCCATGAGGGGTAAAGGAGTAAAAAGTTAAAATGCTGAAAATGTTATATCAGATTTCTAACGGAAGGAGGCACATCTAACATCAAGGAAGAGGGAAGGCGGAACTGGGCCAGGAGGCAGCATGTGGGGCAGGCAACACAGGGTAGGACGGCTTTGCACCTCACCTGGCACAAATGATCACGATGGCTTTGCATGGCTGCTGGTGTACACATTTCTACTGAGAAGGCTGCACAAAGAAGTCACTCTTGCCACTACTTCTGGAGTCACTAAAATCCTTGTTTAGTGGAGTTAAATCCCGACCCCCTTGACAGATAGCAGTGGCAGTTGCCCCAGAAGGAAAGTCAGGCAAAGGTTAAGGACTAACAGGTCTTAGGAAAGTGCTTCTGGAGACACAACCTGTGCAATCTCAAAGGTCCCCAAGCCAATGCTGCCTGGCCATTCAAAGCCTCTGCTGTTTGAAGGCAGTGAGGGATTGAGATAGTAAGCGGAGTGAACGGATCATGTCTTGCGCATGCGCAGCAAGCATGCGTAGACAGCTCTGTCGCAGCTGTTGTCCCAATGGTAGGAGTGCACGTGTCTGTGTTTACAAGTGTTTCTTAGTGACATTATCATGCTCCCTTTACCTACCCAGCTTTTCAGATCTCACATTTATCTAAATATTATGACTAGAATTCTCAAAATCATTTAAAAATATATATGTAATTTAATATGGGCACCAAGGGTTGTGATGCCCACCTACTTTATAAAATCTTAAAGCCACTGTCAATGAAAGCTTAATACACCATGAATTATAAGTAGCATTCTAATGCAGAGTTGTCAGAGCATACAAAGAGTGTCATAAGCCAGGTACAGTGTGCTCCCCTGCAGTCCAGGTACCAGTTACCTTAAGTAGGAGGGATACATGTTTAGAGCTCTTGAGAGACATGTAAATTCATGACCAGCCCAAGCTTTGTAGCAAGACCATGTCTCAAAACAAAACAAAACAAAACATCTGGCCGGGCGGTGGTGACCTTTAATCCCAGCACTCGGGAGGCAGAGGCAGGTGGATCTCTGTGAGTTTGAGACCAGCCTGGTCTACTAGAGCTAGTTCCAGGACAGGCTCCAAAACCACAGAGAAACCCTGTCTCGAAAAACCAAAAAACAAAACAAAACAAAACAAAAACAAAACAAAAACAAAACATCTATCTCAACACTGAGCACTTTTGTGGTAAATGCTTTGCATATGTTCTTGTTGAATTGTTCCACTTTGCCTGTGAGGTAAGGATGTTTTGATCCCCACTTTATGATTGAGGTATTTTGGTGTGGAGTCCAAATAACGGGTAGCAACAGATTTGAAAGTAGGAATCGAATCCAAGTTGAGTTAACTCATAATTCAGAAAATTTGCTTTGGTCAAGTGTTCTAGGTAGTTTTATGTCAATTTGACACAAGCTAAAGTCACATGAATGGAGGCAACTTCAATTGAGAAAATGCTTCATTAAGATCAGGCTATAGCCATGTGTATAGGGCATTTTCTTATTTAGTGATTTATGAGGGAGGGCCCAGCCTATTGTGGGTGGTACCATCCCTGGGCTCTTGGTCCTGGGTTCTTTAAGAAAGCCGGCTGAGCAAGAGATGAGGAGCAGCACCTCCATGGCCTCTACATCAACTCCTGCCTCTAGGTTCCTGCCTCTAGGTTCCTGCCCTGCTTAAGTTCCTGCCCTGCTTAAGTTCCTGCCCTCGCTGCTTTTGACGATGAACTTTCATATGAAACTATAGGTGAAATAAACCCTTTCCTCCACAAGTTGCTTTGGTCATGGTGTTTCATCACAGCATTGGAAACCCTAAGGTAAGTTGGTACCAGCATAGTAGAGTACTGTTGTGATAGACCTGACCACATTTTTGGGAGAATTGTGGAAGGACTTCAGAACATGTGCAAGAAAAGCCATTAAGTGCTCGATGCTTGGTGAGCCATTGTGTAGGAGACTGGAAGACAAGAATGTTGAGGGCGATGCAGAAGACAGAGGCCCAGCTTGTGGGGTTTCAGAGGGAAGTTTAAGACTCTATCAGGGCCTTTTGTTATTTTCCTCCCCACGTTGCTTTGTTCATGGTACTTCATCACAGCAACGGAAACCTGGCTAAGATATCAGGCATGAAGTTCAGTGATGGTATCCTTGACTCGCATGCAGGAAAGCATATGCTGCGTTCCAAACAATGCAAGAAGAAAAAAAAATTTCTGAATTGGCAGCCATAACTTAATGAAATGTGTGGTAAGAGCTGATAAATATTGTCCATATGTCAGAAGAAAATTACTTACATGCTAATAACGTTTACAGCTTCATGAATAAGTGTGTGTTTTTTTTACTTAATCTTGTATAAATTTTTAAAAAGGTCCTCACTTTCATAGAACTCTTGTGTTATGCTTGTACCATCCTGAGGTAGAAACCCTCCTAATAGTGTGGAAGTGTGACATTGGTTCCGTGACAGTGACAACAGCGTGGCCCTAATTAAGGTAGATAGTAGCCAGTAGTATCAGTATGACATTAATTTGCTGTAAATGCTGAGAAGAAACATAATTTTTATCTCAACTAAATGCAAATAATTATTGAGGTCCTTGGGATACCTGTCTTGAATTTCTCATCTTTCCAATCTATTTCTTGGTGTAATATGCACAGGATTTACAATATGAGCACGAAGAAGGCATGGCCATCTTATTAGAACACAGCACTGATCCAAATGTTGTGGACAACTGCACTATCGTGTTTAGAGTAAGAACACCTCAATGACAGCCAAACTGCTGGCGTACCATGCCAACATCAGTATAAAGAACAAGGAAGAGACCACACAGCTTTGATTTCCAGATTATTTGGACTGGATTTGCTTTACAAGGACGTATTTGCATATACATAATTTGATTCACCGAATCTAATAAGGCCTGCACATGGATATTTAAAAATATATCATTGAGATTCTGAAACAACTACGCCATAAGAATCTCTGAAAAGATAAGTTTAAGATATGAATTCTTTGATCTCAGAAAATTAATACATATCTAGATGTAATACATATCCAGATGGGAACTCCTTCCTTCCCAATGGCATAGCACTCTTTTCTTTGATTACATGGTTACTTCTATGTTGAATGTTATAAAGAGAATTAGTGGCAACATCAGCCTGGCAGCTATAAATATATATTCACAGAATTCATAAGAATGGTGATGGGACCCCTCTTGTTGGTTTGTTCCTTGGTTTATGAGACAGGATCTCATACAGTCCACGTTGGCCTTGAACTTTTTGTATAGATGAGGATGACACTGAACTTCCTGCCTTCATCTCTGAAATGCTGGGCTTATAGACATTCGCCATCAAGCCTCTTTGTGCTTCTCTGTAACCCCAGAACTGTCCCTACCTCGCAAATGCTGAGGCTAACCGCATGCTCTACTGCACCCAGTTAGGTTGGTGGTTTTCACTGTGTTACAATGACCCAAATGGGTGATTATCAGATTTTTTTTATTTATTAAAGATTCTGTCTCTTCCCCACCGCCGCCTCCCCTTTCCCTCCCCCTCCCCCAGTCAAGTCCCCCTCCCTCGTCAGCCCAAAGAGCAATCAGGGTTCTCTGCCCTGTGGGAAGTCCAAGGACCACCCACCTCCATCCAGGTCTAGTAAGGTGAGCATCCAAACTGCCTAGGCTCCCACAAAACCAATAGGTGCAGTAGGATCAAAAACCCATTGCCATTGTTCTTGAGGTCTCAGTAGTCCTCATTGTCCGCTATGTTCAGCGAGACCGGTTTTAACCCAGGCTTTTTCAGACCCAGGCCAGCTGGCCTTGGTGAGTTCCCGATAGAACATCCCCATTGTCTCAGTGTGTGGGTGCACCCCTCGCGGTCCTGAGTTCCTTGCTCGTGCTCGCTCTCCTTCTGCTCCTGATTTGGACCTTGAGATTTCAGTCCGGTGCTCCAATGTGGGTCTCTGTCTCTGTCTCCTTTCATCGCCTGATGAAGGTTAATATTCAGGAGGATGCCTATATGTTTTTCTTTGGGTTCTCCTTCTTATTTAGCTTCTCTAAGAACCCGAATTATAGGCTCAATGTCCTTTATTTATGGCTAGAAACCAAATATGAGTGAGTACATCCCATGTTCCTCTTTTTGGGTCTGGCTTACCTCACTCAGGATAGTGTTTTCTATTTCCATCCATTTGCCTGCAAACTTCAAGAAGTCCTTGTTTTTTACTGCTGAGTAGTACTCTAATATGTATATATTCCATACTTTCTTCATCCATTCTTCCATTGAAGGGCATCTAGGTTGTTTCCAGGTTCTGGCTATTACAAACAATGCTGCTATGAACATAGTAGAGCATATATTTTTGTTGTATGATAAGGCCTCTCTTGGGTATAGTCCCAAGAGTGGTATTGCTGGGTCCAGGGGTAGGTTGATCCCGAAGTTTCTGAGAAACCGCCATATATTTCATGATTTTTTTTTTTAGTTTTGTTTTTCGAGACATGGTTTCTCTGTGGTTTTGGAGCCTGTCCTGGAACTAGCATCTGTCTTCTGCAGCTCCATGGCTTCTTCCTGACTCTGCCTCCTTTCTCCCAGCATGCCATTTAGTTTTCCCTGCCTACCTAAGTGCTGCCCTATCAAAAGGCCAGGGCAGTTTCTTTATTCAGCCAATGAAAGCAACACATAGACAGGAAAACCTCCTATACCAGTTGTTTTAAATATACACCTTAACTTTTGACTGAAAATGAACATATTAACCATCTTTTAAATCTTAGCTTCTTATATACATTTCCTTTAAATATGCTATACTAAGTGAAAGTACATTTTGAAAATATTTTTTTTTCCTTTCCAATGACTTTTTTCTTCAAAGTCTTTTCTTTATCTGGGTTTTCTTTATTCTGGTCATCCTGAGCTACAGAGTGGGTGCTAGGACCGCCTTTTAGTCCCAAGAGTTACTGCAGCAACTCACAGAAGCTGCAAGAAGTGAAGAGAGGAGACAAAGTCACTCACAGAGGTGCAATTGAAAGGAATATGGCAAGGGAGTTGCATGCCCATAAAGCAAATAAACCGTGTAACATGAAACTGTCAATTCTGACACGTGTGAATCCACTGAGAAATTTCTGCTGGGAGTCATTTGAATGACGTAACTTGGTGCTGAGGTGGAGCTCAGCAGCATTGTGCATGCTTTGTGTGTTCAAGGACCGCATACACAAAAGTAGAAATGCATAATTTGTACCTTATCTCAAAATTTGCTGTGTGTATAACACAGCACGGACACAAAAGTGATGGTTATCAAGACACTCACCGGGAAAAATTTTAGAAATGTATCTAAAGATTTCAGGGACTCTGTGGTATTCTAAAAATTGGTCTGTGAGAATAATTATTTTAAAATAAAACTTTTAAACTTGATCTTGAAAATACAAAGCTAAAAATTAAAACAGACCATTAAGCAGAAGAAAGAGGACAGCATCAGCAGACTTCCGTTTGCCATTGGCAGCGCAGGTCTCCTCCCCTCCCCTTTAAGAAGTAGACCTAGTTCACTCAATAGATGCTCTTGCTGCTGATGTGGGTGACAAGAATGAAAATTTCTTAAGCCAAGTCATATATGTTGCATTTTCTATACAAGTTTTTAATGTAGACATGAGAGATTACTATTATCATTTAAAAATTAGATTTAATTAACCAGTTAATTTGATATGTTTTCATGTGACTGCCCTGGTGATTACAGAAGTCAGAGAGCAATTTGTAGGAGTTGTTTCTCTCCTCCCACATATATATGTATATACACACATATATGTATATATGTTATATAATATGTATATATATACGCACGCACACACATACACACACACATATACACACACACACATATTTTTCCAGTGATGGGGGTAGAACATAGTACCTTAGGAATACTAGGCAAGTGCTCTGTCACTGAGCTACACTTTAACAAATACTTTGTGACTTCTATTAATATTGCTACTCAGGATATTGTTGCTTGAATATTTGTTTAGATTCCTGATAAAACTCTATAACTTTTAAAAAATAATATGTTATTTATTAATTGAGAATCTCACACATATGTATAACTTATTTTGAGCATATACTTTTATTCTCCCCTCCTAGACCTCCTGAAGCCACCCCACAACATGTTCTCCTTTCAAATTTATGTTTTCTCCTCTCCTTTTTCTTCTCCCCCTCCTGTAGTTGGAATTTTCTTTGGGCCATCAACCAGCTCCCAAAGAAAGACATGGAGATTTATTATTAATTATGAATGCTTGGCTTTAGCTTAGGTTGTCCCACTTGCTCTTTTAACTTAATTTACACTGTTTCTATTCATCTACATTTTGCCTCAGTTTTTTTTTAACCTTTCTTTCATCCTGTGTGTTCTACTTCCCTGATCCCTCCGTGCCTGTCTATCTGGCCCCTGGCTTCTCCCTGGGATCTCTTTATTTCCCTCCCAGTGCCTAAATTCCTCCTCCTACTTACTCTTTCTATCCACAAGTCCTGCCTACACATCCACCTCCCACTATTGGCCCTTCAGCTTTTTACTAGACCATTCGGGTGCCTTAGGCAGGCAACATAAAACAGCAACACATCTTTACATAGTTAAACAACACATCTTTGCATAGTTAAACAACACATCTTTGCATAGTTAAACAAATATTCTGCAAAACCCTCCCTTCTCCTCTTTCTCCTCCTTTTCCTTTATTTTTAGTTATTCCCCTGAGTCTAATTAATGCTGTCCATATTATTTATAAGTGTCGGGCTCTCTCCTCTGAAGCATGGTCAACCTACCAGTATCTATACTCCCAAAGAAAAAAACCTCATCTCCCCCAGCAGCCATCAACCACCAATAGCTCTTTAGCTAAGAGTAGGAGTTCATGAGTCACTTCTCTGTACATTCTGTAATTTTGACTATTTTTATTTTCTGAAAGTCATGCACAGGTAACCATGGGTTCAGGACTATAACAACCATCTTATGTCCAGAAGGAAGCATTCCTCCATGTTCAAAACATAAGCATGACTCTTATGTTTTCCAAATTTTCTCTGAGCTTAGGACATGTTATAGATGTCTCTCTTAGGGATGGGCACTTTGAGCAGGCAAGGACAAGCCACACGTGGCAAAATATGTTTCCCAAAGAGGCAAATGAATAATAACACCTAACGTAAATTCACTCCTGTGTGCTACACCTGGAGGGAGCATGAAAACATATTTCCAGAACAATCCCATGTTTTGATGAAAATGAGGTCACAAGACTCTTATCCTGTTTTCTTGGAGTTTTCTTACGAGCTCTCAGAATTCTCACACAACTCCATTTTTGGACTCTGTTCCATCCAACACTAACCAAGCTTGAGAGAAGCACTAATCTATGGGTACAAACAGTAAAATTTAAAAGGCAGTCTGATAACTTGACCATTTAGCAATGGTTTCCTTCTTTTCGATCAAACAGAAACAAGGCACAATTATATAAGTATTAATACCATGTAATGATGCAGTTAAACGCAATATAAAGTAGTGTTTTGTATTTTTACAGTTATTTTTATCCAACTATATGTGTTTGTGTCTGTCTTCCACAACTGTGTGTGCCTAAGAGGGCCAGAAGAGGGAGCTAGAGTTACAGGCAGGCCATGAGGGCTGGGAACCCTTTGAAAGAACATGTAAGCCTCTTAACCACTGAGTGCCTCTCCAACCCTGCAAAGTAATTTTTATGAAAGAAAATCATGAAAACTAATTAATCAAGTGGCAAAATTAATGAAAATGTTTTTATATTAAAGAACATCAGTTATTGGGGCCAGAGAGAAGACTTCTGCCGCATCCTCTCAAGTGTTGTGGTTACCGGTATGTCCTATCAAGTTTCACAATAGACAGTTCAGGATTAAGGCATGAGAACTGCCTCTAATTGACTAAGGAATGTTGATTCCATGGAATCATATTTTCAGATCAGTATTTAATATGCCTCACACAGTCTTGTCTGTTATCTCCTGCTTAAATCAAGAGATTCCCAATGTATTATGTTACACGGTCATTGTCAACTGGGTGGTACCAAGAAAGTAAGCTATAAATTACTACAATTGTACAGAATGGCTTGGTTAACAGAATTAGTGAATATCCATGCGGTACGGAGGTACATTCTGGGCTCCATGCTTCCCACATGCTGCCCCTTTCGGTAGTCTGGTGAGTGACTCAGTGCACCTTATACACAGACGTCATTCACTGGCACACCACCTAAAAGATGGCCTGGCACAATCGTACTACATAAACCACAATTACATGTAGTTCACTTTGTGACATGTATTTCTAAGTGTTTTAATGCAAAGATGATAATTTAATCTTCTCAATATTCTACTTAGAAACTTCATGTCCATTTTGCAGATGAAAAAAAATAAGACTACAAATGTTAACTTGTCTGAGCTGCAGTACATATTATATGTTCAAATCAGAGTCGGTGAGCTGGTGCTTTGGGAAATATAAACAATGTCACTGTCTGCTACTTCCTCCTGTCTCATACTTGGCAAATTTTGTCAGTTTGAGTGTTTGATAATTTCTAAAAACAGCAACATGTGCTACAGTCCCTAACTTTCTGAAATTGCCCAGATAATGTGACATTAGGCATTGTGGACAACGAAATCCCTACTGCAGTTGCTGAGATGACATTATAGGCAGTCCGAACAACATGCAAAAGAAAAGCTGAGTGTATTCTAATTTAATATCAGCACAATATGTAGGTGTACATTGTGATCCAGAGTATTGTTGGGAGGCCCTGCTGGTCAGAGGTTGCCATACCGTGGTCTCTCCGGGCTCGGCAGCTTGGAGGACTTCCTCCCCAGAGGGGCTTTCTGCACTCTGCCTGCCCTCATTTGGAGAAGGTCTCTAGGCCTTGAGGCCATACTAATCTGAAAGCTGTTCCTAAACCTGGCTGCCCAGTTTATCTCTAGTGTGACCCTTGGCTTAGCTCCCTGCTGGAGCTTACCCCTGCTGCCCATATGGTAATTAGACATTGTGCTAGGAGAATTATGATAGGATCATGTTTCCATAGATGATAATCCAAACTTGTACTAGGAGCTGTATGATAGGAGCATGCTGTTTAATGCAAATTAGATGGTTCCCCAGCAGCCAAAGCTGAGCTGAC
Organism: Alexandromys fortis; assembly: GCF_014885135.2. Taxonomy (NCBI): domain Eukaryota; kingdom Metazoa; phylum Chordata; class Mammalia; order Rodentia; family Cricetidae; genus Alexandromys; species Alexandromys fortis. Next base: position 6,655,639 of record NW_026067958.1, on the reverse strand, counting down.
TCCCTGAAGCTAACTCATGGAGAGCTATTTCCGTCGACCTACAATAAGCAGTCCAACCCTGCTCACCTGCCTCTGTCCCCACCTCACAGGCTAGTGGGTGATAATCCCCAAGGAGAACCACAGAATCTAAGTCTTTAACAAGTTTATAGGCTGTTCATGGGTCCCGAGAGCCTTCAGTTCATTATCGAGGGCTAGGCAGCGCAGTAGCTGTCTGCGGCCTGCTCACCCCAATAGGCAGGAAGCAGGAAGAGGAAATTGGATCCAGGGGCAGGGATAACCTCAAAGACCTGCCCTCTTGATTGAATCCCACCCACCAGGCTCCACCTTCTAAATGCTACACAGCAGTCAAGGTAATGATAAAATCTAGGGGCAAAGCCTCAGAACATAAGAATGCAGTGACTATTTCAGACTTGAACCATAGCCTACAACTGACCTCTGTGGGCTCATGGTCATCTTATAATGCAGAATTTATTTAGCCCAACACCAAAGACAAGTTAATCCGGACAGTTTTCACATTAGTTAAAAGTCCAAAATCTTTTCTGAAATTCAAGCTAAATTCTTAGCATTAAGTCTCTGTAAACAGGAAAAGTCACACAGACTTTATGGTTGTTACATAATGCACCCCAAAAGACAAAGATGGGAAGACCTCGATGAAGACTGTCCCAAGTGAAGACTGAAACTCAGGACAAAAATTAAAGCCTAAAGCTCCGTATGCAGATCTGGGGCACATGCGGATCTCGCCTGGCTTAGACAAATCTGGGCGGCTCTGCCTCTTGCCATGAGACCCGGAGCACGTGTAGACAGATCTGGGCGGCTCTGCCTCTTGCCATGAGACCCGGAGCACGTGTAGACAGATCTGGGCGGCTCTGCCTCTTGCCATGAGACCCGGAGCACACGTAGTCTGTTTCCTCGCACAGTTGTATTCATTTCCTCCTGCGTCTCTCACTAACAGCTCCTATTCCTGACATCTGCAGCATCCCGTTATTACACTTATTCCAAATTAGTGTTCACCTTCATTGCTTTATACCAAACTGTAGACTTTCAACCGACTTGTTTCACTTAAAAAATTCTATTTATTCTTTGTGTCTCTTATATCATGCATATCCAATCCCACTCATTTTCCCGTCCCTTCATATCCACCCTGTGCCCTTACAACCCTATCCCAAATAAAATAAAATAAAGTAAAATTTAAGAGAAAAAAGAAAGGAAAAATCAGTCTTGTCATGGAGGCTGCAGTGTTTGACAGTGAGTCACACAGTAAACACTTTTCTCTCTGTATCTTTGCTAGCAAGTTTTCATTGCAGAGTCATTGGTCTGGTTCAAGGCCTCTGGGAGCTTCTGAAATTGAGAAACTTCCGTAAAGCAAAGGACATGATCAATAAGACAAAATGGTAGCCTATAGAATGGGAAAAGATCTTCACCAACCCTGCATCAGACAGAGGTCTGATATCCAAAATATACAAAGGCAAGAAATTGCTCATCAAAAGAACAAATAACCCAATAAAAAAATGGAGTACAGACCTAAACAGAGAACTCTCAACAGAGAAATCTAAAATGGCTGAAAGACACTTAAGGAAATGTTCAACATCCTTAGCCATCAAAGAAATGCAAATCAAAACAACTTTGAGATTCCATCTTATACCTGTAAGAATAGCCAGATCAAAAATATTGATGACAACTTATGCTGGAGAGGATGTGGGATAAAGAGAACACCCCTCCCTTGCTGGTGAGAGTGTAAACTGGTACAGCTGCTTTGGATTTCAGTATGATGTTCTCTCAGAAAATTAGAAAACAACTTACCTCAAGACTCAGCAATACCACTTTTGGGTATATATACCCAATGGTACTACAAGGACATGTGCTCAACTATGTTCAAAGCAGCATTGTTTGTCATAGTCAGAACCTGGAAACAACCTAAATGCTCCTAGACTGAAGAATGGATAAGGAAAATGTGGTACATTTACAATGAAGTATTACACAGCAGAGAAAAATAATGACACCTTGAAATTTGCAGGCAAATCTAGAAAACATCATATTGAGTGAGGTAACCCAGACCCAGAAAGACAAATATCATATATTCTCACTTGTAAGTGGCTTTTAGATATAAAACAAACAAACAAACAAACAGCCTACAATTCACAATCCCAGAGAACCTAGACAACAAAGAGGACCCTATGAGAAACATACATGGATCTAATCTACGTGGAAAGTAGGAAAAGATAAGATCTCCTGAGTAAGTTGGAGCCTGGGGACCATGGGAGAGGGCTGAAGGGGAGAGGAGCAGAGAAAAATATGTAGCTTAATAAGAACAATAAATAATATTTATTATGAAAAAGTAGTACTAGATCATTAAACAAGCACATTTCCCAGAGTAGTCTTTTTTTTCTTATTTCAAATAGTTCTTTGAGAATTTTGTATTATATATTTTGACCATATATTCTCCTTCCTCAATTCAACTCAGATCTACCTTCACTTCACCAAATACTCAACTATATATTTTATTAGTCCAATTTGTGCTACACATATATTTTTGGATGTGTTACTTTCACTGGAGGATCAGCCCACCAAGGGACACAACCCCTAAAGAAATCTGATCATCCTTCTCCTATGAGCTGTCAAGGGTAGGTATTTGTAGCCGCCTCCGTCTCCATGCGGAATTCTGTTGGTTTGATCCTGTAGGGTCTTGCACGTGCTGTCTCAGCTGCCATGAGCTCGTATGTGCAGCTGCCCTGCTGTCCAGGGAATGCGCTCGTAGCATCCCACTGCCTTACACTCTTAACAATCTTTCCATGTCTCCTTCAATAATGATCACCGAGTCTTGGAAAGAGGGGGTGTGATACAGATACATTCACAATTATATGTATAATTTTAAAATATAAATATATGTACACTTTTTCAAAGTCTGAAAATGTCAAAGAAGAGCTAAAGAGACAGGTTGAGTTAAAGAAATCATTAACACACAGTTTGGAGGAAGAGACTAGAAGAAACAGTGAACTAGAAAAAGATATAACTAGGAAAGGTCTTCATTTTCAAATCATTCATTCATAACTAAACTGTGATCTTTACCAAAATTTATATATAAATTCCCAATATGTCTGTTTATAATAAAACAAATTTATTTTCAAGTTTATACTAGAAAATTACAACACAATTTTAAATATTTGAAATCAATATAAATTACACTTATCTGTGATGATTTTGATTTTAATAAGTGGCAATGAATCTGCCCCCTAACGTCAATTGCAATCTTCATAATTTATTTTGAATCTATATCTTAGAATATGTTATTGTCCTTTCTTTCTACATCCCAGTGTGTTAATATCTAAATGCCTATTTTTGTGATTCTTTTAAAAAACAAAAATTACATAGAAGAAATGTTTTTTCCAATTTTTATAGCTACAAATATGTTATTAAGATATACTCATTAAAAAGATATACTCATTTTCCATACTTACAACCCATATGAACATGAAGTATGCCTAAGGTTAATTTGGTATATTTTAATAAATATACATATATGTATATATAAATTAAGTAACATACAGCCACCTTGATCTCTTCATAGAAATTGTTCCATGACATCCTGTAGAGATCAAAATCTGTAAGTACTCAATTCTCATGTAAAGTCACTACCCCATATCTCCTTATATTTTAAGGCATCTCTAAACTGCATATAAACACTAACTGTGCTGGTTGGTTTCGTCAACTTGATACAAATCTAGACCTATCTGAGAAGAGGGAACCACAGCAGAGAAAATGCCTCTATAAGATTTGCCTGTAGGTAAGTTTGTATAGGCGTTTATAAAGCTAGTGATGGATGTGGGAGGAGCCAGATCATTACGGGTTGTTCCACACCTGGCAGGTGGTCTTTGGGTGCATAAGAAAACAAGTCAATCAAGACTAGAGGAGCAAGTCATAAGCAGCATTCCTCTACGACCTCTGTGCTTCCTAGTTTTATGTCAACTTGACACAAATTAAAGTCATCTAAGAGGAGGGAGCCTCAATTAAGAAAATGCTTATAAGATCAGGCTGTAAGCAAGCTTGTAAGACATTTTCTCAGTTATTGGTTGATGTGGGAAGGCCCATCCCATCATGGGTGAGGCCCTCCTGGGCTGGTGGTCCTGGGTTCTATAAGAAAGTAGTCTGAGAATCCAGTAAACTGCACCCCTCCATGACTTGTGCATCAGCTGCTGCCTCCAGGTTCCTGTTCTGTTTGAGTTCCTGTCCTGACTTCATTCAGTGATGAACAGTGATTTGGAAGTGTAAGCTGAATAAACCCTTTCCTCCCCAAGTTGCTTTGGTCATGGTGTTCTAACACAACAGAAACCCTAACTAGGACACTAACATAATTGCAAATTGTTTTATGATTATAATACTGTTTTATATTATTTTTGAAATCTTGTCAAAGGCCTGTGAATGTTCAGCAAGATGCAATTTTCTCTAGCATTTTAGTTTATATCTTTCAAAAATCCTAGATGCAGGACCACAGATATGGAAGAGTGTATGATTCTATCTGTCTTTATCGCTCTCTCTTCATTTGCTTATAGATAGGTAGAATGAGAGCTAACATGAAAAACTTTCTGATTTAACATGAATGAAAGATCTGTCATTATTCTAGCACCTGAGAAATATTTTCTCATGACTTTCAATCCCCCAACATGGCTGCTTTTTTATTTGCTAAGAATTTTGTTTTTCTTTTCCTAAAGTGTAATTAATAATATTTTTCTCTGATTTGACATTACACATATAATTTTGTGTCTCTTGCGTTTTGTGAAAACTGCACTAAGGTCTCAAGATTTCTTCTTTAAAAGCTGTATTAGCTACCTACATTTTGCCATGATAAAATACTATGACCAAAAACATCTTAAGGATTGATTTTAGCTTATGGTTCCAGACTGATAGATTGGATAATGTTTGGAAAGGGATACCTTGGCTTCAGGAGCAGGAAGCTGGCTGACCACAGTTTCATCCATACACGGGAAGTAGGTAGAGAAAGGAAGTAGGAGGTAGTCTATAAACCCCTAAAGCCCACCCACATCAGTCACTCACTTCCTTCAGCAAAGCCTCCACCCACCTCCTGAAGGTTCTATGACCTTCTCCAGCAACACCACAAACTTGATCCTAGGTGTTCAAATGCATGAGCCTATGGGGAACACTTCTCATTCAGACTACCATAGAATTCTCCAAATCTTTCCCCATATTTCTACATTTGATTGCCTATTTCCTAAAGCACTGCCGGATCTACTTTCTCTGTCAACTTATTCTTCAAAGACTTTTCTTTCATTTTTTTCTAATTTCTTATTTGATTTCTTTCTCCTTCCTTCCTTCCTTCCTTCCTTCCTTCCTTCCTTCCTTCCTTCTTTCTCTATCCTTTCTTCTTTCTTTCTCTTCTTTCTTTCTTCTTTCTTTCTTTCTTTCTTTCTTTCTTTCTTTCTTTCTTTCTTTCTTTCTTTCTTTCTTTCTTTCTTCTTTCTTTCTTTCTTTCCTGGAACTTAATCAAGTGGCTTACACATGTTAAACATACATGGTACTACTAAGTGAGATGCATAGTCTTTTTTATGTGTATGTGTGTTCTGGATGTATGCATTCATTTGTGTGTATGTGTGTCAGTACTCACTCATGTATGTATGAAGCCCAGAGGTCAATACTGAGTGTCCTCTTCTGTTGTTGCCTGTCTTAATTTTTGAGAAAGTACCTCTCATTGAACTTGAAGTTCAACTTTTGGTTAGGCTGACTGGTCCAAATATTCTTCTAATATTGATCACTAGGATGAGAGACAGGAGTACCATGCTGACTTTATGTTGGGTTTTCCTGCTCACATAGCAACTATTTCACCCCCCCCCCCATCGAGGCATCTTCTCAGTGAAAGACTCTAAATGCATTTCTGAGGCCTCTCAGCTCTAAAGACATTTTCTGAAGCCTCTTAGCATTTGGAAACGGGACATTCGCCCCAACACACATGCTGGACTGCTCATCCTCCTGTGTCCTTGTGAATAATCTTCAAACATAACTTCATTTTGGGAATTGCGGCAAAGACAACCCACAGATATTGACTCAGTTCCTGATGTATTGATTTAGTCACTGGAACAAGGTCAGGATGACCCACAGATGCTCCCCCTTACCTCACCTGATCATGCAGCTATTCTCCTGCCCTGGCACAGACCAATCACTGCTAGTAGCCCTTTGAATAAGCCAATCCAATTAGTTGAAAAACAACTCTCAGGTTCCCCCCTTATTTCTGTGGCTTTTTGCTTTAAAAGATGGGCTATAACAGCTATCGGGAGTCCTTCATATCCTGAACCTGAAGGGCCCTGTCATGACAGAATAAAAATCCTCTTGCTTTTGCATCAATTGTGGTTGTGTGAGTGGTGTCTGGAGCAACTCCTCCCTGATGTTTGGACTTCTAGTCCAACACTCAGTTTCAGAATAATCCTACTTAATGTTTTCTTGTTAGGTCTTTTTTTTCTGCTTGTAAACCATGGTCAAAAGTTAAAATGAAAATTTCAAATATCTTTGAAACCTTTACATATAACTCTCTGACATGGGATTCCCCCTCTATGCTGTGAATTCCATTGGTTAATAAAATAACTGCCTTGGCCTATTGATAGGGTAAAATAGAGGTAGGTGGGGGAAACTAAACTGAATGCTGGGAGAAAGAAAGAGGAGTTAAGAGGAGCCATGGAGCCACTGCCAGAGATAGACATGTTGAAACCTTGCCAGTAGGCCATGACCCTTGTAGTGATGCATAGATTAATGGAGATGGGTTAAATTAATATATAAGAGCTAGCCAATAAGAATCTAGAGCTAATAGGCCAAGCAGGGATTTAAATAATATAGTTTCTCTGTGATTATATTGGGGGCTGAGCAGCCAGAACAAAAAGCAGCCTCTTCCTTACAGCACTCTCCTTTGTATCTTGGTTAGTGACCTCTGAGTTATGGGTGGTTTCCTTAGTTAGGGTTTCTATTACTGTGATAAAACACCATGACCAAAAGTAACTTTGGACGTAAAAGGTTTATTTCAGTTTACATCTCCTAATAATAGTACACTAAGAAAAGAAGTCAGGGCAGGAACTGAAGGCAGAAACAGAAGCAGAAATGCATACTGCTTGCTTCCTTTTGCTTGCTCAGCTTGTTTTCTTATCCAGCCCAGGAGCACCTGACTAGGGAGGTATGGCACCACCTACAGTGGTCTGGGCCCTCCCATATCAACCATTAATCAAAAAATTCTCCAACAGGCGTGTCTATAGGACAATATGATGGATACATTTTCTTAGTTGAGGTTCCTTCTTCTCAGATGACTTCAAGTGTCAAGTTGATAAAACACTAACCAAAACAAAAACAATATCCAAATCCCAGCATGCATTTCCAAATAACTCCAGCCTCGGAGGATTCAGCACTGTGATGCTACTTTCTTTGTGCTGTAACAAATAAAGCCTGCCTGGAGATCAGAGTGTGGAGCTAACCACACTAGCCATAGAGGCCAGGCAGTGGTGGCACAGGCCCTCAATCCCAGCACTCAGGAGGCAGAGGCAGACAAATCTCTGTGAGTTCAAGGCCACACTAAACTAAACAAGATTGAATCAATCTAAAAGAGAAACAGAGCTCACACCTTTAATCCCAGCACTAGGGAGGTGTAGACAGGAGTGATATTGCTGGGTGGAGAGAGGAATATAAGGTGGGAAGAGACATTCAGTCTGAGGTTTTATAGAGACAACATTCAGTCTGAGGATTTGTAGGGATAGGCTCGCCCTTTTGGTCCAAGGATTTGGTAGGGGTAAAAGGTCTCTTTCGTGGATGGCTCCTTTACTTCTCTGATCTTTCAGCATTTACCCAGACATCTGACTCTGGGTTTTTATTATTAAGAACTATTAGAACTCGTGCTTCATTTGGCATCCTACTTTAGGGCATGAATTCGTTGCAAAGCTGCTTGCCTGTGGCTTTGTAGCCACTGGCACAGCCCAGAGCTGCACATGGGCCTCCTGCCAGAGTTACCACCCAGCCTGCTAGGTTCATCTCTGCTTTTTCCCCAAGCCTCTAAGTGAGTGTTGCAGCCTCTCTGTAACAAACTGCACAGGCCCCAAACATGGCTCCTGGGTTTCAAACATGCCAGCAGGACTTACCCACTATAGACTAGCTGGTTTTGCCTGCTTCTGCAAAATCCTGTGTGTGTGTTTTCAGATAGGCAGCTCCCTCTCCCACACGGGTTGCAATATTTCCCTATATCCCTTCTCCTTGGGCTACGACTCTCAGCTCACATGCTAGCAGTTGCAGCTGTCTTCAGCCAGGCTGTTCACCACCTATGTTCTTTAATCAGATGTGTTATGCAGTCTTAAGTGCTACCATCTTTGTCAGCAGACTTGGGGAATTCTTAAATGCGGGAATTAGTTAAAAAGAGAGACAGAGTTTTTTCCACATTAAAAAATGAGAAAGACTATTACAATAGATGGTTAAAAATAGAACAATTGAGAGGTTAATTAACTTAGATGGAATTTATGTAATGTCAATTATAAACATTATTAGTTTGATCATTTTTTTTTAATCCCTAAAAAGACCAGATGGTATGATGATGGAGAAGGGTCATCTTTCTATCTGTTGTTTCATTAGGTAAGTAATAAAGAAACTTCTTGGCCTCTGATAGGACAGAAAATTACATAGGCGGAGTAGACAGAACAGAATGCTGGGAGAAAGAAGCCTAGTCAGGAGTCGCCATGATTCTCTTACCCGACACAGCTGCAGGTTAAGATCTTCACTGGTAAGCCACCTCGTGGGCTACACAGATTATTAGAAATGGGTTAGATCAATATGCAAGAGCTAGCCAATAAGAGGCTGGAACTAACGGGCCAGGCAGTGTTTAAAAGAATACAGTTTCCATGTAATTATTTCTGGGCGTAAGCTAGCTGTGCAGGAGCGGGTGGCCGGGTGCTGGGGATGCAGCCCCGCCGTTCTTATTACAACAGTATGAGTGGCAAGGTTTAAAAAAAAAACTTACTAAAAGACATATAGAGATATTCAGATCCAGACAAAGGAATTTAAAGGAGAAACAATCGGGCTGGAGAGATGGCTCAGCGGTTAAGAGCACTGCCTGCTCTTCCAAAGGTCCTGAGTTCAATTCCCAGCAACCACATGGTGGCTCACAACCATCTGTGATGAGGTCTGCTGCCCTCTTCTGGCCTGCAGGCATACACACAGGAAGAATATTGTGTACATAATAAATAAATAAATAAATAAATAAATAAATAAATAAATAAATATTTAAAAAAAAATAAAGGAGAAACAATCTCAACATTATATTATAAGGTTAGAGAGGAACAGCCCAAAGTTTGCAAACAACCAACCTTAATTTATCCAGTCACCTTACAGGAACTGCCAAATAACAGGTATCCCAAAGGCTATACAAGAACTGACTGGACTCCTGTAGAAATGTTAGATTTGAGAAGATTCAAGGAAATGATAATTTCATATGGTATGCAGTCACCTTTTGTGAGGCAGATGTTAAATTCACTGTCAACTAGTAATAGAAGTATCTCACAAGACTGGAGAGACTTGGTAATAGCAGCATTAGAGTCTGATCCTCTATTATAGTGGAGGACTTGATAGATGAGGCTAGGACCATTGAACAATGAAGTAGGGCTAGAGGTATTGAAATCTTCCAAGAGCAACTTTTTGAAGAGAATGATGTACAAAGACAGTCTGTATATGATGACCACACCCTGGCTCTATGCAGCAGTTTTGAAAGCTTGGGACAGAACTGACGAAGTCAGACAGAGAACTGAGTCATTTACTAAAGTCATACAGGTCCCAAAAGAAGGCTTCACTGAATTTTTACAAAGATTAACTTTGGCAGTAAAAAGAATGATACCAAATTCAGGAGCTAGACATATAATAAGTAAACCTCTGGCTTTTTGAAAATGCTAATTCACAATGCAAAAGGGTAATTAGTCATTTAAAGGTAAGGTCAGCACCCACAGAGGAACTAATCAGAGATACAGTCAATATTGAATCTTATAACCATGATGATGATTGGATAGGAGAGTTGATTTCCAGAGGCTTGAAGAAAAATCAAAATGTCAGGTGTTTTAGTTGTGGAAAACAAGGTCACCTAAAAAGGGATCACAGACATGGAGTTTATAGAAACAATGTTTTTTCTATGAATAATACAAACAGAATGCCCCTCCCTTCTGGAGTATGCAGAAGACATGACAAAGGCTGACACTGGACCAATGAATGAATGTACATCAACAAGACACAGACAAGGTAACCCTTTGTCATTGGGAAACACCTTGGAGGGCCTCTTGCTGGTCCCTGTATCAAATTGGTTCAGTCATTTCCTGTCACCATGGAAAAAACTCCATCCTAAGAATGTAACATGAGGGCCTGCTTGTTTGGGTTTCTGTCCTGCCCAGTTTCTCAGCCATTTATCCCCAAAGAAATCACACAGAGAGTCTGCATTAGTTATAAACTGATTGGCCCATTAGCTCAGGCTTCTTATTAACTCTTACAATTTAGATTAGCCCATTATTCAAGTATATACTAGCCACATGGCTTGGTACCTTTTTTTCAGCAGGGCAAGTCACATCTTCCTTCTTCAGTGTCTGGACAGGACTACAGGGGAATGGACTTCCTCTCTCCCAGAATTCTCTGTTCTCACTGACCTGCCTCTACTTCCTGTCTTGTTGTGCTACCTATACTTCTTGCCTGGCTACTGACCAATCAGCATTTATTTAAAACATAATTGACAAAATATAGACAATTTTCCCATACCACCAGAACAATGAAAGAGCCTAATGCCAATTGTAAAAAACCATACTGCTCTGGAAGATAGAACAACTTTAGAAGATAGAACAAAAATTTCAGGAGAAACATAAAACGAATATTACAAAGATTAGTTTTGAAAAAGAGAGACCTCTTAATTAGAAGAGGAGATAGTTCATCGAACAGCATGGCAATTCATTATAGACTAACTTATATGAATAACAAATACTTTTTACTTGATCAGATATAACTTGCCAAAAGGGAACCTCCCCAAAGTTAAGGTTGGGGCAGGGTTTTGTTTTTGTATTTTCAGACAAATGAAGGCATCCAGCTAAGGAATCTGAAGACTACTGGACAAATGAGACATGTGAAAAAAAAGGACAAATCATCCAGAAAAATGTCCCAAGAAAAAGAAAAATTGGCCTATTCTTATATCACCAATAGGATAAAATTTCATAAATCTTCTCAAATGTTTGTTTTTTTCTGTTCTCTACAGACATATATAATGCAAATGGTCTTTTTGTAGTTCAAGTTCAATTAAAAATTAAATCTGGCTTTGGAGTTGGAGGGTGGCTCTCTTTTCCTCTAAATCCAAGCATGTTTGTTAAAGGAAAATCCAAAATCTCTGTTTCACGTCAGAAGATTCACCTGATATAGAACAGAATAAAAACCGAAATTAAGGGACTATTCTATTGCTACTAATCTCATGAACCTTTGGTTTTATTTAGACTCTTTAAGCCTTTTCTTATATGCATATATATAAGACATATATATAACAATGAGACATGTCTGCTGCAATCTACTTCAGCACCAATGGTGGCAGCACAAATCTACTCCTGTAGGTAAAGACTGCTTGTTCATTTCCTGGTTGCCTAGACCCAAATAATCACATAGAAACTATATTAATTACAACTGTTTGACCAATATCTCAGGCATATTTCTATCTATCTCTAATATCTTAAATTAACTCATTTTTATTATTTTGTGTATCACCATAAGGCTGTGGCCTACCAGTAAGTTCCAGCACCTGTCTTCTTTGGCAGCTACATGGAGTCTCTTTGACTCCACCTACTCTCTTTCTATATCTCTTCCAGCCTGGTTATTTTCCACCCTAGCATAGGCTAAAGCAGCTTCATTTATTAACTAATAAAATCAATACATATACAGAAGGGCATCCTACATCTTCTCCCCTTTTTCTGTCTAATTAAAAAGAAAGGTTTTAACTTTAACATAGTACAAAACAGTTATCAAACAAGAATTATAGTTACACTATTTAGTCCATCTACATTTGGCAAATTAGGGAACATATTCTATCACCTATTCTATCTTTGTGAGTCTCAAGTTTTATATCTAATTTATCCTATAGATATAAAGCAGGAACCCAGAAGGACTGTCTCACCTTTTTAAGGCAAGTTCATCAGTCATTTCTCTGTGGGTTCTGCATGTCCAGTTTATACAGCATACCATCAAGCAGTCTAGGCAAGCCCAGTTTCTTGCCCAAATGCTTAGCCTTGCCACATTGAAGGCAGATTTCATAATGGGTTTCTTTAATGCCCATCAACCTCTCTGAAGGAATTGGTGCTGCCAGAAGCAGACATGCCTCACTGTAGAGAAAAGTCTAAGTTCTTAAACTTAAAACATTTCAGATGTCATATTCTGTAAGTCTCTGAAAGATCTGAAGAATACCTATCCATCTGAAATATATCTCTGTAGCTGTAGAAAGCCTAACTAACATGACCACAAGTTTGACTATTATAAATGACCATCTATTAATCTATAACTTTTAATTATACATTACATTTTTAGATGAGCTATATAAACATAATACCTTAAACAAGAGTAGAAATATACATATAACAAAATTGACCTAAAATTTATATTAGTAGACCAAGATTCATACCAATGTATTCATTTCTTTTTTTAATTAATTATTTATTTATTAAAGATTTCTGTCTCTTCCCCACCACCGCCTCCCACATCCCTCCCCCTCCCGCAATCAACTCCCGGGATCAACCTACTCTTGAACCCAGAAATACCACTCTTGGGAATATACCCAAGAGATGCCCTATCATACAACAAAAGTATATGCTCAACTATGTTCATAGCAGCATTGTTTGTAATAGCCAGAACCTGGAAACAACCTAGATGCCCTTCAATGGAAGAATGGATGAAGAAAGTATGGAATATATACATATTAGAGTACTACTCAGAAGTAAAAAACAAGGACTTCTTGAAGTTTGCATGCAAATGGACGGAAATAGAAAACACTATCCTGAGTGAGTTAAGCCAGACCCAAAAAGAGGAACATGGGATGTACTCACTCATATTTAGTTTCTAGCCATAAATAAAGGACATTGAGCCTATAATCGTGATCATAAAGTATTCATTTCTATATCTTTAATGAAATGAAATGAAAACTTTAAATGAAAACAAACAATTATAAACAACCATTTTGGGAAATTGGGCATATTTTTCTCCAAACTGCTTCCTGCTATTTGTTGGGAGAAATATTTTTAGGGTACATGGAGACCTTTTAGGGGTTGTGTTCCATCAAGCCACATTAGCTTGGAAAGAATTCACAAGTTCTCATCTTCTGTGGAAACAAATTCAACCTATTTTTTAAAGCAACATACCCTTAGATTCAAATTTTGAATAAGGTATATATGTTAGTTTAGCTTATCAACCTTTCCCAAGCCTATGTATATTTTTAAACACACCATGACTCATCCAGGGACTTATTTCTATCTGAATCTGTCTTTATTGTGTATCTGTAATCATGTTCTGGCCTGGGGTACCTTGTTTTTAAATGCTAAGTGAGTGTGGTTGGGACCAACTCCACAGCCTTGCCTCTTGGCTCCACCCCATCCAACATGGTGGAGTTATGTTCACTAAATCTGTGAGCTATGCTCACCACTCTGCCTCCAGGGATCAAAAGAGGCAGAGCCATTTGTGCCGCCAACACGAACCAGGAAGTTCTTAAAGAAGCTGTGCCCCAACTCGCTGTCAACAAACAGAGCCTATCTGAAAATCAATGCAACTACCAAGAAACTGTACTTCCTCCCATTTTTGTGAGTCTAGAAACCCCTTTTTTATGATTTTTGAGGCTTTATGTGGATATGCTTTGCCAAACATTTGGGTGGCTGGGAAACAAAGTGCAGTCTCTGAGTACCACTTCAGAAAAGATGATGGGCATCAAAGAAACTCCATATGGTGTTTACTATCTTTGTAACATAAGTTAACCACTGGGTAAGAGACTGGCCTTACCTCAACTGCTGACAGTATGATGTCCAAATTGAACAAGCAGAACACAAAAGAAAGTGGCTGCAGAACTTTGCCAAAACAATGTAGGATCGATGTTCAGAATATCCTGCTCCACAGAAAAGTCTGTCAGATATTCTAGAGCTGCAGGCTGAAGATGGACGCCCCAATGTTACAGAGGAACCTTGGGTGGATGTCCAGGCAGCCAGATGTTTCTGTCATTTCTTGCATTATTTGGAAATCACTTCCTTGTATTTTCTGATTTTTAGGTAATATTATTTCCTTCTTGAGTCTCTGATGGAGTTGAAAACCAGATAGTTATAATTATAGTTTTTCTAGTTAACAAATTCAGAAAAGAAGCTAATAAAAGAAGTGTAACAGGAACAGGCAGGCCTGCTTTTGGTCCCGGCTGCCTAGCTAGCTTACACCCGAAATAACCACACAGAAACTGTATTAATTAAAACACTGCTTGGCCATTAGCTCTAGCCTCCTATTGGCTAACTCTCACATCCTTATTCAACCCATCCCCATTAATCCGTGTTCACCATGAGGTTGTGGCTTACTCGGAAAGATTCAGCATGTTTGAGCTGGTGTCTCCCATGGCAGTTCTCTCTCTGACTCTTCTTTCCAGTATTCAGTTCTGTCTTCCCCACCTACCTAAGTGCTGCCCTATCAAAAGGCCAAGGCAGTTTCTTTATTCAACCAATGAAAACAACACATAGACAGAAAAACCTCTTACACCAAAGTGTATAAGGTTGAGAGATATAAAAAGATAGTTTTGAGTTGGTAATGCAAGTTTAGGATAGAAAGTAAATTAGGTACAAGACTTTGGAAGGACCAATCAAGGTAGGACAGATAATGGAGTATTTTCTCTGAATTTGTCAAATGTTAATGTAATTCTTGACTGTATATATTGTATATAGTTATTGTACTTATTATATATAGCTTTTCTATATTACTTATAACCTTCTATTTAGACAAAAATGGGGGAATATTGCAATATATTGTTTGAGTTCTGACAAATAAAGCTTGCCTGGAGATCAGAGGGCTGAGGTAGCCACTAGTTAATCTGAGAGGTCTGGAAATCTGTACAGAGAGGAGACAGGAAGTGATAAAGCAGGGCACAGGCAGGATCTCATCCCTTTCTGCCTGAGGATTCCATAGAGGTAAGGAAAGTCTCTCTGTGGCTGCTCCTTTGCTTCTCTGATCTTTCAGCTTTTACCCCAATATCTGTCTCTGGGTTTCTATTGATAAAACCAATTAGAACCATACTTCAATGCTGGTATTGGAATTCTTTGCAAATATCTGGGGTTAGTGAGGTCTTAGAGGAAAACATTTTATTAGAACAGCATAATTCACAACTGTGTTCTAAAACACATCTGTATACCCAAAGATTCGTGTATCTCTCACCCCCATTAATGAAGTTTCTCTATATGATAAATGAAAATATTTTCAGAAAAGTCCAAATGAATATAATGTAGAGATCAATGGATCAGAAAGAAACCAGCCACAATGTATATTCAATAAAAATATTGTACCTAAGGCCCAGAGCACATTGCAAAATAAAAGGTGGAAAGGCTGTAAAATCCAGAGGATTAGGAAGCTTACAATTGAACTGTGTCTTCTAGAGGTGGCTGCCTACGTAGTACACAAACAGCGACAGTATCAATAGACATCTGAGTGTGAAGAGGGAGAGTTTCATGGAGTCCTGCTTTTAGGTAAAGAACATCTGGCAACTGATAACTGCTGAGAGAGGAAGAGTTAGTCTCTCCCAGGAATGAACCCCCAATTGGTTAGCCAGTGCTAAGTGTTTAACACTGAAATCATATATGCACTCACAACAAAAATGGACTTAACAGTTTGTTCCTCTCTCTCCCCAGCAGCCAAGAGCCTCTCTCTCTTCTCTTGTTATTTATAGTGGGGGTGGTCCAGAGCTTCTGACTCCTTGAAGGCCAAGTAGGCCATGAGGTCCACCACCCTGTTGCTGTAGCCATATTCACTGTCATACCAGGAAATGGGCTTTGTAAAATTGTTATTGAGAGCAACGCTGGCCCCAGCATCAAGGACGGAAGAATGAGCATCATTATTAAAGCTACAAGAGACAACCTGGTCTTTAGTATGGCCTAGGATGCTCTTTAGTTGGCCCTGCGACGCCTGCTTCACTACTTTTTTGATGTCATTGTACTTAGCAGCTTTCTCTAGGTGCCATGTCAGAGCCACGGCAGAAATGTTGTGAGTAAGAACTTGGAAGACCATGGCAGTGAGCTTCCTGTTCAGTTCTGGGATGACCTTACCCATAGCCTTGGCAGCATTAGGGGATGCAGGGATGATGTTCTGGGCATCCCCATGGCCATTATGCCGCAGCATCCCAGAGAGGCTGTCCATAGTCTTCTGAGTGGCAGTGATGGCATAGATCATGGTTATGAGTCCCTCTATGATGCCACAGCTGAAATGGATGACATTAGCAAGGGGGTGCTAAGAAGTTGGTGGTGCAGAAGGTATTGCTGACAATCTTGAGTGAGTTTTCATATTTCTCCTGGTTCACACTTATCACGAACATGGGGCAACAGCAGAAAGAGCAGCCATGGTGGCCCTTTAGGCTCCACCCTTCAAGTGGGTCTCAGACTTATCCACAGTGGTGAAGACGCAGGCAGAGTCCACAACACACTCAGCACCGTCCCAGCTGATGTTGGTTGCATCTCGCTCCCAGAAGATGGAGATGGCTTTCCCATTCCAGGGCGAGTTCCCTGTTCTCAGCCTTGACTGTGCTAGGGACCTGGCTGTGGGTAGAATCATATGTGCAGTTAAGGTCAATGAAGGAGGCATTGATGGCAACAATGTCAGAGCTGGAGGCAGCCCTGTGACCAGTACACCCAAATCCATTCACTCCAGTCTTCACCATCATGTCTCAGGGCCGAAGCTGGCGCGCACAAGAAGATGCTGCTGACAGAGGAACAAGGAGAAGAAGCAGAGAGCCCATATTTTAAAAATATGAAGCTGAGCCTAAATTCCAGGGCTCAGGAATGTGCTGCTCTGGCTCATTAGAACAATTTTTGCTGTCAATGTTGTGAGCAAATAAATATATCACCAATATAAAAAAGAAACAAATTCATTAATTAATCATTTGTAAACAATTTTCTGTTACCAGAAAATGAGAAAGAAGAAAATGATCTACATAGATTTTAATTATCTTTGTAAAAGGCCGAAAGAAAATCTTCTATAAATAAGATTTACGATGTGTTATTTTTAAGATCTGCTAAGCTGATGAGAGGACTAGGGAACTGAACAACTGAGGACAATAAATCCTGACATGAATGAACGGAGTCACCGAAGTGGACATAACAATTCCACGTATCTGGATAGATGCGGGCAAGGCGTGGTGAGTCATATCCGGCCGTTTCATTAGAATGCATAAAAATCACGAAGGCCACAAATGGCAAATGGAGACATCCGTGTCTCTACCAGATGCAGCCCTCAGAACCAGGAGCCGGGCTAGAAAGACTCGAAACATACTTAAAACACGGAGGAACCATTACCACCAAAGCCCCGAAGTTGAGACCAATTGTACGCTGTGAATTTCCACTTTTGTCATTGCAGCTGGTCAGGAAATTTTACAGAGGGTTTTATTCTTCTTTCCCTTTTCCACCTAATTGCAAATATTACGCGGAGGAAGCTTCTGGGTCTTTTTTCCCTGCAGAAATGCCCTGAGAGTCCTGAAAGGACAGACCCAGTACCTTTCTGGCACAACACGGCATTACTCAAGCAGCCTGGACACTAGCCGGGCAGATGATTTCATTCTCCCACGGCACAGTTCTGAAGATTTTGATACATTTTGAAAAATACCTGAAATGCAGCTTAATTGATGCCTATTTGTTCGCAGAGCCTAAGTAAGAGATGCTTGCGGAACTTTTTTCTTTACTTTTTGTAAGGTGCATATGCAATGTGGTCCGTTTATTTCTCCAAGCTAAAGTAAACATTTACACATGCTTCCAAATTATGGTAGGGGATTATCAACTCTACTAGGGTCTTATGTAGCCTTTCAGATTACATTCCTGAAGAAAATTGATCCTCCCTTCCCCAGAAGACATCAAGTTGCCAATAGCTTTTCAGTCAGGGGTGTCACTTCATGAGCCCCTTGTCTATCCGTGCTAGCCTTTGGGCTGGCTCAATCTGGCATAAATCTTGTGCTACAGAGGTTGTGAGCTCACACAGTAAAAACCCTGTCATGTTCAGCAGATGTTCTTTCACTGCAGATGCCTGCTGCTTCTGGGTCTTACTATTTTGGTGAAGGTTGTGATACAGAAGCCTAATTTACAGCTAAGGTTGACTACTTGTGCGTCTCTGTATCAACCCCCATCTACTGTAAAAAGAAGCTTCCCTGATGAGAATTGAGAAATAAACCGATCTATGGATATAAAGATAAAATCTTAGGGGTGGTTTATGTCATATCTACTTGGCAGAATAATAGTCTTATGTTCTCCTCTAGGACCTAGGACCTCTCCATTCATGGTACCAGGCACGAGTTTCATCTTGCTAAGTGGGCTTCAAATCCAATCAGAAAGTAGTTGGTTACTTCCTTAACATTTGTGGTGCTACTGTTTCTTCATGGGTCCATCTTGCCTAGTCAGTTACGATTGTAGCTCCCAGCCTTCAAAGCTGTGAGTCTCTCAGCAGCGTGCACAGAGCCTTATAGCACTATGAAAGCAGAAATAGGGAGAAGGCTTTAGTTGAGCACCAGCTTGATTTCTCCGTGTCTCACAGATGTGGTGTCTTCAGCAACAAGATTTTAACACCGAGTTCTGAAGAGGAATCAAGAGCAATAGCTTGTATTTTTGGGGAGGGTCTATTGGACCCCACTGATCAACGGTTTGAAAAAAGGTAGCTCATATTGGGCACAGATGGCCTCTGCTGTGTGGGACAGACACTGTCCCTCAGTATAGATTAACTTTGCTTAAATTCCTTTTATAAGTGTATATATTTTATAAACTTCTATGGTATTACGTTTCTCTAAGGCAATTTTAAAGTTTTGTTGTTGTAAGTTATCCTTCCTTGCGCTACCGTTGCTGTCTGAGACAACATGCAAGTGTTTAAGCTTTACAGAGTTGCTAGGTAACGACTGTTACATCAGCTTGCTGTATCTGTGGTTTATAGTGCACACCCCAGATTTCCCTGTTGGAGATATAGTGGTGAGAGCTGGTCACTGTCAAAGTTTAACACCAAGTTCAGAAGGAAGTGAAAAACAGTGAAGGTAGGGAAGTAGTGATGTCTTTATTCTCCAGTGTAAAGAAGATCTTCATCTCCGAGAAAAAGCCCCAAACACCGCTGGGTTTCTGTGATGGGCCTGGGAAGAGGATTGAATGGGTGAATTGCCTAGCGTGTAGGTGTACATCTCCAGACAAATATGATCTCCTGTTGCATGATCCTGACAATGTATTACATGCTGCAGTGTGTTCGGGGAAAGTTAGCAGAGTACAGAGTCTCTTAAGTCAGGAAAAATGGGATGTCAACGACAGAGATGATAACGATAGGTAAGTGAGGGCTGTGAGCGAGGGGCGAGGGGCAGGAAAATGCCATGTGAACAACAGAGATGATAATGATGGGTAAGTGAGGGCTTGGGAATGTGTCTTCTGACCCTTGCAGTCCCCTCAGCCTGGCGACCTACACATTTGGCAGGGTCCCAGGGCCAGGCTGTCTCCAGAGCAGTCTCGCAAGTCCAGTGCTCTAGCTGGTTTCTCATTCCGCTTAATCACCTATATGCCACCTACTTGAAAGTGTGAAATAACATGTAGAACGGCATTTTATTTTAATGTATACATCGTAGAAGGCTGCATGAGAGGAATATTCTTCATAATATATCTACTGCATACTTAAAACTTACTCAAATCAAATTCAAATAGGGAAATGGGCTTTCAATCTAACAGGAAAGCAGTTGTCTTGTTTATATCAGCCTCAGTCCGTTCACATGTTCCTTACTGAGGGACATTTGATGAAGCTTTAACAGGGGAATGTGCTGGGTCCTCCTCTTTTGCCTTTTGTCATTTATGACTGTATAGTACTGGCTATCATCTACACATCGGGAGGGTTTTGTATTTCTCGTGCGTGCCTCTGTTCCTTCCTTCACAGCGTTCTGAACAGCTATCCACTACCGGCTGTTTTCACAGTAGACTTTGTCATCAGGCCTGGGTCATTTGCAAGTTACTTTTGTTATCTCCTCCAATTTCTGATAGAAGAGCTTCATAATTTCCAAAGCAATAAAATCTTCTTGCTTGCCAAATTTTATTATAAATCGTGGTAGATCAGAGTCTCCTAAATTCCCCTGTGAAAAATTGTTGATTCTCATGGGTTTGTTATCATTTTTTCACCCATTTATGGTTTTCTGTGAATTTTTACACCAGACACAAACTAAAGTTATCTGAAAGGAGGGAATCTCAGCTAAGAAAATGTTTCCATAATATTGAGCTGTAGGCAACCCCGCAGTAACTGCTGGGGAAGAACCCAGTTTATTGTGGATGATACCATTTCGAGCTGGTGGCCCTGGGTTCTATAAGAAAGCAGGCTGAGAAAGCCAGTAAGCAGCACTCCTCCATAGCCTCTGCATCAGCGTCTGCCTCCAGCTTCCTGCTCTGCTTGAGCTCCTGCCCTGACTTCCATCAGTGATGCAGTGTTACCTGGACGTGTAAGCTGAAATCAACCCTTCCCTCCCTAAGCTGCACTGCCATGGTGCTCATCCCAGCAATAGGAACTCTAACTAGGATAGCCACTATTTACAAAGTTTTGTCCTCTGGGTTCCTGTACTTAAACCGTCTGGGGGATAGCGTAAGTGAAATAGCTGTTAACAAAGCAGAGGGATTGCATGTAATTTGACATTTGCAGTTATGTGTGCGTTCGTGTATGATGAAATAGTGTTGTTTAATGAAAAAACACCCCCCATTTCCGCAGAACTGCCCTCCATTTTGCATCCTGTTATGGACATGAAGAAATAGTAAATATTTTAGTGGAAAACAATTGTGAAATCAATGCAGCTGACAACCAGAAGACAACCCCATTGGTAAAGGTAGTTCAGATTCCTAAATTTCAGTGGCGATGGATTTAATGGAAATGCTTGGAAGGAAAATGGCTTTGCCACATTGAAATATAACTAACTGGGGTCTGGGGATGACTCAGGGTTTAAGCAATGGTTGCTCTTCCCAGGGTTTGATTTCCAATATCTACGTGGTGGCTCACAACTGTATATAATTCCAGTCTCAGGGCATCTGATGCTCTCTTCTGGCTCTGAGGGTGCTGCACACAGTGCTGTACAGGCATACACGCGGGCAAAATACCCATACACATGAAACAATTAAAAATGCATAAGAAGTTGGTGAAGACTGTGGAATATTTACACTGTTTTTAGAACTGACAATGTGTTTTGGAAATAATCCTAACAGGCAGTACAAATGTGTAAAGAAGTCATCGTATCTTTGCTCCTTGAACACGACGCTGACCCAAATATAAAGGATGCTAATGACAACTCAGCTTTGCACTACGCAGTCTACGTGGGCAAACCGCCCATTGCTGCCCTTCTCCTTTCTTATGGCGGAAACATCGAGGAAAAGACGAAGGTAAAGCTCACATAACTTCAATTTCAAAATAATTCAAAAATTCATACCTGAAAAGTGACATATAGCTAGGCAAATGGTGCATACTCAGCATTTTAGAGGCAGAGGGAAGATGTCTGTGAGTTCATGGCCAGCCTAGTCTACAAAGCAAGTTCCAGGCCAGCTGGGGCTACACAGGAATCTGCAGTTCTTGTCTTTTACTCTTTACTCTTTTTACTCTTGGCTTTTTTGAGGGGGGCACCACCCAGCTTCCAAATAAATCACACACAGAGGCTTACTCTTAGTTATGAATGCCCAGTGTTAGCTTGGCTTGTTTCCAGACAACTTTTCTCAACTTCAATTATCCTGTTTACCTTCTGCCTCTGGGCTTCTGTTGAAATAAGAGCGGCGGGGCTGCATCCCCAACACCCCGGCCGCTACACCCCGGCCGCTTGGCTAGCTCATGCCCGAAATAACAACACACAAACTGTATTCATTTAAAGAACTGCTTGGCCCATGAACTCTAGCCCTTACAGGCTAATTCTCGCACCTGGACTAGCCCATTTCTAATGATGTGTGTAAGCACCCCAAGGTGCGCTTACCGGGAAGATTCTAGCCTACGTCCATCGTGGGTCTCAGCTTCATGCGTCTGCCTCAGAGCGCAGAGCTATCGCATCTACCCGGGAGAGCTGAGCATGGCGTCTCTGCTCCAGCAGAGCTGTCCGGTCTCTCCGGAAGCAGAGCAGAGTCTGACCTCACTTCCTCTTCCGCCCAGAATTCTATTCTGTTTACTCCTCCCATCTATGTTCCAAGCTATGAGGCCAAGCAGCTGGTTTATTATAACTTAACCAATGAAATCAACAGATTGATATATGACACTCCCACATCACTTCCCCTTTTTCTGTTTAAACAAAAAAAAGAAGGCTTTAACTTAACATCCAAAGCTCTAGAAATGACAGAGACATCTCGCTGCCTGGACAGTCACCCAAAGTTCCTCTGTACCGTTGGGGCATCCATCTTCGGCCTACAGGCCCATAGTTTCCAGCAGACATTTCCACAAAGCAGGAAATTTCAAAGGCAGTCACTATCTGCTTGTCCTGAAGAATGTCTTGCAGACTCTTTCATGAATCAGGAACCCCGAAAGATCATCTCACCTTTAGGCAAGTTCAGCAGTCCTCTCTCTGCGGGTTCTCTGTGTCCAGTTTATGCAATAGTCCAGGCAAGAGCAGTTTCTTGCCCAAATGGCTATCAAACTCCATAAGGATCCTCTTCGATGCCCATCTTCCTCTTGAAGTAGATTGGTGCTGCCAGGAGCAGAGTGTCTCATTGTCATGAAAAGTCCTAAGTTATTAAAACATTTAAAATGCCATATTCTATAATCTTTGAAAAATATGAAGAATGCCTATCTAAAATATATCTATGCACATCTAGAAAATCTTAACTAACATGACTACAAACTTAACTATTATTAATGATTATTCATTAACAACCTATATACATTACAAAATTAACCTTAAATTTAAATCACTAAAGCAAAATCCATATCAATGTAAATTATTCATACCTATATCATCTCCCCCTTTAAATGTAAAAGAACATTTATAAACAATATTTGGGAACATGGGCGCAGTTTTTTCTCTCCAAACTGCTTCCTGCTGAATGGGGGCGTCGTTAATTAGGTCTTTCATGGTATAACCTGTGTGCTAGTTTCATCTCAGTTGGCAGTTGAGCGAAGCAATTTTCTGAAGGTATTCACAGCAACCGTTCAGGAGGGCGTGGTCCATCATACCATATCGGAATAGAAGAAATGAACAGGGTCTCATCCTCTGTGAAAACAAAATAAGAAACTCCTTTCCAAAGTATCATGTCCTTAGATCCAAATTTCAAAGTCAAGGCATCAAAATCTCTACGATGGATTAGTTCAGCAGCATTTATAAACAAATATCTTTTAGCATCTGTTGCTCCTTCCTCAGCATTCAAACAATTCAAAGAGAGCATAATAGTATACAGTATCAAGATTCTCTGTGTATTTTCCATCTTTGTACGCTTTATTTTAACCTCTATTTCGTTTATTTTTACTTTTATTTTATATTCTCTGTATCTCTTTGACCTGGAATAACTCTGTAGACCAGGCTCTCCTTGAACTCTCAGAGATCCGCCTGTCTCTGCCTCCCAGGCATTGGGATTAAAGGTGTTTGCTACCACACCTTGAACTCACAGAGATCTGTTTGTCTCTGCCTTCTAGGCACTGGGATTAAAGGCGTGTGCTACCACACCTTGAAGTCACAGAGGTCAATCTCCCTCTGCCTCCCAAGTGTTGGGATTAAAGGCGTGTACTACCACACACAACTTCTCTTTTTCTTACTTTTTTTTTAAAACTTTTAACTTTTAGCTTGCATATATTTTTAACACACTGTAAATCATTTAAACATTTTCTTTATCTTTGAATCTCTTTACTGTATATCTCTCTTTTTCTGACCACACGAGCCTTTAAATTACTGAGCAATATGAGTAGGATTAAAGCCGTGGCTTTGCCAGCTAGATCCAGTCCATTCCTTAGCTTTCCAGCCTCATGGCGGAGATACAGGCTGTAGCCATGTTTATAGCCACAATTCTATGGCGTTTCAAGGTCCCTGCCAGCCAGCGAGCTACAACAGACAACAGTCAAGTCCTCTCTCGGTAGTTGGCCCTCCTGCCTCAGTCAGAGTTTGCCCTGGCAGGACGGCCCAGAAAGCCGGCATTTTTAAACAGCACAGCTTTTTTCCTGCTACGGCTGAAAACCGAAAAGCATGCGTTCAGCTTTTCACCAACACCGTTTAAGTGTTTCGTGGCAGGACCTCTTAATGAGCTGCAGGGTTTTGCAGCTGAAGCTGAGTCAGGAAGCCTCTCTTAGATGAGAGCGCTTGCTTGCCTCTAGCAAGCAGAGTAGACCCAAGAAATTTGTGCTACCAAGAAAACATGCTTCACTCCATTCTTTCCCAAGCTTTCTCAGGCTTTTTGTGGATTCAGTTAGCCTCACGTTGGGCAGCCATCTGTTGAAATAAGAGCGGCGCGGGGCTGCGTCCCCAACACCCCAGCCGCTTGGCTAGCTCATGCCCGAAATAACAACACACAAACTGTATTCATTTAAGAACTGCTTGGCCCATGAACTCTAGCCCTTACAGGCTAATTCTCGCACCTGGACTAGCCCATTTCTAATGATGTGTGTAAGCACCCCAAGGTGCGCTTACTGGGAAGATTCTAGCCTAAGTCCATCGTGGGTTGCAGCTGCCTGGGAGAGCAGAGCATGGTGGCTGTCCAGTCCCTCTGGAAGCAGCGCAGAGTCTGACCTCACTTCCTCTTCCGCCCAGCATTCTATTCTGTTTACTCCTCCCATCTATGTTCTAACCTATCAGGGCCAGCCAAGCAGTTTCTTTTATTGCTCAGCCAATGAAATCAACAGATTGATATGACACTCCCACATCAGGCTTCTGTCTTTCTCTTTTTCTGTATACCTTAAGTTTCACTCTTAGTCTGTGGCTGGCTGGGTGGCTGGCCCCTAGTGTCTCCCTCTCCTTGTTCTTTTGCTCCCCTTTCTTCTTCATTTCTTCTTCTCTTTATACCCTCTGCCTGGCAGCCCCGCCTGTCCTTGCTCCTGCCTCGCTATTGACCATTCAGCTCTTTATGAGACCATGGGGTGTTTAGACAGGCAAAGAATCACAGCTGCACAGAGTTAAAGAGATGCAGCCCAAACAAGAGCAACACACCTTTCCATTGTTAAACAATGTTCTAGACTATACACAAGTGTAACACACCTTAAAATAATATTCTATAACAGAGGCCCTTTCTCAGAAAAAGGGGCAAATGATAGAAGTCTATTTTCCATGTTTACTAGCTCAGTCTTGCCCTGATTGAAACATTTGAAATACCTTAGTATTCATTTGAATACTGATGTTTTACTGAGGGGTAGAGTTTTGTGTCCAATTTCCTTCTCAGTGTGGGGTCCTATGCAGGCCCCGAGCATGCATCCACAGTGTCTGTGAGTTCATACGCGCATTGGTCCAGTGGTGCCTAGAAAACCTTGTTTCCTTGGCGCCTTCCAACTTCTCTGGCTCTCACGCGTTCAGCTTCCTCTTCCACAGAGATCCCGGAGCCTGCGTGGAGGAATTTGGTGAAGACATCCCATTTAGGACCGAGTATCCCAAGGTTTCTTATTCGGCACTTTGTCCAGTTTGTGGGCCTCTGTATTTCTTCTCAGCTACTGCAGCAGAAAGCTTCTCCAATGATGACTGAGCAAGGCACTGATCTATATCAGCAAGTCATTAGCATCATTTTATTGCTACATTCCTTTAGCACAATAGTAATATTTAGTTTTCCTTGGTTCATGACCTATCAAGTCTCAGGTTCTTAGCCACCCAAGCAATATCGGGCATGGATTTCATTGCATGGAGTGGGCTTGAAATCCAGTCAGTTATTGGTTGGTTCCTCCCAAAACTTGGGTGCCACTCTTGTCCCAGCACATCTGGCAGGCAGGTCACTATTGTTGATCAAAGGCTAGAAGTTATCTACAATTGATACTAAATCACAAAGGAAAAATTAGTTTTCTCCAACAGAGTCTCATTAGGTATACAAACCACACTTAAGTGCAGGTCCCATGCCCAGCAGTAGACAACCTACACAAAATTAGCTCATGGTATTTTTGGAGGTTTTCCCATCTCATAATTCTTTGTTTTGACATTTTTTGGTCCCTACAGGTCTTCGGCTTATGTATTATGGTTTCTGATCTTGTTTCTTTATGGTATTCATGTGTGCGCAAATGTGTGTGTCTCTGCATCTGTATGTATGTCCTTGGTGCTTTTTCTTTTTCTTTTTCTTTTTCATTTTGGTTTTTTCAAGACAGAGTTTCTCTATAGCTTTGATGCCTGTCCCAGAACTAGCTCTTGTAGACCAGACTGGCCTTGAACTCACAGAGATCCGCCTGCCTCTGCCTCCCGAGTGCTGGGATTAAAGGCGTGCGCCACCACCGCCCGGCTCCCTGGTGCTTTTTCTTTGGATCTTTTCCCCCCTCTATTCTTCGTTTTGTTCTATTTACATCTGGTTGTTTTTATTTTACCTTATCTTATTATTACTTCCTTTGTTTTAGACAAGAGAGTGCAAGAAAGTATGTGGATTTGGGTAGTGAGGAACTACAAGGAGTTGGGAGAGGAAAAACTTTTGTCAGAATATATTGTATAAAAATCTATTTTTGATAATAAACAAACATTGGTGTTTTGAAAGAAGTGCTAAGGATTACAGTTTTCTTTTTAAACTCATTACAGATATTTGTGAAAAATCTGCTTGATAAGGGTAGCTGAGGTAACATACCTCTCTCTTTCTTCTACCAACCAGAATAAGATAGCACAGGAATGCAAACTATCCTGGAAATAAATCAACTGAAGCAAAATATTTTGTTACATTTTGGCTTTCTTTTTTATTTTTGAAATTAAATTACGTTTACAATATTTCTCCCTTCCCTTTCCTCTCTCCAAGCCTTACCATATAAAATTTTCTTACTCTCTTTCAAATTCATGGCCTCTTTTTCTCACTAATTATTATTGTGTGCATATAAATGTACATATATTACTAAACATAACCTGCTTGGTCTAGATAATGTTACTTTGTATGCATGTTTTCAGGCTGACCGTTTGGTATTGGATAATCAATTGGTGTGCTCTCCTCTGGGGAGACTATTTCAACCACTTCCGATACTCCTCAGTTGCCAGCAGTTCTTGGTGTAGGATGGAGTCCTTGTGGATATTTCCCAGTTCACTTTGGCATGTCCATGAATGTTTCCTTGTTGAGCTTATGTTTGGGTGGTCATGTTGGTGAGATTTGTGGGTATAACTTCTCACATGATTAAGAGACACAATTTCACAGCAAACTCCCTGATCCTCTGTCTCAATCTGTCCACCTCTTCTCCCACATTGTTCCCTGAGCCTTGGATATATATTTTGTAGACATATCCCTTTGGGACTAAAGTCTGCATTTTGATTGGTTGCAGTTTTCTCTAGTGGTCATTGTCTGTTGCACTGAGAAGTTTCTTTGATAAGGTGTGAAGACTGCATTTTATCTGTTATCCAAAGATAAAGACACATATTTAAATATTACAATACCATGCACTTCAGAAAAAGAGTTCAAAGACCTCAGAAATGGCTCGTCTCCACCCAGTGAACTAACTTTCATGGCACTAGAGAACATCATGCAAACTTAAACAGGAGGGAGGCCACCAGCAGTCCTCTACAGCTATGAAGTCTATGAATCATCCTTGACCAGCATGGCACAATAACCCTAAAGGCATAGTTGGCACACACACCTTGGCAGGAACCAACGGCTCTCTAATCGAACTTAAGACCCCCTCAACAAGATGGAAACCATGTCTGGTACTGGACACCTAATTAACTACTCATTGTTAGTGAAGTCATGAATACTGAAGGAGAATCTATCTCTACACTTGTGACTCCATAATTTCTCCCTCCCCAAGAGCAGGAAAGAATCATATCAATATATGTGGATTGGAAACAATCTCAAAATGATAAACTCTTCTAGGTATTATGCCCCAATTCCATAATTTCTGATTTTGTTTTTGTGTGCTTAATGTTTCTGATCATGATGTGGGAGTGTCATATATCAATCTGTTGATTTCATTGGTTAAGTAATAAACACACTGCTTGGCCTCATAGGTTAAAGCATTGGTGGGAGGAATAAACAGAATAGAATTCTGGGCGGAAGAGGAAGTGAGGTCAGACTCTGCTCTGCTCCCGGACAGGATGGATGGAGGCTAGAATCTTCCCGATAAGCGCACCTTGGGGTGCTTACACAGATGATTAGAAATGGGCTAGTCCAGGTGCAAGATTAGCCTGTAAGGGCTAGAGTCCATGGGCCAAGCAGTTCTTTAAATGAATACAGTTTGTGTGTTGTTATTTCGGGCATGAGCTAGCAAGCGTCTGGGGTGCTGGGGACGCAGCCCCGCCGCTGCTCCTATTTCAACATGATCATCTTTTCCTTTCCATTTATTTTTTTTTTCAATCTCACACCTGAGAGAGAAGTTATTACTAGATTGAACTTCAAGGACACCAGAGTTAAGAATTATGCTGGGTTATGACGGCAGGTTATTAGGCAGGTTAATGCTGTCTGCATTGCCTACCTAGAGCCATTCCCTTGTATGCTAACATCTGCATCATGAAACACTGTTAAAGAGGAATGGAGTGAAATCATTCTTTTAAAGTTCTGAACAAAACCCACCATTTTGTCATATGTTTAATACAAAGTCTTGAAGTGGTACATTTAGGGTACAGACAGAAATCTTGCTCTGGACAAGAGCATTTAGTTCATTTACTTAACAAAAAATTGGAAAACCATTGCTACCCTTTGGGCCTGGAGCTGTTGAGGTAAAATTACAACTCTTCCCTGACCTCAAGGTTCTGCTTCAGAGGGGAGCCACTACCTGACTCTCAAATGTGAGAAATGCTCTGAGGGAGCAAAGGCTCATGGGACCAGCAAATGTCTCCAGTGGGCCTTGGAGAGGACAGGGTTTATGCAGCTACTGTGGGTGAGGGGGACAGACTTCAAGGAAGGGGAGTGTGGTGAGGTGAGAGGAAACAGAGCACTGTGGATCTACTCCCGCTAACATGTGGATGCTTATAGGGCCGGCTAGAGGGGGTCAGCTCAATCGAGCAGGATTCTGAATCATAAGTTGATTTCCTAACAGGACGGCTTCACTCCTCTACTCCTGGCCCTCAGAGAGAACCAACTACTAATGGCAGAATTCTTAATAATAAGGGGAGCAAATATACATGTGTCTGATGACCGGCAAAGGTAACTTCTGGGTTTTTAAACACTTTAGTGGTATACTAGACTGGAAACAGTCACTCAAGTCAAATATTAATTTGATGTGAAGAATAAGATTAACTTAGGTGATATTCTAAGAAATACCCATATAAGCCATCAGTGACAAAATGCTTATTTGAAATGAGTAATACAAACACTAATAGATGGTAGGTCCCACATTGCCTTCAAAAGTTGACTGATGTTTCATTTGAAATATTATTTTCTTGCTCATATAATCTTATATCAGCTAAAGAGCTTCATATTAAGTTTTTGTTTAAACTGATGGAATTTTAGCTTTATTATTGATTCCCATTAAATTCATATTCCTGCACATCTGAGGATGACTTGCCTGTGTCAGCTCTCCTCTTCCCCTGTGTGGCTCTCAGTGATCAAACTCAGGTCATCAGATGTGGCAGTAAGTGCCTTTACAGGTACACTGAGACATCTTGCTGATTTCTCCCCATGGTGCTCTTGGGAGTTTATAGTTATTTTATCCTCTTCTTCATATGCACTTGACTTTAAATGCTGTATTAGCATGAATAGAAGTGGAAAATCAGAGGTTTTTTTTTTGGATTTGCTTTAAATTACCTGCTAAGAACAATATTGATACTGTTATACATAAGTGACTATAGTTATTACCAGATACTGGTAGGTTATTTTGTTATTCTCCTTATTTTGTTATTTTAATAATTATCTGAAAAGGGCAGAGAAAAGAAAAATAGCTAGAAGTGGACAACTTTATTGAAAATAACTGACGAGTGAAAAAGAGAGAGCATTTGACACAGGACTTTTAATCCCTTACTTTCCAACTCTCTTGTGTGATCTCGGGAACGCTCTTTGCCACCAAGTGTATCTTGTGATACAAGGAGGAGAATAAGATCCCAGAGCGACAAGAGGCTTCAGCTTGCTTTCTTCTTTCAGCCTTGGAGTTGATTTGTAAGGATGAGTGCTTAAGCTTCCAAAATGTTCTCATGTTTGTTAGCAAGTGTCTATTGTGTTCAAATAAGCAAGGCACTAAATTGGTAAAATATATTTGTTTAATCATTTTATTAGACTACCCAATAACGGCATTGTCTCTATTTTTTCTAGAACGACATTAATGTATGCTGTCAAATCTGACTCAAAACATATTGTTGATCTTCTGCTTAAGCGCGACATTGATGTATTTTTTAAAGACTCCTTCGGCTGGAATGCAGTGAGATATGCTATTATGGGTAACCGTAAAGTGTAAGTGTTTACACTCAATGCTGGTTACTATGAAATGTAGGCTCAAAAATAATTAGTGTGTTGTCTTTTACACTGCACTGGGTTTCATTGCTTAGTTGAAGTAGTTTTTAAATGCCAGTGTGTTAGTGTACTTATCTGTGCTGTAGCTAAGGGAGAGGATAAATGAGTTATCAGTGTAGGCACAGGAGATCTCATCCCAGGACTTGTCTGTGGCCATGGGGATCCACCCAGGGCCTTGCACACACTGAGCTGCATTCTGAACTCCTGTCTGCTATGTAACGAGCTCTTTATCCGTTGGGATCCCAGCACATTCCATTCTACGCCACACACAGTGGTATGGCGATGAGTCGATCACCGTTTATGTTCCTAATTGTCTGTGTGAGTCCTACAATGTCTCCAGCTTGACAGAAAACCTTGTCAAATACTGGAAGCTGTTTTCTACATCCACTCCTTGAATGCTCAAGAACTTGAGATTCCTTAAGCTCAACGAAGTCAAAGTGAATCCTCTTTCCCTTGTGAGAGAGAAAAGGGGAAATTCTAGCTATGCTTTCCTGCTATCTGTTCTATTGTTGTGGCGCTATTACAATCAAGGTTTTAGTTCAGTACTGATTAAACCTCATGTTAGCTTGGCCTACTGGTTCTGTTCCTGAAGGCCTTGAAAGCTAAAAACAGATGTCCACTTTTTTTATTATAATTTTTAAGAATTTCATAATGAGTACACTATTTATATAATTTCCGCAACTTCACCTTCTCCAGCTCCTCCTGTGTTCCTCTCATCCTTCTCAAGTTGGTTAACTTTACTCTGATTATTAATGTCACACATGTGTGTATGGCACCTACTAAGTCCTTTTCGCGCTGCCTTCTTGTATGTGTGTTTGGCATTGACCACTTATGACTGACAAACCTGTCAGTGTCTTGTCCCTGGAGAAAACTTATTTTCCCTTCCTCAGTAGCCATTGGTTCTCTGAAGCTATTCATTAGGGGTCGGCCACATTCATGTTAGGATGGTCTTGTGTAGGCAATCACATTTTCGAGAGTTGGTAGGTAGAGCATCCCATATAATTTTTAATTCAAATAATAGTCTAACCATAAAAAGCTGTGATTTGAGAATCAGTTCCCTAGATTTATCTGCACACACAATGCCCTCACTGCCTCTTGAGAACCACCTATGCCTCTCACATCTCATCCTACATGATAAGTATGGTAAAGGACCTTCGAGACTTCTTCCTTCTGTGGTCAAATATGATGTATGATCACTCTAAATTATCATATGAATTCAAACAACGTTGTAGGAAGATTCCTTTCTTCTTTGACATTGGTTTTATCTCCACGGGCTTCTTTACACACCCGATCACTGTTTTTGATGTTAGAGATTCTATGTCACCTTTATCAGGGAAGGAGTCAATTTTAATTGGTCAATAGATTAAATTTTCCATATTAATAAAAACATTTCAAGCTACCTTAACAATATTGTATTATTTAGGGATATTCCAATATTGCTTTCCAAGGAAGTCATTAATTAGAAATCTCTAAATTTTTTTTTGCCAAAAAGAATACTTTTATTAAAAAACGGTGAACATTAGGGTTAAAATTCTCAGCACCACAACCAGGAAACTGGAGACTGGCCCCCTCAGAAGCCTGGAGGTTCCCACTGCAGACTTCAGGAAGTGGGGGGGGGGGGGGAACGGGCAGGCGCTGAAGGGTGCTCACAGGGGAGAAATCTCTAAATTGAAATTAGATTATCCAAATTTAAGAGTTGTCTCATTTTGTCGTATCAGTATGTGTATGCATGTATAAAACAGTTACGTTTTCTTAGTTAGTTGGAAATAAGAATTAGGATTGAGCATCATTGTGACAAAGACCTACTAGATCATACTTTGATTGACTGGCGGGAATATAGATGGGCCAATCCAAATCTTAAAATTTATTACTTTATTCATTTTGGATTGATTAGTATAAAATAGTAAAGCATTGTCTCACATAATTTAAAAATGTGTTTAGAAATATAAACTACAGAGGCTAGAACAGCAAATAGCTAAACTTAGGGAATCAACATTTTTCTGCTACTTGGAATAAATCAGATACAGACCCAGATATGAAGCGGCCATTGGATTTTATCCGGGATTCTAAAATCAGTTCAGCATCAATAGCTAACTATCTGGTTTATTTCTCATTGCATTTTGTATGTTGTTAAGTATCACCCTAATATTGTGAGCTGATGGTAAAGCACCTTTTAGAAGCTCTAGTTCTGAGCCTATTCTAGCTTCACTCTGTTGCCATGACCATAGCAACATGGGGGAAAAGACGTACTTGGCTTAACCTCCCAGATCGCAACCCGTCATTGGCAGAGCAGTGGCAGGCAGACATGGAGGAGCTTGAAGCACTAACTACCGAAGGACATTGTTTGCTGGCTCTCTCGCAGGCTCGAGGCTCGAGCTTAGTTTTCTGAGACAGCCCAGGACTATAGTGAGATCATTCTATGTCACATTTACATAGTTTCTACGTGAGCTGTCATATATCCTCTAAGTAATCATTTTCCTCTACATTTATAAGCTTGATAAAAATTTTCTAGAGCTTATGAATTTGAAGTATATATTGCTAAATTTGGATGATAACTATGATATTGTATGATATATGCTTAAGTTTTCATATTTTGTGAATGTGTTTCCTATAAACATTAAAATAATTTTATGCATTACCTTATTTGCACATGGCAGTGCCCGTGCTATTTTAGACTGTCAAGATTCAATAATTAGGCATGTCCGAAGGTCCAATCAAGGTAAGATTTCTGATAATAAATTACGGTTAGTGGTCCTACCTTATATAATAAAAGTCATAGTAAGAAAACTTTGGTTTCGTAGCCTATGGTGTTTGGTAAGGTCTTTGTTGCCCAATTACAGGTTAACTATTTAAATCCTTTTATATTTGTGTCTTTTGTATATATTATATATAATCTTTTTGTACATATTTTAGGAGGCTTGTGCAATAGTAGGTTTTCTTATGATTTTTTAAAAATGAAAAAGCTTAGTGCCAGGAATGGATTAGCTATTTTTGTAATTTTGGCCAGTGAGGACCCTTAGATCCTCAAACATTATTGGCTATTGCCAGTGTTCTTGATTCTTCCCTAGAATTTGACAAGACTATAATCCTGAAGACATTACGTCTTGAGTCATAGAACTTAGAGAAATCAAGCTATTGCTGGCCTGAAGGCTTCATCTGCACTGCCTAACTTTTAGCAATAGAAGGTGCTATGCATGGTATCAAAGAAGAAAAGCAATCACCAATATTATACAATTGTGAACCCTGCCAACTACAGCAATGACTAGCCTGGCAAGACATGCCCACTGATTCAATAGTGGCACAAATGTCATAGAAGTAACCAAGCACCTTTTCATTGGATTTAAGTCCACTACACAAGTTAAAACCAACATCTGGTATCAGGATAAAGAACCTGTGGGCAGACAGATCATAGGCCCCAGGGGGAAAAGTCTACTACATCGTTCTACTAAATGGTCACAATGGTAAACCAACTCCTAATGACTATATCCGAAGATTAGTATAAAAGTTTCTTTTCGTAGTAGACATGATTAATATAGATACCTATAATTGATCAATGAGAAGAGCGAGAGAGTGCAGAATGTTCAGCTCTGAACAGGACATCGATACCAAACTCCCTCCTCCCAAGGATTAGGGATTTTTGTGGAAGGGGTGACAGAAAGTTTGTATAAGAGCCAGAGGCAGCGGATGATTACAAGGCAAGAGTGTTTTCTGGACACAGCCGGAAATTACCCATATGCGCTATCATTGGTGAAGATACCACCCGCAAGACCTGTGCAGGTTCAAGTGAGACCATGCTTTTCTAGAATGTTCCCATGTCTGTCACAGCAGTAACACTAGGATGTGGAGAGGAGTGTGGGGGAACCATGTGTCACTGTGGGGTGACATGGGGTGAATATGAAACTGGTCCATACACAGCTGACTTGTCTTCTTATATCATTATATTATTGTCTATTGTACTGAGAGCTTCTCACACACTAAGAAAGTACTCAACTGTCTTCACGTTTTGTGTGTGTGTGGAGGTGTACTTAGCCATGTGTGCATGTGCAGAGGCTGGAGGCCATCCTGTCATATGTTTTCTCATTGCTCTCAACTTCATTCATGTTTTTTGAGACAGCATCTTTCCCTAACCCAGAGATCACTCTTTTGGCTAGACTATCTGGTCTGTTAGACACCAGGATCTGCACGTTTCTGCTGCCTCTGGCACTTATGTAACATGTACACTGCTGTTTCATCTCTTATGTAGCCGCTGGGATTAAAATTCAGGCCTTCACACATTCACAGGAAACACTCAACTGACACACATAAAATCATCTTTCCATCCCCAAGTCTGTATTTAACCTAATTCTTTTGGAGAACAAATGTTAAATCATTGAGGCCTCACTTTTTAAAATAATATAATTCTTTATTGAGTCTTTGGGAGTTTCACATTGTGCACCCCAATCCCACTCACCTTCCACTCAGCCCATGTCTGCTCCTCACCCCTGCAACATCCCCTCCAATTTAATTAAAAACAAAACACACAGATATGTGCTTCCCTGCTCCCCTATCCAACCTTCCTTTATCCCAATCTTCCTGTTTCCCCAAGATCCCCCAATCCTCCCCTTCTCACTTTTCTCTCCCCNGGAAGCTTTTTGAATGAGAAGCTAATTAGGCCAGGGGTGAGGGGTTCTGGTAGGTTGTCACTCGCACCATGAGCCTCATTACATGAAATGGTGGGGTGGACTAGAATCATACATCGGAAAAAAAAATGCCTTAATCTAAAAGGGTAGTTTCTAAATTCTCAACATCAACTGCATATTAGAACCATGTAGGAAGAATTCACATATCTTGGTGCTTGGGCAACACATAAAAACAATTCAATCAGGGACTCTGGGTATTGGCTCAGACTCTAGTATTTATAAAACTCCCTCAGGTGCTCGAAATACAGAGTCAAAGTAAAAAACAGTTATTCAATCTCCACGTCTTCTCCTTCAGCCTGTAATGAACTTCTTTTATTCTTGAAAGTTATAAACTCATGCATAAGAATCTCAAAAAAAAAAAAAAAAAACACACACACACACAAAAACCACTTCACTCCTCCAACTTTCCCACCTCTCCAACACCTCTTCCTTTGTTCTAGTGGCACTGGAAGCTGCAGTGTGTCACACAGTGAACCCTTTAGTCCAGTCAGCCCTACCCACAAATGTCCACCGCAAAGAGTCACTGGTCTGGTTCAAGGCCTCCGGCACATCATTATCACTGGACCCTCACTGAAATTCCTCTCAGACATCCTGCTGTTGTCCTGAGTCACGGAGATCCCGTGGCTAGTGCTCCACAGGACCAGTCCCTCAGGCACTCCAGCAGGTCAGAGATGGGGTAGATGTCATGATGGGCCAACCCAAGGCCCAGGATGTGGGTCTGGGTGGTAGCCGAGCTGGTCAGTCTGGGCCACTGGGACCATCTTCCTCAGGCAAGGGGCAGAGCCAAGTGCTCCTATCCTTATGCCACTCAGGAGAGCTCTTCCACGCCTGGGGTGAGAGGTGGGACCATCTCTCCCAAGTGCGTGTATGGGAGGGAGCGCAGCTCTCCCATGAGGTTTGGGGCCAGTTCTCCTGCAGCTCTGTCCAGCGAGGGACAGAGTCAACTTTCCCAGAGTCAGTGAAGGGTGGGCTGGCTCAGCACTACCCTTGGATTTCAATGCGCATGGTTCTTATGACCCTCCCTGTGGTAACATGGGTCATGGACATCAGCACAGACCCCAGCTGCAGCAGGACTGGGGATCCAGACGTGGCCCTCAGCAGCAACTTGGGAGGTCTTACTTTCTAAGAGTTTATTCTTTTCTTTCCATAAGCAATGTCAATAGATTTAACCATGTGTTATTTTTCTTTTTGCATATTTTATATAAGTTAAAAGTATTTTTACTCCCACTAGGGAAAACTTTGTTATATCACAAATGAATATATCATTATATACATTATATATACATTTATATTAAACAAAATAAACACAAACACACACATATTGGTTTTTCGAGACAGGGCTTCTCTGTAGCTTTGGAGCCTGTTCTGGAACTAGCTCATGTAGACCAGGCTGGCCTGGAATTCACGGAGATCCGCCTGCCTCTGCCTCCCGAGTGCTGGGATTAAAGGTGTGCGCCACTCCACATCAACTCCCTAGCACTTGTGTTTAAGCTTCTCACTGAAGTACAGTGCCCGTAGAGTTTTCCGGGATAGAGTTTTGACTGAAAATCTGGTTATGATGTAAGTTACAGTTTACTTTGAGGGCTTAGCTACTGATAAATTTCACTTCCCCACATTCTTTAACAAGTAGAAAATAATGATAAGCATTCTTATTGCATCGATTGCTGCTCAGTAACAATTAATATTTGTAGTAAAATGTTTTATGTCACATTTTAAAATGATTTTAGTTTTAATATTTTTACTTTTTTCTTTAATAGTGTATGCTTCTGAAGAGTTCTCTATGTACAGGTAGGATGAATAGAGCCTATGAAGTGCATAGAACACTGTTTGTAGACAGTCTATTCTATACTGCGCTTTATCGCAATGCTTTCCCAAAGCACTGGGGAGATTAAAGCAGTGTTTCTAATTATGGCCACCATCCAAAGTTTGAATAATTGGTTCATTCATAGTTTGGATAATTGGCTCCATGATTAAGAGGAAGCTGACCCATGATTTAAATATTAGCTTTCCTGGCTCCCCATGCATTATCTTGTTCCTTTGCATAAACTGAGAGGGTCCTATGAACTACTGTGGTCAAGATAAGTTCCACAAATGATCAATTCAGAAAGTCAGCTACAAGTATATATGATTTCCGCTTTCAGGTTTACTAAGAAACCCAATTGTAGTTCAAAATCTTGTCTTAAAGTTTTTGATAATTGCATTGCTCCTCAATAGATAGTACCTATCATCATGGTTTTAGGGCAAACATCACTCAAGTATGACAGTATCTTAGTCTCACATAGGCAAGACGTGGTTTATTTTACTAGAATTACAGCACAGGCGTATGTAGCCATGTTGTATTTATTGTGTTCATTATCTGTTTGGAGGACATTAAGACCTTGTCTTTCCGCGTGTGGATTATCAGTTTGGTTTCCTCTTAGAGTTAGTACCTGTGTCTAGTGTCCAGTTACAGATGCTTTCCCCTATTGTCTATGCCTTTTTCCTCTGACTTGTCAGTCTTCGCTGTGATTTTACTTTCCTTTCTGTTTGTATTGTATTTTTCAATTTGTCTTAGTCATGATTCATTTTAGCTGTTAGAGAAACAAAAACAGAGGGATTGGGTTTTTTAAAAAGACTTTTGGCAACTAAGATATAAAATATTAACATCCTGAGCACATGGTTGTTCTTGTGGAGAACCTGAAGCTCAAAGGCAATAAACTGTGTTTTATGGATGTAGTCAGGGCCAAATAGGATTTGAAGTGATTTTCATTAAATATAAGGTTCTCTTCCTTATCCATCAGTATATAGGCAGATATCTTAATAACAGAAAAGGGAGTGAGTCTGGCGATTGTAGGAGGAGAAGAACAAAATTACAAGTGAGCCCAGGGTAACGATGAGCATGGAAATAACAGGGAAGGATAGTTTGTAAAGGAGCAACAGAGGATAAGTGGGAGCAAGGCTTCAAAAGATCAAACTATTGAGATGTGTGACAATTTCATAATGATAATATAGAAATAAAAGCCACAGGGTAATTAAATTATATTAAATATATACAATAGTATATTTAAATATGCATTAAAATAGGGCTCAAAGACATTTTAAAAATGTATTTAATTTTGTGTTGAATTGTAGAAATGGACAAAGTCTCCTACTGAGAAATCTGAAGATAAACTGAGCCACTGGGAAGAGTCTCTAGAGCAGACAGGAAGGTGACAATGTGTCAGCACAATTTCTAAAGCCCCTCCAGTACTCAGAACTGGAAATTGCCAAATGAAATATATTTATGGCCAGGACAAGAGCTCCTCTCCTTTTTCCTTCCTTCTTTCCCAAGTAACTTTTATCCTTGTGAGATAGGATTGGCTGGCAAAGAAGTCACAGGATGTCCATGAGGAAGTAGTCAGTGGCCCTAATTTAGGTCTGCTGTTGACTCTTCATTTAGTTTGTTTGCTGAAGCAGGTAAACAGCCACTGCTGCTCTTGGTTGTTTGAATCTGTGATTCTTTTAAGAATCTTCACCTCAGGCTCCAAAGCCACAGGGAAACCCTGTCTCGAAAAAAAAAAAAAAGAATCTTCACCTCCCTCAAGTGTGTGTGTGCATGAATATATACATATGGAGGCCACAGGACAGCTTCAAGCATTTCCTCCATTGCTCTCCTCCTTAATTTTGAGACACAATTGCTCACTGAGTATCAAGATCATAATTTTGCCTAGGCTGGACGGCTAGGGGGGTTGGGAGCTACTCCAAACAAGTATCCCTACTTCCGGCACTGCAAGCACATCCCATACACCTAGATTTCATTTCTGGGACTGTGAGCACATCCAGCACGCCTGGATTTCACATGTGCTCAGAGAATCTGATCTCAAGTCCTTGTTCCTGTGCAGCAAGCGTTTTATTCCTCGAGTCACCTTCCCAGATCCAGGACAGGCGAATACTAACATGGAATACTCTCAGGGTCTTCTGAGTACTGTCTGATATTGTTTGTTAAGAAAGTATGTGTGAGTCTTCATTGACTATCTCATTGATTGACAGAAGAGGCAGAATGCGGTAGCTAGGTGGTCCTTTAAAACTCTTAGACATGCATAGAAACTAATATTTATTATTCACACAGCTAAACTTTTTGCCACATTTTAGAATAAATTCACTTACCAATTTTGTTGTGCACTTTGCTTTACAGAACTCTCACTGAATCTTCTTCAGGAATTACCTTGTTTACACCACTTAGGGATAGGTTTAGTGCCCTCATCAAGGTAAACTGACCTTTGTGAAATGTTTATTGTACTAAAACTTGTTTCCTATAGTGCTTGCATTTAGAATTTAGTAGTGGCCTGCCTATCATTTTATTTAAAAAGTTGGGCAGAAAGATTTATAATTTATATATTGCATGTAAATAGTTATTTATATAATTTATATATAAATGTTGTATGAATATATCGTTATCTTTATTGTTATGAATATCAATGAAGATTAATCATTTTGAGGTACTATTAATTAAAATGGGGTAAAAATTCATAGTGGTAGAAAAATTATACTACAGATACTTTTCACGCAATATAAAAAATCTTAAATTTGGGCAAGCGCTTTTTGCTAATGAAGCTTGATATGATGTCTAAGTTGTATTAATGCAGCAATCACATTTTTATGCTTTAATAAATGTTTAGCATTTACAATTATTGCATTAATCAAAGATTAATCAATTGACCTCCCTGGTAGATTGTAGCATAGAGCATATAGGTTTCACGATAGTTTCTTTGTTGAACTTTCTTTCATTTGGTGTCAGAGATTTTAGGAGAGTTTTCTATCTGTTTCTCTCATTAGTTCTCTTGTTCCAAAAGTTAATATGCTTTATCGACATTTAGAAATTCAAAATCTACTTCTCAAAATGAGTATTAAAATTTTGTTTCACGTGTTCTATTCATTGTATTAAGCTCTTAATGTAATTGAACACACATGGTTGGGCACATATACAAATACCAATCAGCTCTAAAATGAAAGATTTATGCCCACTGGTTATCTG
Organism: Alexandromys fortis; assembly: GCF_014885135.2. Classification (NCBI taxonomy): domain Eukaryota; kingdom Metazoa; phylum Chordata; class Mammalia; order Rodentia; family Cricetidae; genus Alexandromys; species Alexandromys fortis. The sequence continues at coordinate 6,615,248 of NW_026067958.1, read as the reverse complement.
GAGTCTCTTCATGCCCGACATGGCATATTACAAGATATTTAATATGATGTGTGTATTTATTAGTCAAAAAGAGTGCCTGTAGCTGTTCTGCTTCTTGTTTAGGGATGTATCAGAGCAATGTTTCTCATAAAGATTTGGACACATATGTGTTTTATAAAGAGTCATCTGAAATTGTGGGAAATGCAAATTAGTGTTAGGTGTGCAAAGGTGTAAGTGACAGTGCTTACTTGTTGAATCAGAGTCTCCTGAGAGGGGACCTCAGCAAGACTGAGGCTGAGGCAAGTTTATTGCAAGCAATCAGACTTTTTATATCCTTATCAGAACAGAATACAGTGACAACTTCCAGGAAAAAACAATTCGGGTTGCCAAGATTCAATGATATTTACAAGTTAGATGGGTTACACAAGATGAATGTCTAAAACTAATTGTTCGGTCAGGTTTCTGTGTGTTGCTGACCTCTAGGGAAGAAAGAGACACATGGGTGGTCTGAATGCTTCACAGCTGAGGAAGTGTCTCAGTGTCCCAGGAGCACAAACTCTAACCTGAAAAGCTGACAACACATGCCTCTCAAGGCAGCTAGATCAGGTCAACTCCATGATTCCCCGCACGGAGGTAAAAGACTTTTCATTTTCCTGATACGTGCCAAAGGCACATCAGCCACTTTCTTTGAACACAGTTCCTCTGACCCTTTATACTGAGCATACATGTGATCATGTGCATTTGTCTGCCTTCATGCACACATTTGATACATTTGATTTGTCACACATAAACGTAAACACTTAGAAAATAAGGAACAGTTCACTTTAGTTATGTAATTCCAAGTGTTCTGACTTGGATTCTGATGGTATGCTTTTCAGGTCCAATGCTTTGTTGTTGTTGTCTGGTTGTTTGTTTTCTTGAGACAGCGTTTCTCTGTGAAACAGTCTTGGCTGTCCTGAAACTCACTTTATAGACCAGTCTGTACTCAAACTCACAGAGATCTGCCTGCCTCTGCCTTCTGAGTTCTGAGTTCTGGGATTAAAGAAATGTACCACCACCATCCAGCTCAAGCCCAGTGCTTTAAAATTTAATGTTTTTTTTTTTTTAGAATTTCATACATACTGTGGTTACATTTCCATCCAACCCTCTCTCTTCTACTCCACACAAATTCATGATCTTTTCTATTACTGTTGTTTTATAAATACAATATATGTGTGTATAAACACAACATGCTGAGTCCATTTAATGTTGCAGTGGATGTATATGCGTCTAGACCAGACCACAAGGGATTGAAAAGACTGATTCTCCTCCTTTAAGGAGCCATAAACTGCCTGTTCTTCATTTAGAGACTAGACCTCATGCATTTTTTCCAGCCACGTTGGCAGGCCAAATGTGGTGTCATTGTTCAGATCTAGTTTAAGTAGCAAGTAGCAATATTGTTGTGATTTCATGGGTCTTGATTCCCTGTCATGTACAGAAGACACCATCTTGCAGAAGATGTCCTGGTCCTATAGTTCTAAGGCTTTCCACTGCATCTTCTACAATGTTTTCTGAACCTTAGATGTAGGGCTTATATTGTGGATTATCAAATGGGGTTGTGCCCTAGGAGGTCAGTTATGCATTCTGACCTATTGTGGTTTTCTATAATTGTCTTCATCTGCTGTTAAAAAAAAGTTTCATTGGTGAATGGTGAGAGCTACATTTATCTGTGCTTTTAAGTATGTGGAATCCAGTGAGAAATTGTACTGGTGTACGAAAGTGGTAACATGTTCTGTTCTAGGGTCTATGACCTCACCAGTCATGGGTAGTTGACTAGTTTACACCACTCAGCATTCATCCCTCCCGTTGAGAGGGCCTATCTTCGTTAAGGTCTCTGTTGCTTGCAGAGACACCAATGACCGCAGCAACTCTTACCGAAGTGGCAGCTTACAGTTTCAGAGGTTTAGTCTATTATCATCACAGCAGAAAGCATGGTGGCTGGGAGCACAAGAGCAGGCAGCAGACATGATGTTGGCTGCATCTTGGTCAGAAGGCAACAGGAAGTGGTCTCAGTGTCACACTGAGGGAAGCTTGAGTAAACGGGACTTAAAAGTTGACCCCACACTTCCTCCAACAATGCCACACCCACTTCAACAAGGTCACACCTCCTAATAGTGTCACTCCCTTCAGGGGCCATTTTCTTTCAAATCACCATAGGGCCTTAACACCAATTAGGAGGTTATTGGTTACCCTCAAGATGTAAGGGCCACTATTACATGCTTGTGAATAGCTTGCCATTCTGGTAATTGTTGTTCTTTGACTTTGTATCTGGGTAGTTCTATTGATTTTTTTTCCTTTGCCAGCTTGCGTAGTACCTTCAGATGCTGAGAACTAGCTAGTTTCAGCTCAATTTCTCCAAGTCTGTTTCTGAAGTGTGTGTTGTCCTCAGAAATAGGACTTTACTCTCAGGTTCTCAGAGGCAGTAAAGGGCAATGTCAATATTTCGCATTGTTTTGTGGGTCTCTTAGACTGCCCCAAACAGCAAGGTCAAAGGCAGGTTTCCTAATCCTTGTGCTGGAGTTTTTGTTAGATTAACATATTGCTGTTAGAGAAATACATTGTTACCCCAAGTGGTGTAACCTCAATATATATAGCATATATATTAGTATATGTCATATATATTTATTTAAATTTCCTTTTTCATTTTGCATATCTACCGCAGTTTCTCCTTCCTCCCCTTCTCCTACTCCTCCTTCCCCATTCCATCCCTCCATCCACTCCTCAGAGGGAGTAAGGCCTCCTTTGAGGAGTCAACGAAGTTGGCATACCAAGTTGAGGCAGGACTAAGCCTCTCCCCCGTGTAAAAGGCTGATCAAGGTATCCAACCATAGAGAATAGGCTCCCAAAAGCCAGTTCATACACCCTGGATAAGTCCTGGTCCCATTGCCAGCTCCCCTACCCTCCCACGCCCGCACCAACAGATCAAGCCAAATAACTGTTACTCACATTCAAAGGGCCTAGTTTGGTCCCTGCAGGTTCTTTAGCTGTCAGTCCACAGTCCCTGAGCTCCTAGTAGCTCAGGTCAGCTGTCTCTGTGGTTTTCCCCATCATGATCTTGACCTCTCTTGTTCATATGATCCCTCCTCCCTCTCTTCAACTGAACTCCAGGAGCTCAGCCTAGTACTTGACTGTGGATCACCGAATCTTCTATCAGTTGCTGGATGTAGGTTCTCTGATGACAATTAGGACAGTTACCAATATGATTATAGGGGAAGGCCAGTTCAGGCACCCTCTCCACTATTGCTAGGAGTCTTAGCTGGGATCATCCTTATGGATTTCTGGGAATTTCCCTAGTACCAGGTTTCTCCCTAACCCTGTAATCCTTTTATCAAGATATCTTTCATTGCTCTCCCTTTCCATCCCTCCTCCAATCTCAACCCCTCATTTCACAGAAACTATATCTATCTATCTATCTATCTATCTATCTATCTATCTATCTATCTATCTATCTATCATCTATCTATCTCTATTTATTTTACTCTTTCACAATGGAGATTTTATTGGTTGAGGAGCAAAGTACACAGACATTTCAATTCTTGAAACATGTACCCGAACTCTGAAGAGTCATACATTGTGCTCATGTACCCAAGATCCATGTGTTGTTTCTCTTTTAATGTATTCCAAATGATGTTCCATCCTCAAACTTGGCAACTTTTCCGTAAGACCTGACATAATCAAATGCTCACAATCCTCAATTCCACTGACTCACAATTTTGCGCCACATACAGTACACACTCAAAAGTTCAATTTTTCACAGCACATTGCTATCCTTTTTAGGAAAATGGACCTCCATGAGCAGACAGTCCTAACAGGGCAAAAACCGAGGAGGATTTTTTTTTTTTTTTTTTTTTTTTGGAAACAGTTCTACTAGAAACATGACACCAGATATAACTAAAAATATTCCGGACACAAAGGCGTGACCAAGACTCCAAATTACCACTTAGAATACTTTGTGTAGTAGGCTATAAAACTGGCCCTCTCTATGAAATGTTATGGTGTCCCCTGAGACATCACAGCCTCTCCTGATTCAGCATCTTGCTATTTTCTGGTTGTACCAAAAAATAAACAAGCAAAAAGTGATTTAACCTCTTAAAAATCATTTACAATTAAAAAATGGGATGAGGTGGGATTTTCCCCCACCTTTTAAAAATGTTTTTAGAGCTACTAAAAAACTCGCATTTACAAAGTTGATAAAAATATTCCTCTGGATTGTACAAGAAGGGAGACATGATGGATGGTTAGTCGGACTTTGCCTCTTTCTCTTCTCCTCCAGAGGCTGGACTCTGGTTTTCTGTGGGCAGAGCTGTGGTTTGCTGGTCGGCCACTTCAGCTTGTTTGCCTTTGCTCATCTCTTCCCTTTTGTTTGCACTTTTTTATCTGATGATTTGACCTTTCCAGCAGTGTAGAAGGCGGGCCGCTTGGTTGTTCCCGGCTGCTTAGCCCTGAAATAATCACACAGAAACTGTATTAATTATATCACTGCTTGGTCCATTAGCACTATCTTCTTATTGGCTAACTCCTACATCTTAATTTAACCCATTTCTATTAATCCATGGCTGTGGCTTACTGGATAAAGTTCTGGCGTCTGTCTCTGGAAGGGCTACTTGGCTTCTCCTTGACTCCGCCTCCTTTCTCCCAGCATTAGGTTTAGTTTTCCCCACCTAGCACTGTTCTCCTATAGCTCTGCTATAGGCCCAAAGCAGTTCCTTTATTAACCAATGATATTCACAGCATACAGAGGGAAATCCCACATCACCTCTCCTTTTCTGTTCAAATGAAAGAGAAAGTTTTAGCTTTAACATAGTAAAATTACATATAACAAAAACAGGTATCAAGAATTATAGTTACAATATTTATATCTACTTTATCTTTTATCATATCTAAGGAAAACTATAACTTCAAATCTTCAACTCCATCAAAGACTCCAGGAAGATATAATATTATCTAAGTTCACAGGAAGTACATCGTAAGCAACTTCTAAAACTCTAGAATTGACAGAGAGATCTCATTGTCACCCATATTTCTTCTATACTGTTGGGGCATCCATCTTCAGCCTACAGGCCCATAGTATTCACAGACTTTTCCATGAAGCAGGAAATTTCAAAGACAGTTCCACCTATATTGGCAGTTTGTCAGTCACTTTCTTCTGTGTCCTTCAGAATGTCTGGCAGTCTCTTTCATGAAGCAGGAACCCTGAAGGAACGTCTCTCCTTTTTTAGGCAACTTCAGAGTCTTGCATGTCCAGTTCATGCAGTATACCATCAAGCAGTCCAGGCAAGAGCAGCTTCTTGCCCAAATGGCTAGCAAACTCCACAAGGCATTTCTTCACTGCCCATCTTCCTCTAGAAGTAATTGGTGCTGTTAGGAACAGATGTGTCTCACTGTCATGAAAAGTCCTAAGTTATTAAAACATTTTAAATACCATATTCTGTTAGTCTTTGAAAGATTTGAAGAATAACTATCAACCTGAAATATAGCTCTGTACATCTAGAACACTTAACTAACATGACTACAAGCTTGACTATTATAGATGACTATCTATTAACCTGTATTTCTTAATTATACATTACATTTTTAAATGAGCTGCACAAACACAATACCTTAATCAAGAGCAGAAATATACATATAACAAAATTAACCTTTAATTTATATCAATATACCAAAATCCATACTAATGCAAATCTCTATAGCATATCCCCCTTTAAATGTAAACAAACATTTATAAACAATATTTGGGAACTTGGACGTAGTTCTTACCAAATTGCTTCCTGCTTTTTGTTGGGCAAAGTAACTTTGGGGGGTGTTCATGGTGAACTTTCAGGGGATCTTGGTTCATCAAACCATATTAGTCTGGAAGGAATCCACAGGTTCTCATTCTCTGTGTAAACAAAAGAAGAACCCCCTTTTCCAAAGCAACAAATCCTTAGATGCAAATTTTGAAGCAAGATACCTTTAAAATATATATGTTGGTTCAGCTTAGCGGCCCATACAATGAAATGTCTCTCTATACTTAGCTCTTTCACAGTCAAAAATTTAAATAAAACACAATGATATACATAATCCAGACTCTCTGTGCATATTCCATCTTTACTTGGCTTATTTTTCTTACTCTTTTACTTTTTCTACAAGTTTACTCTGTCTCTTTAAAGACTTTGCTTTATGTTTTTAAAAACCATTTACTTCTCCATACTCTTTTTCTTCTCTCTCCCAAGTCTATGTATATTTTTTTAAAACACACTGTGAGCCATTTGGAGGTCTTTTTCTTTTTTAAATTGATTTTATTGAGCTATACATTTTTATCTGCTCCCCTCCCTGCCTCTCCCCTCCCTTTCAACCCTCTCCCTATATGTGGTCTTCCCCCTTCCCCAGTTAAAGTCATTCCTTTGTCCTCTTGTACAATACATTTATTCTACCATTCCATTCTCGAGAGCCACTTCTTCACACCCATTGTTTCTTTTTTACTTATGGGTTTCTGTAGTCGCTGCTAGTTACATACTCTCACCTAAAGATGTAGAGCTATGATCTGCAAATGAACAGGAATGGTTGGCATTTGGTATTGTGAATACGGGTCACTGCAGTACAGCATTCTCTTTTTCCATCCATTTGGCTGCAAATTTCATCACATTCTTTTTCTTTTCTTTATTTTTATTTTATAACTGAGTGGAATTGAATTGTGTATATCATCACAATTTCATCATACCTCTGTCAGCTGAAGGACATCTAGGTTTACATTTTCTAGCTTTGTGGGTAGATGGCAGTGAGCATGGCTGAGCAAGTATCTGTGAAGTACCTGTGAAGTCCTTTGGGCATGCGCCAAAGTATAATATAACTTTTAGATAATTCTCAATGCTGGTTTTCATAGTGGCTGTATGAGTCTGCAAGCCTACCAGCAGTGAAAGAGAGATCCTCTCCCTACAGTCTTATCAGCATTTGTTGCCAGCTGTCTTTATAGTTTTAAAATAGTTATTTCAATTTTTTTCCATGTGTTTTTATTGAATTCACCCTTCCCCAACCCCTTCTAAATCCCCTCCAACTCCTACTCACCAAACTTTGTGTCCTCCTTTGTAATCTATCAAGTCTAATATATGCTGTCTATGTATTCTTGGATGTGCGGTCTTTCACTGGATCATAGTTGACTTGCCCAGAGGGCAACATTGTTAAATAAAGCTGATACCCCCTCTCTGGGTGCTTATCAACACTAGCAGCTTCTTGTATGGAGGGACTTGGTCTCCACCATCCCTTTCCATGTTGGGATTTGGTCTGCTTGAGCTCGTAAGAAGGGCCTGTCTATGCTGTCATAATCTCTTCAGTTCCTGAGTGCAACTGCCCTGTTGTGTCGAGAGGACTCCATTTCCTTATTTATTGGATGCCTGTGGCTCCTACAATCCTTTCCACTCCATTTTAGCAATGAATTCTGAACCCTGGGAAGAACAGTTGTGAAACAGATGGCCCTGAAAGAAAGCCTTAGAAAAAAGAACAAACAACAGCCCCCACATTAGTTGAGATGAGATAATAAGAATCTGGGCTAAAATTAATGGAACCAGAAAAATTACAAAAACCACAGAGTCAATAAAACAAAAGGTCGAGTTTTTCAAAAGAGTAACAACACTGACAAACCCCTAGCCAAGTCAACCAGAGAGTTGGGAAAGTTGGGAGAGGGATCCTTAAAAAATTAGAGATAAATAGGGGTATTACAAGAAATACTGAGGAAATTCAGAGAATCATAAAGAAATACTTTAAGATCTATATTCTGACAAACTGAAAAATCTAAAATAAATTATATACATAACCTACCAAAGCTAAGTCAAGGTGCAATAATTTAAACAGGCCCGTGTCACCCAGTGAGGTAGAAGCAGCAATCCCAGCACCCTTTGTAGATAGTACTGAGTGGTCATACATTTCTGTAATGAGTCATCACACAAAGCTTTTATTTCTCCTTCACTTTTTTTTTTTAATGAGTGCTATGTATTGTTCCTTTTTATTGTGGCTGGCTTTATCGGTTCGACCAAGGAGCTGGGGAGTTTGGTGCTCATTTTTTTTTATTTTTTTTTTATTGAGAATAGGAAAAAAAGTTTCCGCCTCCTCCCAGCCTCCCATTTCCCTCCCCCTCCCC
>NW_026067958.1:6591920-6605355 GCF_014885135.2 Alexandromys fortis | reverse complement strand
GGGAGAAAATTGAGACCTTGGGGGTGGGGTGGGTTGGGGATAAGGGGGGACGGGGAGAGAAAAGTGAGAAGGGGAGGATTGGGGGATCTTGGGGAAACAGGAAGATTGGGGTAAAGGAAGGTTGGATAGGGGAGCAGGGAAGCACATATCTTAGTTAAGGGAGCCACCTTAGTGTTGGCAAGAGACTTGAACCTAGAGTGGCTCCCAGGAGCCCAAGGCGACGTCCCCAGTTAGTCCCTTGGGAAGCTGAGGATAGGGAACCTGAAATGACCCTATCCTATAGCAATACTGACGAATATCTTTCATATCACCATAGAACCTTCATCTGGTGATGGATGGAGATAGAGACAGAAACCCACACTGGAGCACTGGACTGAGCTCCCAAGGTCTCCTTCACTTTTATATGTGGTTTTGCTCTGTGTAATAATCTTGACAGACGGTTGCCTTTCCCAGTTCAGAATACATCTTTCCAGGCCCTTAGGCCTTAAAGTTTTCTGTCAAGTAATCCAGTATTATTCTACTAGGTGTGCAGTTACAAGTGATTTAACCTAACTCTCTGCAACTTCCTAAAGCCTTGCTCTAGTCTGTTTCTGATGCTTTAACTGCAGTACATGCTAAAGGATTTCCTTTCCAGTCTGGTCTGTTTGGTGTTCTTGGTCTTCTGTATGCCTCTTGCACTTGTATGGGTATCTGTTTCTTTAGGGTTAGGAACTTTTATTCAATTATTTTACTGAAGATATTTTCTATGCCTTTGCTATGGCATTCTTCTCTTCCTATGTCTGTAATTTTTAAGTTAGGTCTCTTTCATGGTGTTCCAAAACTCTCTCAAGTCTGCTTATGTTTAACATTATTTTCCTCATTGACTTTTACCTTGTAATCTGATTCCTCTACTTTGTATTTTTTTCTTGACTCTGTTTTCAACACGATTAATTCTGTTGGCAAGTCTTCCAGTGAGGTTTTATCTTAGCTTATTGAGCTTTTACTTCCACCATTGTTTCAGCTCGGGTGTTCTTCAAAAATCAAACTCTTAATTTCGTATCCTGGATTAGCTTCCTTATTTCATTCATCTTCAGATCTCTGTCTTCTTTGACTTATTTGACCATGATTATACCCATTCTTCTGAATTCTTTGAGAGTTCTTCCAGGCTAGTTTCGAAAGGGGCCATTGCTATGGGATTTGTTTTTTGGGAGGAGATGTTAATTTTCTTTTTGGTATTGTTTCTATATCAGGATTAGGATTTTCATATCTGGAGTTAGTTATTTGGTTGAGTTTTTTTTCAAGCCACCTGTTTTTTTTCTTTTATCAGAGATGATTACAGTGTTCAGAGCAAGGGGCTAATGCATGGCAAGGATGGGATATCAGTTTTCTCTATCTGGTATTTGATATTGCAGCTTCTTCTTCAGGTCTATTTGCTGGCAACAGTCTGGTGCTTTCCAGTGACTTGGTCAATGTCACTGGAACAAGTCCCACCCAGCTATAAAGACTCAGAATCATAATTATGGGACTGGAAAGACATCCCCCAAAATACAATAGTGGCGTTGTTATCTTGGGGACAACCAATAGTTGTCTAATTGGACCCAAAGCTTGCTCATCTGAAAGGAATCCATGTTTCATAGATGTAAAATTAGCCAAGAATGCATGGGTAGAAATGTCATAGCCCTAAGGGACTACTAATGCCCTATTACTAAAGTAATACAGTTTTCAACTGCTTTGTAAACAGTCATACACATACATGTCTTAGACAGGGTTCCTATCGCTGTGATAAAACGCAATGACAAAAAGCAACTTGGAAAAGAAAGAGTTTGTTTTACTTACATTTCCAGATAGGAGCTGATGCTTGACGAAGTCAGGGCAGGAACTCCAGCAGGGAAAGAACAGGGAGGCATGAATTGAAGCAAAAGCCCTGCTTAGTGATTTGCAGCTGACAGGTTTCTCAGTCTGCTTCTTCTTACATCCCAAGACCACTGTGCAGGGTTGGCGCCACCAATCATAAACTGGACCCTTCCAAATCAGTAATCAAAATACTACCCAAACTTGCTTCCAGGACAATGGAGCTGACCACAGCTGATCCTTACTACCAAATGTCTCTGGCTTGTGTCAAGTCGACAAAAAAAGCAACTGTCTTAGTCACTGTCCTATTGCTGAGAAGAGACACCATGTCCAAGCAACTCTTCAAAAGAAAGCATTAAATTGTGGGTTTGCTTGCTGTTTTGGAGGGATAATCCATGATCATCATGGCCAGAAGTGGACATGGTGCTGGAGCAGTAGCCAAGAGTTTTAGAGCCTGATGCTCAGGCAGCAGGCAAAGAGAGAGAGAGAGAGAGAGAGAGAGAGAGAGAGAGAGAGAGAGAGAGAGAGAGGGGCTGGGCCTGGAATGGGCTTTTAAAACCTCAAAGTCCACCCTAAGTGACACAACTCCTCCTGTAAAGCCACCCCTACTCCAACAAGACCATACTTTCTAATCCTTCCCAAATAGTTCCACTAACTGAGGACCAAGCATTCAAATATATGAGCTTACAGGGACCATTCTCATTCAAACCATCACACCAATCAACATAATAATAGCACCCGAGTTCAGTATCCCCCACTTTTTGTCCTAATCCAGGATTGACATGCACACATGGGCATGCACACTTAAGCTATACATGTGTGTGTGTATTACAACAAATACACAAAGGGTTTCATAATTTTTTATTTTAGTTTTATGAATATTCATGATTCTTATATATCCCATCATGCCCATACCAATACAATGTCTTTTGGGGGTCATAACCTGCTAAGTCTAGTGCTTTCCCCATATGCATCAGTTAGGGAATATTCATTGGAGTATGAAAAACCTAATAGTGGCCATATCCTCAAGGAACGATTGCTTCCCCCTGCCCTGGCAAATATCCATTGTCAGTAGCTCCTTGGTGTGTGGCAGAGCCTGGAGATCATCTACCCCATCTGCACTGAAATTTTGGCTGACTTCATCTTGCATGGGTCTTTTGCAGGTAAAATACAGCTGCTGTGAATGCAGCCACGGGATGTCTAGGGATCAGCATTTCACAGCACCCCTTCTAATCCTCATTCATAAAGCAAAACAGTCACAGATATAAACAGCAAAGCAGAAATTATAAAACGCTGTGTGTGCATGTATGTGTGTGCGCATGTGCACATGTGTTTTTGTGTGTTGTGTACGTGTGAGTGTGCATACCCACGTACACATGCAAAGACTGGAGAAGCACAGTGGGTGTCCTATTCTATCACAAGGTCTCTCTCTGAACAGAGAGTGAGGCTCATAGCTGAGCCTTCTATTTGCCCCCTCAGTCTCCAACGAAGTGTTCTGGCCATCTGATTTGGGTGCTCATGCCTGTAGAGCAAGTACGCTTACCACTGAGACAGCTCCCAGCTCTGATGAGATGCTTTACTGTGGTTTGTTTTTAACAGGCTATGTCTGGGAAACTAGCAGTGAAGGAAGAACACAGTAAAGCTCTCCCTCTACATGGGGCAAGAAAGGAGGAAGGTAACCCTGAAAATGGACCAGAGGAAGGTAGGAAAGAGGTTTTCTAGATGCAGAATGTTGGTGTGAAACAGAGTCATACACTCTCTCAGTCAAAGAGTTTACCTGCTAACCAGACAGGAAGGTATAAAGGACAAGTAAAGAGGTGACAAGCTCCAAATGACATCCCAGTAGAGGAACAGGTAACAGAGACAGTCACTGGAGAGCTGGACCATGAATCACATTCAAAAGCACTCTTATACTTGAGAAACGTGAGGAAGTGAAGCAGGGAGAAGAGAAATGGAGACTGAGAAAGCCAGTGAAGAAACCCATCTTAGGTCGGGGAGGGAGAGCGAGGTGTGTATGCAATCTGGAAAAATAAATCCTCAGGAAGGGTTACATCACTAAGGTCTGTTTGAGAAGGAAAACAAACTCCGAGACTCGGATTCCTCGATGCTTGGAGGCCTTCATTTTCAAGCAGCTGATCATACCGAGCTATGTTTTGTTTACTTCCGATGGATATAAACATATGTGACCAATGATATTATGGATATAAACATATGTGATCAGTCATATGTGTATATAAGTTAATATGGATATAAACATATGTGACCAGTCATATATGTATATAAGTTAATATTATGGATTTAAACATATGTGACTAGTCATATATGTATATAAGTTAATGTTATGGATATAAACATATGTGACCAGTCATATGTGTATATAAGTTAATATCATGGATATAAACATATGTGACCAGTTATATGTGTATATAAGTTAATATCATGGATATAAACATATGTGACCAGTCATATGTGTATATAAGTTAATATTATGCCGCATGTGTGATTCACAAAGTACTATCTATGGTGAAAAAAAGTGGGGGGCGGAATTGGAAAGAAGAACGATATTGAATTAGATACAGGGAGATAAAGAAAGTCACCAAAATTTTTTTTTAAAAAGCAGTAGAGAAGTAAGTTCAAACACAGACTTTCAAAGTGGGAGATAAACTGAATCTTGTTTGGAGGCAAAGAACTCTGGGTCCCAGCCAGTCCCACATAGAGCATTCTTAGGATAGCTGCTTTCCACCATTCCATGGCTGGGATAGGCTCATACCAGGACATGAAGCATGAATGGGGCAGGGCTTTCTGGTCTCCTTCTCCAACCAGGGTTTCCCTAGCTCGCCATGATTCAACAGGCAGCTCCCACACCTCATCTTACTCATCCCTGACAAACCCAGGTTTTAAATCTTAAAAGAGACCTTCTTTGAAGTTTCCAGCACCAACGGTGGTCTTGAAGCTCCCACCCATACTCCTGCGTGGTCATCAAAGCTTCCGTACTCCTGCCTCCTGGCTGACTGAGTTTTCTGCCCATTTTCCAGAGATAGACAGAGTCAATTCACTGTAGAGTGTGCAGCGCGTCTCTGATGAGACTTTTGCTCAGTGTGTGTTTCCTTGTGTGTTAATTGAATCTTTATGGTAGGTTACTGATATGTGAACTCCACCTCAAGGAACCTTGATCCCTTGGCCTAACTGTAAACCTGATAGTAGTATATTAATATTTACTGTCCTGGAGGTGCTGTGAACAGCAGCAGAAGGTGAGATCCCACTAGCTCAGAGGGTGAATAGACTGATCTAAGTTTTGATTGTAGTTGTTTGTGACCTGAATGCCAGGTCCAAGAGTAGGAGCTGAGGGCTATCGTACAGAATGCTGGCCAACCCTGGGTCAGAAAATTGTGATGGGGAACCAGTAAGACTCTCCAGGACTAATCAGGACTGGTAAATATTACGCACAAGATGTCCTAGCTCATTTTCTCTCTATGAAGGCCCAAATCAGGGTGTATAGAAATGAGGGAAGCATTTGGAAGAAGAAGCTAAAGACGTCTGCAAACCCAGTCTTCCCTACAGCTCTAAAGGAATTCAAAGCAGGATCCCAATATAACCTAGATAAGAGATTGCTTCTCACGAAGCTTAGAGGAGGGGTGCTGAAGCTGAGGGCAGGGAGCTGATGCTGAAGCTGAGGGCAGGGGGGCTGGTGCTGAAGCTGAGGGCAGGGGGCTGGTGCTGAAGCTGAGGGCAGAGGGGCTGATGCTGAAGCTGAGGGCAGGGGAGCTGATGCTGAAGCTCCATGGTCTCTGAGGAAACCTGAAGGGTCCCCTCCTTAGGGGTCAATTTGTGCAAACTGAGAGGCTAGGCCTGCCTGGCCCCAAACCTTTCTTCTCAGACTGAAGTGTTTCTACCACATTCACCTGTAGGAGAACAGTAAGAGAGAGGCTTAGGCTGTGTCCCACCATGTCTGATGTTCCAGCCCTGCATTCTCACCATGCCTACCTCACAATGCATCAGGAACTGTGCTATAGGAAGCCCCATGTGCTTCCTGCTACCACCCCACGGCAGTGCCAGTGAGGCAGGGCCAGCCTCTCTGTGGGTTGGCCTGAGGGGCAAGCTGCTCTGAGAAGGTACTCAACCCCATCAGTGCTACATGCAGACTGTGCTGCTGTGCACCTCTGCAGGCCCAAGATCCTTCCACTTACAGACCAGGTCCAGTCTCCAGTGCTCCCCAACCTGTTCCCCTCTCAATATCCCTTCAGAGAATGGCCCAGATGCCTGCCCAGGTGTTAGGGTGAAAGCCAGGGGACCATTCTGAACCTTCCTTTGGCCAATACACTGGGTCTCCGGTCAAGCTGTATCTATTACAAGACAGCACAGTAACAGTGATGTGTTACTTACTTGTCAAGTGAGTCTGGGCATGTCCACCCACATTCCAGGTTTTTGTGCTTCTTGGCTGCATTTGCATGGTCTGCCTTACACTGCAGCCACAGTAAGCATCAGGTTCCAGTGGCCTCATTGCCTGTCCATGGCTCCCAGGCTTGAAATCTTGTAAGATCCTCTTTGGGCCTGATCCGCCAGTAGTCAGCTGCTTCCCTCTATCCCTAGCAACATCCTGCATGCCAGGACTGCCATGTCTGGGAGTCCCGTCCCCAGACTCTGCAATGTCACCCTTCTTCAGAAAGCTTGCTTGGGTTCCTCTTTTGGGAGAAGAATGGCTCTTTCTCTGAGCTCCAATACTCCTGGCCCTGTCCCTGTCATGCCTAGAGGGCTGGGGCTGTACTCTCATTCATACGCCTGGCCTGAGCCTATTCCCTGTAAGAAAGGGTGGTGAGGGGAGAAACAGCCTGCCTGGAGGCAGGTTGTCTTTGGAAAACTGCTTTGGTAGAGATGCATTTCCAAACTGGAATAAACAGGCTGGGATAGGTGTTGCACTCTGCAACCACGGTAACACGTTTCTCACCATGAAGACTCCGATATATCAACAGGACTCTAAGCCAGTTGGGGTCGGGGAAGATGATGGCACATTGGCAGAAGGGGAGGGTTGGCCATAATACACTTGGTTATTTTCATATTGACTTACCTAGTAGGTGGAAGGGTGGCTGCTCATCACTTCTCAGCTGAGTAACTGAAGCCCACAGAAATGCAGGTTCTGAAAGCTGCAGAAGTTAGTGGAAGGGTTTCGATGTCTCCTTGCAGTTATCCACGATAGTACCTGCAGCTCCTCTCTACTGCCTCTCTCTGCAGGTGCGGACCCTTTGCTGAAGACACAAACTTCATGCTAAGTTCTAGCTCAGAGGCTCCTTCATCGCACGTGTTTAAGAAGTTGCCTCTTTGGATCCATGACTCAAGACAGCTCAGTGCTTAAAAATTCACCTTTTTGGACCTATGGGTCATGTCACTTCTTGATTACTGAGTTGCCTATCTGTGCTGGTGAGTAAGGTCAGGCCATGCTTAAACAAGTGTTTCTAGGAACCCGCGGGTTAGCCACACCGACGGTGAAGAAACCACCTCTCTTAAGGTGTGGATGATTTCGGAGCATTGTTAAGCACCACCTTCAAGGCCCATGAACGAGGTCAGCACATAGTTAAGAAATGACCTCTCCAGCGCTGTGGGTCTGGTCAGCCCATTTCTAGGAGTGGATTTATTGGGTCTCTGGGCTATATCAAGTAAGTCCACTTTTTATCATATCATGTATATCACTCTAAATGCTTAGAGACAAATAGTAATATCACAACACATTGTGTAACCGTAACTCCTGTGTTTAAATTCTAGCTCGGTCACCAGCCAGTGATAATGAACTTGTCCTTCCCTATCTATATCAAACTCCTCCTTTTACAACCTCACAAGACTGTTGTGGCGCATCCACATGGTTTCCACATGCAGTTAGAACAATGTGTATTCATCGTATAGTCGGTCCTGAAAAAATATTAATTGCTGTTAGATTTTTTAAAGGTTTGTCAGATCTGGACTTCAGAACTTATATGTTGGCTTTAGCGCACTTAAAAATACTTTTTTATTGATAATTTTTATCTTTTGTCTCTTATTTATCCTCTGGCAGCTTTAAGCCATGTACATGTATCTCAATCCTGTCTACTCCCATTCCCCCTTCAGAACTCCTGGACATGCTTCAGCATGCACCTTCCCTCCTGAATGTTTCCATTAGTTTGTGACTCACTGAGTCTTAGCGAAGTCCACTAGAATACTGACTGGTCTTGTGCCTTCAAGATTAATCTTAAGAGATGAAATTAATATATGGACTCCAAACCCTATCCAAGGTGTGAGTTTCTTCAGGTGGCAGAGTCTGCTAAATTCACAACACTTTAAAGATTTGAACCCCTCTTCTTAACACTGTGTCTTTAACTAATCTCCCATTGTTTTTTGGTCTATTCTTCTCACAAGTCATCCTTACCTCGAGTGAATGCAAATACAAGTATGTAACAGACAAAACATTGTTGATCCCTATGGCATCCTTTGACCAACACTGATGAAGAAAAATTATTCATTATAGAATTGTAATGACCGTTAAGAGCTTCAGTTTCTCTTCTCACAGAATCTCCAGTTCTAGCTCTTACCCTGAAATTTCATAGAAATTCCACTTCTTATATCTCCACCTCAGACATAAACACAGGATTATTGTTCATTCCAGCTTGATCCAGCCTACCAGTCTACTCATTTTATGACAAGGTCCATCTCAAGTTCTAAGAGTGCACTATGTGGAGTTTTATGAACTTTAGCACATGCAGTCTCTTACAAAGTAACATTAGCCACCATTTTTTCTCAATCCCACGATAAGAAGTGAAACACCTACTTTATCAATACTTATATGTGCCAAATTATTGCTTCTACCAATAAAATCCTACCCATAATATGATTTACATATCCACAAGCAAAGCCTGTCTGAACACTCATTGATTTAACTGAATGAGCTTCAAATTTAGCTTTAAATTTTAATGTTGGGCATGTTTGCTGCAGGTTTATATGCTCTTTATGACAGAGTACACTAGCATTATTATAATAAATTGCCTAACTACTGTTTTTGAAAAGTGTTATATAGCCTTTGCCACAAGTTTTACTGAAATCTGTAGTTAAAACTCTATCACTTGCCACTACATTTACAGATTCCTCTCAGTCCTGATACGATCAAATCACACAGTATGCAGATATCCCTTCTCTTGTTTGTATTTATGTATGTGCATATTTCTTTACCTATTATACCTATTTCTACAGAATTTTCAAATAGTTAATTTGATAAAGTAAAAATCAGAGATTAAAGCCCTTATATTTAGAATTGTAAGAATTGAGCCTGCTTCTCCCAATTCGAAACTCTCCTTGTCATGAGTTACACAATCTGTTATTTTAAGCTAGGTGTCAGGTCTGTGTCTTGAAGCATTTGTGTATGACCTTCCTGGGCTAAGGCACCCACTTATTTATCTAACATTACCTCAGCATCTTGACTACCACACAAATCACACTAGGTTGTGAATCTAATAAAGAATTCTACTGCTTATTTGCGGAGAAACTACACAGTGATGTCTAAATTGTGCAACTTCATAAAGGAATGTACTTCTCATCTATACTGGGTATTAGCACATCTTGATATCCAAAGCTAGGTGCAGCTGTAAAGAAGGCTTTAATTGCATATCATCCATTCTTCTAATGATGTGGACAATTTTCCTATTGCAGTTTTTATTTATTTATACAAAATATTACAACCAAGCACTAAGTTTGCCAATCAAATATGTTTTAATCATAAGTACAATAACAAAGTACAATTTCTCTAATTTTTCTCATCCAGACCTCGAAAACATTCTTTTGTGTTGAGACTGAATTAACTACAGAAGAGCTCTGGGTTGGGGTTTAGGTATCTTGGGAGACAGGTAAAGACTTTTTCATGTTTACATTTCAGAAACCTGTCTGGGGATGCAAGCCCCAGAGATTTGGTTGTGTTGTTGTTTGTTTTAAGATGGCAGATTACCTGTTTATTTACAAAGAGAATCACTTTTGTTTTCCTTAATCAACTAATTGTACATGTTCCTTCTCTGCCCTACAGAAAAGTAGGCTCAATAGGAATTGAAGCAATATTTTCCAATTCTGACAAAAACTCTAGACACACATATCTAAAAGTCTCAATAAACACAAAGCAAAATCCATGTAAAACAGCACTTGAGCACACACACAAATGAAACTGCTGAAATGGAGTAATAAAAAAAACAAATCCACAGGAAAAAGACGTATTACAAAAAGTAACAAACAGGGCTGGAGAGATGGCTCAGTGGTTAAGAGCATTGCCTGCTCTTCCAAAGGTCCTGAGTTCAATTCCCGGCAAATACATGGTGGCTCACAACCATCTGTAATGAGGTCTGGTGCCCTCTTCTGGCCTCCAGACATACACACAGACAGAATAATATTGTATACATAATAAATAAATAAATAAAAGTAACAAACATAAATGAAAAGGTTCTTTCTTAGATAGGATTTTTATTGCTGCAATGAAACATCATGAAACACTAAAAAGCAAGTGAGTTAATGTGGCCTACATTTGCATGTGACTTCATCATCGGAGGAAGTGTGGATATGAAATCAAACAGGGCAGGAAGCTGGAGGCAGAAGCTGACACCGAGATGGCCATGGAACAGTGCTGCTGGCTGGCTTGTTCCTCGCCTGCTCAGCCTGCTTTCTTAGAGTCCAGGACCAGAGCCCAGGGCTGGTATAGGAAAGATTCTCAAGCTTATAAAGACTTTTCATTATTTCATCAGAGCATTTTCTTATACTAGATACTGAATTTATTTGCTGTAGTAAAAGGAGCGGTGAGCAGGCCTGCTTTTCGTCCCGCCCAGCTCCCGCATGACTAGCTTAGCCCCAGAATAATTACATGGAAACTGTATTCATTTAAACACTGCCTGGCCCGTTATATCTAGCCTCTTCTTGGCTAACTCTCATATCTTGCTTTAACCCATATCTAGTAATCTATGTAGCACCACGGGGTCATGGCTTACCAGGAAGATTCTAACCCATGTCCATCTCGAGCTGGAGCTTCATGGTGGTTGCCTGACTCTGCTTTCTTTCTCCCACAATTCTGTTCTGTCTTTCCCACCTACCTATGTTCTGACCTATCAGGCCAAGCAGTTTTCTTTATTAATTAACCAATGAAACAACAGATAGATAGAAGACCCTCCTACATCAATTTGCAGGTTTTTCTTATTATAAATAATTCTTTTTCCTATTTTTGTCTCTAAATATTGGCAAAATTGAAATGACTTTTTACAAAAGATAAGGAGGAAAAATCAGTGATTTTCTCCCCTTTATGCAGTGTTTGCTGGAAGAGGGAAGAGCAGTTTTCTCCAAAAGAATGACCGTGGCTACAGCAACTGCACCAGGGCAGGCTTGGTGTTTAGGATTAGCTGGCTGACATATGATGGACTTCGCAGTACCTGTGTGTGCACGTGCTTTTATTTGGTTATGGTTTTACGATTTTTTTCTCTTTGGGTATTTTACTTTCTTGATGTGGAGGGGGTTGTTGTATTAGGTTTTTGTTTGTTTTTCAAGAAAGAACTCAAAGTTGGTGGTTAGAAAGTGGAATAGAAGCTGGAAGGACTTACGGAGGGTAAAATATATTTAAATTAAAAATGATTTTAAACAACACAAAGTAAACTTTAAAAAGGCAAATGATGGCATTTTTCTGAGATCTTGGATGCCTAATGGTTTCTTTGGAAATAAATGTAATAAAAACAACTGTGTAGATTCTAAACAGTTTGTCTTACAACATTTTTCCTTCAAAGATATTGAGGTTCTCCTTCATTTGTTTACTTAATAACTTTTAAAATAAAAATAAAGACTAATTATAACTACCATAATTTTTTTTTTACAAAATTTTTATTAATTCTTTGGGATTTCATATCATGCACCCCAACCCCCTCATTTCCCAATAACTCCATATTTGGTCACCACCCTCACAGTGTCCCCCAAAAGAAAGTTTTAAAAATAATAATTCAAAACAAAACAAACAAAAACCGCACTGCACTCCTTTTTCACCTCGCCAACACCCAACTCTTCAGTCATCCTGGTGGCTCTGAGAGCTGCGGTGTGGCAGGCAGTCCGCCCTTGGTCCACTCAGCTTTACTGGCAAATGTTCATTGCAATGAGTTGGTCTGTTGGAGGCCTCTGGCTTCTGGGTCACCATCAATACTGGACCCTCACCAAAGCGCCTCTCAGATATCCTGCTGTTGCCTCAAGTCATGGAGACCCTGCAGCGATTGTTCCACAGAATCAGTCCCTTCGCACACTTCCACAGGTCATAGATGGAGTAGATATCAGGGTGGTCCAACTCAAAACCCTAGATGTGAGTCTGGGTGATAGCTGATTTGGTCAGTCTGGGCTGCTGGGAATGCACCCCTCAGAGGAGGGACAGTGCCAACTCTTCTACCTATGTCCATGCTAGTGTGTGCACTTGGAAGACAGAGGTTACTGCTGTATGTCTTCCACTGTCACTCCCTGACTTATCTCCTGATGTAACGTCTTTCACTGAGCCCAAAGCTCACCATCTGACTAGATGCAGGGGCTATGCAGGGTGCTGCAGGGACTATGCAGGGTGCTGCAGGGGCTATCCAGGGTGCTGCAGGGGCTATCCAGGGTGCTGCAGGGGCTATCCAGGGTGCTGCAGGGGCTATGCAGGGTGCTGCAGGGGCTATGCAGGGGGCTGCAGGGGCTATGCAGGGTGCTGCAGGGGCTATGCAGGGGGCTGCAGGGGCTATGCAGGGTGCTGCAGGGGCTATGCAGGGTGCTGTAGGGGCTATCCAGGGGGCTGCAGGGGCTATGCAGGGTGCTGCAGGGGTTGGCCTATCCCCTCTTCACCCACTTCCTAGCACTGAGGTTACAGATATGTGCCACCATCACCAGCTTTCCCATGGGTGCTGAGATCAGGCTTATGCAGCAGACAATTCACAGTCTCCCAGTTCCCCTATTGATATTTTTCTGCTTCCGACAGGCCTCAAGCTGTCATTTTACACTGTGTTTTTAAGGTTTGTATCAACTTAAAACACAATTCTTAGGCTAAAGAAGATTAAACAATCATTTCTTCTGAAGCCAATTATGAGTGGGTGGTAGTCCAGCTACACAGGATTCAGTTTCACCCAAATTTCATGTTACATTGAGAGAGCAGTTCTGAGACTAGGACATCAAGTCATAAAGCAACTCGTTCTTCAAATACATAAAGCAACTCGTTCTTCAAATATATTGGTGGAAACATCTGATAGGAAAGTCACACAAGTCACAGAAAATCATGGAAAGATCGGTTCTGTGCCTCTGATACTATCTTATGGGATCCTTAGCCTTCTGTTGGGTAGAGACACTGTACATCACAAAGGATTACGTAATGGTCGCACAGATGTTTGTTCCCATATAGTGAAGGAATAACGATAGCCTAACCAAATCTGGCTTAGGACTCAGCACTCCAAATTCTCCATAATTGTCTAAGTTCTAATCAGTTGACCAGCTATGTTTTCAGTTTGGAGGGGAAGTCTTCTTTTGTAACTTTAATCTGTTTTATCTCATTTTGTTTCTTTTTTTTTTTTTTTTTTTTTTTTTTTTTTTTTTTTTTTTTTTTTTTTTTTTTTTTTTTTTT
>NW_026067958.1:6527974-6589890 GCF_014885135.2 Alexandromys fortis | reverse complement strand
CATATTTCTTGAATGTTTTGTGATGAGAATTTTTTGGCTTTGCTGTTTTCTTTGATCAGTGCATTTATTTTCTCTATGGTGTCCTCAGAATCTGAGATTCTTTCTTCTATTTCTTGTATTCTATTGATTATGCTTGTTTCTGTAGGCTCTGATCGTTGACCTAGATTTTCCATATCCAGCTGGTGCTCAGTTTGTGTTTTCTTCCTTGCTTCCCTTTTAGTTTTCAATTCTTGAACTGTTTCCATTACCTGTTCGATCGTTTTTTCTTGGCTTCCCAGGGTCTCATGTACGTATTTACTCATTTCTTCAAACTTTTTGTTATACTTCTCATCCATTTCTATAAGGGTGTTTTTTACATGTTGTTTAAGGGACTTTATTGCTTTCATAAAGTCAATTTTTTCCACTTCTTCTGTGTTAGGGTGTTCAAGTCCTTCTGTTGTAAGATCATTGGGTTCTGGTGTTTTCATGTTGTTTTTCAGATTGTTGGGTGAAGCTCTGCCTTGGCGCCTGCCCATCTCCTATCGATGCTATCTAATCAGTCTTTTAAAACCAGATCAGGTTTCTCTGCTGGCCAGAGGCTTCTCTTACAAATTTCCCTCGCTCTGTTTCCTGGCTCCTGCTGGGGGCCAAGATCCCTCTCACCCCTCAGAAGGGTCTTCAGGAACAGGACCCGGCTCCCCATTTGCCAGGGACCTCTCCAACCAAAGGCCTACCTCTTTGATTTAATTGTAGTGGGGCGATCTGCTCTCAGTGTTGTATGCTGGTCCCTGCTGCCTGTGTCCTCTGCCACCTGCGTGGCCCCCCTGCGTCGGTCGTCTCTATATTTCTACCTTTGATCTAGATACTTATATATTGTTTACATTTTGAGGTCATTGTCCTCATTCATTGCACATTTGTTTAAAGATTATTTAATTTTTAATATGAAGTCTTAGTCTTTAAGCTATATAGGTATTAAGAATTACAAGTCAATAGTCATCCATGTTTGTCATACTTATAGTTAGACTAATCAGGTTCTTCAAATGTACAGAGATTGTATTCTGCATAGATAGGTAATCTTTAAACACTTCAAAGAACTATAGAATGTAGCATTTAAATAACTTGGGATTCTGCTGATGTGAGACACAATTGCTCCTGGCAGCACTGATCTATTCCCAAGAGAATGTTGAACAGTGAAGAAACTCCACGTGGAGCTTGTTTTCTTCTTGACAAAGCTGGCCTTTGGGCAAAGAACTGCCCTTGTCTTGACTACTGAAAAAATGCACGGTGTCTAGGCTGAACAAGCAGGATACAAACAAAAAGACTGCCAAAACTTACCAAGACAGGATAAGATTGTTTTTCAGATTTTTCTGCCTCTGAAAATGGTCTGTTAGTAGCTCTAGGTCTTAGTCAAAGTTGGTTGCCCCAACGTTGCAAATGAGACCTAGGGTGATTGCTCAGATAGCTGGTTGTCTCTGTCATTTCTTGCACCTTTTGGAAGTTGCTTGATTGCACTTCCTGTTAATGCAAGTATTATTATTTCACTCCTCAGGTCTTTGATGGGTTAAAGACTAGACAGTCATAGTTACTTTCCTCTCATGACTTAGCCAAGCCATTTATTTTTATATAAGACTTAGACTCCTAGGATAAGATAACTATGGAAACGTTTAGCATACGTTTTTTGCTTGATATTGTTCATGCTGGTTGTAATTCTAATTTTTATGTATGTTTTTGCCTCTTCTTTTCCCTGTACAATATTTATTATTTGTTCTTATTGTATATAGTTTTGTCTTAGGCTCAGAACTCTCTTATTTAGACAAAAGGGAAAGGTGCTCTGGGAACACCTTCAGCCAATAGCTTTTAAGATACCAGCCCACTTTGGGTGTGGTCTCATGTACTATGAATGCAGATGAAAAGCGTATGTGGGACTCTTGGTTTCTGGGTTTGGTTTCAGTTCCCAGTGCATGCAGAAGAGTATGGATCACTACTATTTCTGTTAGTTTATTCCCATATAAATAAACCTTTGTAATACTCTGTGCTGGGTTATTGTAGAACTGTTTTGTACACCAACAAGACATAGCAAATGGCAGTATATATTCTTTACTATTGTGTATCTAAAACTAAAATTCTTCAGGGCTGGATCCATCACATAACAATGTCTTATTCTATGGTTACTGCTTCTCCTTATGTGCTTAGAACACATAGTGGAAACAAGCAGACATTGCTGCATTCTTGTAATACTTTGTCCACTAGTAACAGAGAGAAACTTCTAGAAATACTTCTCCAGATGTTCCAATCTGCTACTTGGGTTCTTAGCTTCATAATCAGATAATAAAGCAAAAAATAAAAATCAAGCACAAATAAAAAATGCTTTGAAATTCTGCCAGGCAATTTAAAGGTTGGGAGGTATAGCTCACTGGCAGAGTGCTTGCCAGGCATGGATGTGGCCCCCATGTTCAATTTCCAGCAAGCAAGAAAGAAATTTCAATAGTTCAGTGGTATGGGAGAATTATCTGTATTCTGTCAATCATGTTTTAAATAAGCGCTGATTGGTCAGGCAGAAAGTATAGGCGGGTCAACCAGACAGGAAACAGAGGCAGGACAATAAGAACAGGAGAATTCTAGGAAGGAGGAAGCCCATTTCTCCAGAGTCCTGCCCAGATCACTGAAGAAGCAGGATGTGACCTGCCCCACTGAAAAAAGTACTAAGCCATGTGGCTAACATAGATAAGAATAATGGGTTAATATAAGCTACAAGAGCTAATAAGAAGCCTGAGCTAATGGGCCAATCAGCTTTATAACTCATGGAGACCTCTGTGTGATTTTCTTTGGGGCTTACTGGCTGTGCTAACTTGGTAGGACAAGAAACCCCAACTAACAGGCCCACATGTTACAGTTCAGAGGTTAGACTCTGACGGTGTTTCTCCAGAGATCTCCCTGAAATGACAATTTCAAAACACTACAATGTCATACTTCTGAGAAAGAAAACACACCAGTAACCCATTTAACAAATCCAAGAATGCGATTCCTCATTGGTGTCAGAATGAATACTCTTTAAATTGATCCTTCTCATTTTAATTGGATAGGAACATGCTATGCATTTTCCCCCACTCCCCTTCCACTCTCCTCCCCCTTCTCCCCCCCCCCACCACACTTCAGTTTACTCAGGAGTTCTTGTCTTTTTTTCCCTTCCTAGGCAGAGCCATGTATGTCAAGAATAAAAATTTTAATTTGTACTTTGGGAAAAAATGCTAAATTCTTGGGCAGAATTTACACTTCTCACAGCAAAAGCTACTTTCTACAAAGGGCAGGGGGAAGTTGTTTTCAATCATGATTTTTGTCAGGAAGGAGTTCTGCTCTCCCATGGCAGCACTCAGGCTGTGTTCTTCTGGTTCTGACTCTTGGTGTCAAGTCAAGCTTGCTATGATGAAAGCTTTCAATCTGGTCTGGCTTCATTTAAACTAAGTCTTTGTTATTATGTGCCTTAAGAATACATGGTTTTGAATGAAGAACTAATTTTTCTTAAGTAACTATATCAATTAAATGTGGACAAATACACTTAAGTAATGTAAGCCATGCTGAGTCTGCTAAGGTATGTTGAAACTAATAAGAGGCTTACATTGGGAAAGGGAAATTGAAAGGGACACATAACTCTTATTTCCGTGACTGTGCCTGTGATTTTGCTCCAATAAGCCCTTAAAGGTCTGTGTTAGTTTTCATGTCTGTGTTGTTTAAGTGCTTCTGAACTAGCTAGCTGAACAAACATAAGCTTTTAACTCTTCATAAGCTTTTGAAATATAGTATTTGTAGTCATATTACAAGTATATATGCTTTTAGTTATATTTTAGAATACCCTTTGAAATAAATTACTTTTCAAAGTAACCACTTTGTGTGATTTTGTGTGCATGTTGGGCAAGTCATGGAACCTGGGGCCTCAAATGTGTTAGGAAGATTCTGTGACACTTAGTTGTGCTCCAACCCCAAAACCAAAATCCAGTTTTCCTAGAAAACTTGAAAACATAAAGTGAAAAGACATCCAGTAACCCATGATGAAATGGTGATCATCATGAAGGAGGGGCCACGGTGCAACTTCTCTCTGCAGAACTATTGGCAATGAACTGCTGCGAAGGGAGGGGTGCCATTTTCTAAGGGCTCTCCTACTGGGCCTCTAGCAGGAGACACAGAGAACTCAATAGACCACACACAAAATCAAGACATGGAGTATAAGGAGGGCTGACTAGGGAAGTGGTTTCTAGATTGAAGGATGAATGAAGAGAGGGTAAGCTGAAAATGAAAAAGAATAAAATACATTATATGTATTATGAACTTAAAAAACAAAAACATTTTAAAAATGAAAATGTACAAAGATAGCCAATATACAGAATAAAATAGAAACCAGCAGCTCAGTAGTTAGAATTCATTTTGAAAGGTAGACTCTAGTCCTAGCTGTCCTAAAGCTCACAGCATCCCAAGTTGGTCTGCAACATGGAAGGAATTTCCAGGTTTCTCATACGCTTGGACTACAAAGGAATAAAGCTGTGCTTGGCTCAATAATTAAAATTCCTTATAAAGTGCATTTCTCAGTAGATCTAATAGGATTGAATTATGAAGCACATGCCTGTAGTCCCAGTGCTCGGTCTGTGGAGGCTAGAGGACAGGAGCTCCAGGTCATCCTCAGCTTAAGGGCTCCAAGCTCAGCTTGAGCTCTGTGAGACCCTCAAAGAGGAGAGCACAGCAGAGGCAGCTACAGCTTGGGGCTCAAGAAAACTGGGGGAAGGATGAAGAATCCCAGGTTAGGTCAACAATGGCCAGAGGACACATTGGAATGAAGTTTTTACCAAGTAGTGAAGACCCAAGTGTAGTGGCATTTCATTTGTATTTTTTTATTCATTTATTAAAGATTTCTGTCTCTTCCCCACCACCGCCTCCCCTTTCCCTCCCCCTCCCCCAATCACGTCCCCCTCCCTCATCAGCCCAAAGAGCAATCAGGGTTCCCTGCCCTGTGGGAAGTCCAAGGACCACCCTCCTCCATCCAGGTCTCGTAAGGTGAGCATCCAAACTGCCTAGGCTCCCACAAAGCCAATACATGCAGTAGGATCAAAAACCCATTGCCATTGTTCTTGAGTTATTTCATTTGTATTTTAACAAATAAAATTTGCCTGAAGATCAGAAAAGTAAAATAGCCATGCTGGTCAGCTTTAAAGACCAGGGGTGACACACACCTTTAATCCACAAATGTGGGCTCATATTTCATATACAATAATTTACAGGCAGGCACACTGGCCACTAAGCAGATACAACCCTGCCAAACCAGTTAGACAGCCGCCTAACAATAGCCAGGACCTGCCGTTATTTTCTCCTTTGTTAAAAATGTAGATTGGCTGGGGAGAGGTGTTCGCTAAAAGTTGCAGGTGTTTCCCTTTCGCCCCCCCCCAAGGAGAATATTAATGAGCTTCCCCTTGGTTTACCTGGGGGACAAAAGGTGTTTTGGTATAATAAACGCAGGTAGATCTTCAGGTTGGAGAGAAGCCTGAGATGCCCTTTCGTGATGACTGTGTGAACTGTGTCTGGTTATTTCTTGTGCCTCTATACCGGTCCAGATGGGGAAAGATAGTTTCTATGTTGGGGCCTATGGTCCCAGACACACAATAGCACACAGTTTTTACCCCAGGAGTCTACTAGCTTGCCATAGAAACCAGGCAGTAGTGGTGCACGCCCTTAATCCCAGAACTAGAGATGATTATAAAATGGGAGGAGACAGCTCTCAGTCTCATTCTGAGATTCTGAAAAATCGCCATTTTCAGACTGAGGTCAAGGTCAGAGCCAGCGACTGGCTGCTTTAGTTTTTAGTACTTGTGCTCACCCAGGCCTTGACGAAGGGCTACTTCCTTGAGCCTTAATGGAGACATGGTGGCACTGCACAGGAAGGGTCAGCACCTTGCAGACCAGGTGACAGTGTGCTAGTGAACTAGGTCCAGCAAGGGAGACCTCTCAAAAGTCCACAGCTGACTCTGACTGGAATCAATCAGGGGGTTATCTGCGGTGGCTGCCACAGCTCAGGGAACTGGAGAACAGGGCCCTTGGGCATTCCTAAACAGGTGGCAGTCAGAAGTGAGAGTGTCTTCTCCCAGGGAAACAGCAGCGCCTGCCCCACCAGGACACAGGGTGGGCAAGCTCATTCTGTGCATCATAGACAAGACTACAGCTCCATCGCTGTCATCCAGACCCTACCTGGAGTTCCACATGAACTCCAGCTCAGCAACAATCTGCCCTGGTTTTTCCTTAACTATAAGGAGAATCACACACAAGGTGATTCCAAGACTTTGGGCTACTTCAGCACGAAAAACAGAACTTAATGCTCTTCCAGAATAATGTGGTGGATACCCAGGAGCCAAAGACCTGGCTCAACCACACCTATGACAACTGGCACTGTCTGTGAAAGGAATGGGCTAGGGGCTATCTAGTATAAGATCCAGCTGTGGGAGTGTGATGGGGGCAGCTCAGGTCATCTCTCTGAGATACTGGAGATTTGCAGGGGTTAGAACTGGTATAAAAGGCCATCAAGGATGTGCAATAATGCAGCCTCAGGACTGAGCAGCGAAGGTGTTTGAGATGAGGTAAAAGGGACAGTTGTGGCCCTCCTATGGGAAGGCATCTAGTGTAACCTTGGTGCCTAGCTATGGTCCATGTGTGACAGTGTGCTGGAGCAGGTCACAGCCTGTGGAGCTCAGCAAACTAGCACAGTGAATCACTTGAGTGCTTGCCAGCCTGCCTGCCAGGCCAAGCACACTGCCAGTTATCCCTCAAGTGCAAAAAGATCTTTTCAAACCAAGTTTTACACATTTTGCAAGGAAATTTTCTAAATAACCTATGCCTTTAAAAACCAAGAAAAGCGATTTTTCCCCCAGAGTATCACTGTGCTGTAAAGTGTAACAGGGTCATGGGAAGCAGACCATGGCCAAGGAGTAAACAGTAGATAATTGCACAACAGTGATTGCCATCTCCTTCAGTTCATGCCTCTTACTTTGGTGTATATTTTGCTAGTTCCTGTGGCCTAGAACAAAACAAAAAAAATGACAGATTTTTTTCTGCCTACATAGCTTCCCTATTGCTAAAAATCAAGAGAAATGACTATAAACCAGTGTAGATTTTAGAAGCAACAAAGACTAAATCTATACTAAGTGGGTGCAAGGAATATTCATTGAACATCCCATCTGCAAGGTGGATGGTTATCCACACCAATTCTGTGGAAACATTTGTTGCTGCTTCCACTGAACACACGGAGACTAAGAAAACTTACAGTACCCCCTGTAAGTCCCACAAGCTTTCCACAGAGATGTGAAACACCTTCCCAACACCATTCTCATCACAGACACCACATCACTTAAGAACTCTACGGATTTGTACTGTTATGATCTATTCTCTATTCATTTTTATAAAAATAACATAAAATCAAGAAATATGTATGTCAACATCAAATTTCAAGTAATTTTAATACTGTTTTGGGCACAAATATTGAGTATTAAAGACACTAGGCATGTCGTATACACATATTAACATGCACATGTGTATAAAAACACATTTTAACCCTTAACAAAATAGTTAACATATGCATGAAAGTGACTAGTGAGGGTTTCTCACCTTTATGTACTAAGGTGGTTGAAAGAGATCAAACCAGGACATGCCCTCCCCATTGTAATCCCAGTCGTTGAAATGAGTCATGGGCCTTTCCATGAGTCTATTCTACAGACATTTTAAACATTCTCACTTCTGGTGTAGACATCTCACCAGAGCTCATGTGATGATTGCATCCCTAGGACTCTGCTGTGGCTTCTCCACAGTGGAAGCATGTCCTTTCTTTTGCTCCTTAGCATTTTTGCTGCCATTCCCAGGATGCTTCTCTTCCACTTACCTCCCTCCCCTTTCCTATTCAGATGTGTGGCATCTGTGGTTTCTGAGAAGCATGGTTATAAGGATGTCAGGAACTCTTCCCAACCTGGAGCATGGGGTCCTTTTCTAAATCCTGAAGTTAAAACCTGCCGTGCTCTGAGTGTGAAATTCTCATCACAGGTTATGTATTTGGATATTTGATCCTGGCAGATCGCTTTGCTTTGGAGGCTGTAGAGCCTTTAGGAGGTGCTAGAGGGGGAAGACCATAGGGAAAAGTGTGAGGGATATAACCAGTTGCCGGTTCTATCTTAGCACTGCAGCTATGAGGCAGCTTTGAATCCCATGGCACAACTGTGAACTTTCCTTGTCAGTCCTGCTGCTGTGACAGATTGTGTCCTTTGAACTGTGAGCCAGAATAATCCATTCTCCCCTCAGTAATCCTGTTTGGGATTCTGTAGCATATGACTGGAGGAAGAGGACATTGGCACTGAGGCATGGACACTTGCTGGGAGAAGACCAAGCATGTAGTCCACAATGCCTGCCTTGTGGAAGAAACGCACCATTTAGAGATGGGGGCTAGAAATGCCCTACACGGATCTGAGCAGACCTTAATCAGCCAATCCGGGGTCTACAGAAGGCCAAGGTTCTAGCAGACACAGACAGCAGTGACAGATCACCTCGGCAGGTTTCTGATGGGGAACAGAACTCTATATGGAAGTTGGACATGAGAACATTTCAGTGACACCCATTTATAGAACCTGTCTCTGTTCTCTCCAGGGCCTGAAATTTAAGTGATGCTGAATGCCAAAGAAATGGACTGTTTGGGGGAGGGAAATTTAGCAGCTGAATAAATGCTGCTTTTCCTCAGAAGGAAATCACATACTTGTATAGAAGACAGAGACCATACATTTACCTGTTTCCAATTACAAGAGTAACTAAGTTGATTGCTCTCTAATTAAAGTCCCTTTCATGTCCGTAGAATCCACTTCAGTTACCTGCTCTCACGACACATGGGACTTATGACATTCCTATTAGTCAACAACTGAAGCACTTCCGCAACTCTGGTGAAGGTAGTCTGTAGCCATCAGCTTTGAAATGTTTAGAAACCTGAAGCATCTCATCTTCAAATAACCAATTGGTGGATCCCAGGGGATGTTTACCGTCAATTCCCTGAATCAACAAACTCTTCCCTGTCAACCTCCTCATGGGCTGGCCAAAATGGCAGAAGACAGACATGTGGATGCTGCTGCAAACAAGTGTCGTGATCCCCAGGGAGGCTCACACTGAGCTCCTCCAATGGACAATCCTTTTTTTTTTTTTTTTACAGTGGCACAGACTCTGCCAATAGTGAGAAGAAACTATGATGAACCCACATTCAAGACTGCAGTGGTGACAATACTCGACCTTGGTGTCTGTGGGCAGTGAACTAGTGATAGACTCCACACTGCTAGAACAACAGCTCTAGAGCTCCACGTGGAAGGCGTAGGACTGGTCACCCGTGTTTAGAAGCTCAGGCGTTCTCTGACAGAAAACACTTTAGAGTACCATCCTTGTCAAATTCTGATCTCCATGAAGTAGTGTCAGATGTGACTTTCTTCTGTGAAGTCATGACACATGCATGTGAAAACACCTGAATTTGTGACAAGTACACAGTCTGTTTCCTTCAAGTGCTTTTTCAAAAGAATTCTTGTAAAAAGAAAAGACATCACAGGAAATAATATTGGTTTTGGGAGCTAGCTCCAGCTTTTGACTCAGATCTCTCCTGGTAAGCCCTCAGTGGAGCAAGACACTTCCTGCTTGGCCCTTTTATAGAGCACTGTAGACAATTTGTAGTAGTCCTGGTTCATCTCCCAAGAACTTTCTAATTGATAACTGGAAAATTCTACACAGATGAGCAAATTATGAATTTGGTATATTCACTTTTGTGGGAACTGCAGCCCTGAGTTGATATCCCTGCCCCCATTTGAGGTGCTTATCTGCAAGGAAAACATAATAAATTCCCTCTGCTCCTAGAGTGGGGAAGGAAGGAATTTTAAGTGCATGGTGACCATTCCTTGATCCCTTCCTCATTTGGTGCCATGGTATAAAAGCCAGCCCCCACAGGACAATAAAGGAAGCTGTTCCACCTCAACCTCGTGCTCTGTGTATTCATTCAACCTGGACACTCTCCACTGAGACTCTTGGTTCCAGCCCGCGCTGGCGCGGCACACTTTAATTCCATTAAAGATTCTACCAGTGAGGTTATTGTTATTCTTTCAGTCCCTCTTCCTTTAAGGGACGAGTCACGCCCACTCCCAGCCACCTCTGACCACTCGTCCCATCTGGAAACTCTTTCTGTCCCCCTCTCGCGTGTGCACACGTGTCTCTCCCTGTCTCCCTTCTCTTTTTTTAATCTCCCTCTCTCTCCCTCTCTCTCTCCCTCTCTCCTTTAATAAACGTTTATGCCTATTTTCTGTGTCTATGTGCCTTTTACCCGCAGCTTGGTTCTCCTGGCCACATGGGCGGCCACCTGCTGTTGGGAACCCGCTGCCATTTGGCTCTCTCAGCAGCATGGCCCGCCACCACCGCTCAGGCTGCTGCTCTGGTACCGCAGCCATCTCTGTCTTGGGACTGGTTGCTCCTGCTCGGGACCCGTGAGTCTCTGTGCGGCTCCTCCAGCCCGCCCGGGACCCGTAGTATTTTTAAAGACTATCAGTATCTTAAAAGAAATTGCATCTTGAATGTCATAAAAATTGATTCAGAATATATGGCCAGGTTTCTCCTTCAGAAAGGTGTTGATATCTTTTTCAAGATCCCTCTGGATAAAGTTCAATCCATTATCCCATTGCAGGTAATTTTAACATGTGACTGTTTAAATTCCTATTAACACTGAGGTTCAAAATAATTTCATTAGGAGAGACATCCTTGTTTTCATTTAGTGGAATATGGAACCCTGGTATAAAAATTTGCTCTTACAGGAGGGAAGAGTGTGCCAAGATGCTCTTGGGCTCCTGCCATAGGTTAGATCGCATTGTGGCAATAGAGACAAGTGTCCCTTGAAGGGGATTTTGCTCTTCTGACAGGCTTCACCTAAGAGAGCATGCATACCTGAGGGGACCCAAAAGCAGGGCAGAGTGTCCTCTGTGGTAAGCCCACAGCAGTGCCAGCACTGGGACATCAGAGTGGGATGTCCTCTGGCAGTCTTACTCTGTGTCCGGACTCCACGGGCCACGCCCGGGAATCCCCGAGGAATAGGCTCTGCTGGCAGGCAGTGCTTCCTGGGTATTCCTAACAGGAATCCTGACACATATCTCCTCTGGAATTACCCAGAGTAATGGCTTTGTGAGTCTTGGCATTGACTGTGGGCACTGGGGGAATTTATGTGTTTTCTGAGGGACTTTGGAAACTAAGTTGAGCATCCTGAGGGCCTGGACTGTACTTGCTTCTTAGGAACTGACACGCCACTCCCAGTGTCACATGGTGACATACACAGAATCCTCCCAGGGATTTGACAAACAAGAGCAGTCACAATCTAAACAAGTTTCCATTTTTTCAAACATCACTACAGAGAGTCTGCTGCCTGGACCAGTCATGTATAGATGTGTACTCAGCACACAGGGATGAAAGGGGCCTGGGAAGTTGGGTGTCCACCATGAAGTTCTCTGGCTTCTGGAGGAGGAAAACGGGAAGTGGTTAAGCGTCTGCATTAGACGGAAGGACAGTTGCTTGTGTTTGGAGGCTGATGGCCTTGAAAGCTACAGCTACCGTAGACTCCAGGAACAAAGCCCACACTGCCTATATATGTGAGTGGGAAGACCACGCGGTGCTAGGTCACTCTGAGTAGTTATGGCATGAACCCCAGAGATGGGAAGAGGGGAGGGGTCTTCAAGCAGAGGTCAGTGGCTGCATAGCAGGAGGTCTGGCACTCAGGAAGCCCTCCTTCCTTGGATCCTCTCTCAGGCTCCAGGCTGAGAAGGCATGCCTTCATTTTCTGGCCACAGAAGGGTGGTCAACAGTGGGCCTCATTGATGACTCCAGGAAGTGGAGCCTTCTGGACATTACTCCAGAAAGTACTTATAGATACAAACACATAAAATTATCCTATGGAATTCACACCCTGGGTTGACTGTACACAGAAGGAATATTCATGACCAGAAACAGAAGGATCTTCATACCAGATATGTAAGGATTCTTCATGGCCAGACGTAATGACAGCTGAGAGTGTCTGGGGCCCCATGTAAGGCTATTGTCCGGCATCCTTTAACAAAGCTGTCCTGGGAAGACCTCTGTGTACAATGGCATGGTCTCCTCTCTGGGAAGCAGTGGTCATATTTGACCATACACTCTGGTCATCAGAATCACTTAAAGTATTTCCACAGAAGGGTGTCCTGTCCCTTTGGTCTGGCACTCAATTTTGTTTGCCTACTAGATTTGCCCCGAGGGTGACTCCATGCCTTTGAAGGAATCAAAAACTAGACAGAGTTTTCTCTCCTCTCAGGGCTGGGTCTCTGAGTAAAGAAGCTTTCTAGGTTGAGAACCCACTGTGGGCATCTTCATGTCCTCCGAGGGAATCTGAATTCTGGGCACAGCATCCTATGACAAAACCTTCTTTCACAGCTGGTCTCCTGGAGAGGAAATGGTGGTTGAGCCTGTAAGAATCTGCACTCTGGGTCAGGCATCTTCTGGGGTCATCTCTGATCCCTGGGAGAGAACCTGAAAGCTGAGAGAAGTTCTCTTAGAGGCATTTTCTCTCTAACAGCATCTGTAAGCCAGGCCAGCAACCATTTCTTGCAATAGGAATCTTGGCTGCTGTCCTCCAGGGACTGTGTACCTGGCCCAGGATTTTTGTCACACCACACATGTGCAGACAGACATATTCTGAGTGCTTCTGAGGGAATCTGCATGTGTCCCAGTGATCGGAAGAAGAAACTGACCTGAAAATGGACAGGTGTACAGATTAACACAAAAACTTCTACACGGAAGAGAGAGTACAGAGGGGACAGAAATGTCAGCCTATGTTGCCAGCTTCTCAGATACATGATGGTACCACAAGCCTCTCCCACCCCCAGAGTGGACAACTTCTAAAAGCCAACCAAGGACACAACAGCTTCTACACTCGGTCTTCCAGAGAGGCTCATGTTGTCACCTCGGTCTCCCCAAGGATTATAAAGAAACAATCTAGATGTGTGCCCATTGGTTACAGCAGTCATAAAAACGGACACACCCCTTTTCCAGTTTTGATCTTCATTTTAATTGGATCTCCAAGAACCCCCAAATCTGATCACTTAGAAGAACAATGAAAACATATGTTTTCAATCTAGGCATTTCTTGAGTTAAATGTAATCTCTGAAGCCTTGCTGTAGAGTGTGGGTGACATTTTCAACAGGGGTGGATGCTAGACAAAGCCCTTACAGTGCTCAAATCTGCCTAAGTCACATTAAAAAGCCACTAACCACTTGCAGCAACATTCTTAATTAAAATTGTCAAGGCACAAGAAGACATGAAGTATGATGAGGCACCAACACAGCCAAAGTCAAACATTTCAGAAGCAAAAAAATGTATTATTCCCTCGAGTGTTGGGCCATGTTGAGGAATGAGTGCTGGGATTTGCATCTACTTGGATTTGGGTATTTATTTATTTATTTAAGATGGGTTTTTTTTAAATGTTAATATTATGACATTTGGTTCTTTGTGCTGGGTGAGAGAATACTGGCAAAGAATTTGGTCGTGGGAGCAGCACTCTATAAATGAATTCATCCTGTCTCTCTGGAGTAGGTTAGGAGGTGAGGGACTACCCGAGTTCCCTCAAGAATGTACTGTTCCCATATGGGGCTGCTCTTAACTCTAGGCTCCTCCTACCCACCTGAATTCCCTTTTCACATGTGTGCCAGTTGGCACAGGCTGGGTGCTCATACCTGTATCACAGTTTAAGCTTTCTAGCCACCAGCCACAAAACACATGGACCTCTTTCTACCATGCTTAGATTCAGGTATTTTGTCACAGCAGTAGAAAATGGGCAGATACGTGTTTCAGGGCAAGCCTGTGGTTTAAAACCTGCTGGGCATATTATAATTTTGTTTAGTAATTGTATTTGGTACAGGATAGTCCTCTTGCCCATGTGTTATCATTTGAAGCCAGTACTTTCTGTCCATCTGAGGAACCTAAGAAAGAACATTAACAGAAGCATATTATTGGTGTTGTCAACTGATGACGAAAGTATTTGGGCAGGAGTCTTCACAGGTCACTCAAGTAGAAATCGCTTTTCCTCACGCTGCAGGAAAAGGGGCTCCAGACTGGCAACTAGGAAGGGGCCCTTCACTAATGAACTGGGAGGGGCCAGTGCAGCTAGGCAAGGAACTACAGACCCACAGCCCTCTCCCCAAGGGACACGAGCAGCAGAAGGGGGAAAGGCACAGCTATCATCCTCTAGGACACTGGATCTCATGACTTTCACACTAACACAAACCAAATGAAAACCTGTAATGCTAAGAAAAACGCCTTAGAAGGCCCTGCATGGCCTCTGACTGGGAGGTCAGCTTCCTTTGCTCTCTCAGAACCATGAGGCTGACTGTGAGCTCTGTCTGTGCTCATAGAGAAAAGACTGCAGAAACTCGCTAATGACTCTCACAAAATTGCCTAGTAGCATGGGACGTGTTCCTCCCCAAGGACAAACCCACTTTTGAGTGTGGGGACTAACAAGCGAGCTGGCATGGAAACCATGTTTATATCAGCACCATCAGTTACTCTTTAGTAGGACCGGCACTTTATGGTAGTCATGTGACTGCTGTCAGAGCAGTAAGGCCTGGGTTTCTTTCCTGGACCAAACATCACCCAGACCAAGCAGCAGTTTTCACTAAGGCCGTGGGTCCCTCATCTAGGCTTCCCCCTGAAACTGAAGTTGGTAGTGGTAAGATGCAGTCGTCACCGCTGTAAAATGCCCTTTTCTGTTAGAATCAGAAAGACGAATCAATTAAAGGAAACTGAACAAATACGTCCTATGAGCCTGGAGTGCTACGATTTTCAGATTTTTCTTTGCCCAGATGATTGTGCTGCTGTCCTGCCTCCAGCTGAGCCAGGCAGAAATGTAAGGTGGCAGTAGGGCCAGGGACCAAGACCCATTCTGTGACTCTGCCTTGAGAGGCCTTCATGCAGAAGGGTGAAGGTGTGTATCTAAAATGCTAATGATCCATCCTGCCAAGCCTACACTCTTCTCTCATTCTGGTAATATGCAGAGCATGGAATATTGTGGTCATCGTGGCTGGATGGACTCTCACAATCCAAATACGAGCTGCAATACACAGAAAGACACAAGAAAGCACTCCCCAGACATCTATGTAAGAGAGAAAAACAGTCTGCAGTACAAAGTAGCTCATAATGACTTGAGTCCATTCCCCCAAGAGTCTTTCTTATGGCCTTTTTTGATGTCATGAGTAAAATTGAATCTTGCCAAATTGTCTGTGAATTCTTGTCCTTAGGCTGATTAGAGCATCAGATTGAGACAGACAAGCAGAGGTGAGAGTTCTGCTTGGGACCCTATAGGATTCTGGGTTCTAGCCTCCCATCCCATGGCAATAATGCGTTTTGCACTCTATTTCCTTGACCTGCCTCTAGCCCACACATGCCTCTAGCAACCTTAGATCCACTCAGTCCCCTGCTGTGGGCTGTCTGTTCTCCACCACTGGGGATGCTATAACATGCCCTGCCCATGGTGGCAACTGAATTACAGTTTCATTTCAATTTGTTCCCAACTTGTGCAAGCATGGCAGGTGCAAGAGCTGAAATGGCCTAACCTGACCTGGCTCCAAGTGCGCTAAGACCCTGTGTTCTTTAGAAAGCGCATAACTGGGCACACATGTGAATATAAACAGTAACCGAACAGGCGCGGACATGTCTGTTGAGAACCAGCTGAAGGGTCTGGAAACAAGAGTGAAAATAGAAATATAGACACCAAAGATTAGAATGTAGAAGTTTAGGATATAGGAAGAGAGACATATAAAGCTGTAAACCTAAGTAAATTACCAACAACTTTCTCAGCAGATCACAGATCAGTCATTCACAGTGAGCTATTTTCTCAGATGCTTGGGAAGCCTCCATCAGCTTAGGTAATTTCATTTTACAACTGGCTGTTTTATTTACAAGGCCAGAGCTTCTCCCTGCAAATTGAGAGTAGTGTCCTGGCCATCCTTGATAAAGGACAGATGTGAACTGAGTTAACCTTTAGGAGACAGAGATACTGACCTCTGGGTTAGGCACTGTCTCTGTTATGGGAAACTGGCGCCACCAAAGAAGAGGCTTGGGGCTTCAGTATACACCTGGAGGAACCAGGAGAGACCATGGACAAGGTAGAAACACAGATTTGACTAATGAGCTTTGATAATGGAGGTTGTAAAGTAAGGCAGTCTGTATCTGAGTTTACCTTGAGATAGTGTGAGAAGCTTTCCTCTATCTTCTAAGTTCCCAGCCTAAAACCCAGCTAATTCTAATTTGTTAACCTTCTGGTCTACTAGCAGTCTCTTTCTGACTAATTGCTAAAGACACCTGTTTTCCTACAATTAGTGACTTTCGCTGTAATCCACCCTGAAACATATTTCATGATAACCACCTAGTTACCCACTGATGTTAGAACTGACTCCCCTCCTTAGGGTCTATGTTAACTGACCCACAGGGTCAGGGCAAGGTTGTAAAAATTTCTTTGTTCGGAGCTAATGCTTGGTGCCCTCACAATAAAAAGTGAGCTCAAAAGCAAGCCTGGGGCCACAGCCTAACAAACACCATCTCTGTCTGTGGTCTCAGCTAGTTGATAAGCTTCTGTGCCCTGCAGTGGTTTTTTTTGTTGTTGTTGTTTTGTTTTGTTTTTTTGTTTGTTTGTTTGTTTTTGCTTTTTGTTTGTTTTTAAGCTTGCTTCTGGTTTTCCTAGGATCTAATTTCTGGAATGAAGTTTGCTTCTGGTTTCTTAGACTTGGTGGTGTTCTCATCTTTGCGCAACCCCCCTGGACCCAACACCGGCCTTGACAAAAATACTTCTTACCATGGTAGGGGCATGGGAATTGAAGAAATATAAGTAAAGACTATGAAGATACATAAAAATAATAAAAGAGAAAACACAGAAAGTATTAGGAAGGCATTCCAGTGATTAAAATCCTGAAATTCATCTGCTTTTATTTTTCCACTGTTTTTATACCCAAGATAGATGGGGAGGTGGGTGAGATGGGTGGGATAAAGTAACAAAATACATGATACAAAGGATAATTCACACAGTCAATGGCTTTATCACTCTGAGACATCAAATCATTAGCATCTACCTGTTGTCTAGGTAGGGAAGGTGCTCTAGGTCACATATTCTGAAGACCGCCCTTCCCCAGGTGACCTCATAGTTACTGAAGCAGGAGCAGAAGTACATTTCCACATCCTGACCACCATGCCCAGTAGAGAAATGATTCCATAACCGAATCTATCAATCAAAATAGAAAAATTCCTGCAAATTTGGCCTCAGGAACCAGCCACACACACATACACATACATAGACCTTTAAAAGGTGTTCTCAACATACAATGTGGGGACATGAAGTTGTTATGATTGTTGTCTCTTTGGGAGACAAGCTGCACCCACTCCCTCCCCCATCTGCTGAGGCAGGCTGATCTTCAGCTTCCGGCCTGAGCTCGCTCTCTTTTCCATCCTTCGCTTCTGCCTCTCTCCCCACTTCTCCGCTCCCACCTTCTGTCGCTCTCTCTTCCCTCTTCTCCCTTTCTTCCTTCCCCCTCCATAACCCCCTGAATAAATATTCAACCTAACTCTGCATGGCGTGCCTATCCATGTCTCTGTCTCCTGCCTGCCTGCCATGTGTCTCCCTGCCTGGGACTGGCTGCTCCCAGGGCCCGTTGCCTGCTGCCATATGGCCCACTACCATCATTTGGGGACCTACAGCATTTCTGCTGCCTACTGCCAGGGACCTTACAGCATTTTTAAAAAATCATAACAGAAGTCCTTTGACTTCTGCAGTCCACTCTCATTCTTTCAAAGTATTTTTTAATTTTGTGATTTTAAGGTAATTACAATATCCCCATCCTTCTTTCCCCCAAATCTTCATATATCCTAATTCTAGGTATCGTCCAAATTCATGCCCCCTCCCCCCCCCCCGTTCACTGTTACTGCATGCATGATGGATATACACATATGTTCCTAATTAAAATCTTCTGAATCAGTATATATGCTTACCCTGTTGACTGTTTGGCACTGGACAACATTGTCTTCTGCTCTTTCCTGGGGAGGGCTGCTCCTCCTGCTCTAAGCTATACTCCTTCACTTTTGACAGTGTCTTCCTCTATCACTTGCTTATTCTGTTCTAACGTTACCTTGCTAATCTGTGAAGCCCTATTTTTAATTATTGAGACAGGAGTACAGGAGCCACAAAACCCCATACCCAGGTATGACCACAGGTAGCAGTTGGGGTAAGCTGACTGAAACCCACATTAAAAATTCATACTGGTTATTTTTATATATGAAAAAAGCTTTATCAGATCCAGCCAAACTCCTTTACATTCTGCCCACGGTGTTTACTTACTTCACAACAGTTGCAAGGCATACATATATCATAAAATGGTCACCATGACAGAAATGCATAGCTACTGCTTATCAACCAAACAGTCAGTCCTGAAAACACACACACACACACACACACACACACACGTAGCATTACACAGACTGAACAGGTTATACTTGGGAAAGTATATGTGCATACATATACTTATACATGTATGACTATCACCAGAATTAAGGACAGAAATGGGCCATGAATTTGAATGGGATGGTTTGAACAGAAGAAAGGGAGAGAGGAAATTATGTAATTGTATTATAATTTCAAAAATAAAATGTAAAAGTCTTTACTCTTACTTTTCAGATAATCGAGTGTCAAAATACAAACTGGAGACATGCCTATCACCCTAGTTACCTATTCCTTCACTGTGAGAGAAAGCATGGTGTCAGAGAAAGTGGGATTACAGATCCCAGCTTCTGCCAATGTCCATCACTGGGGAGTCACGACACCCACAGTCTACAGAGAGTGAATGCACTCACAACTGCACTCTGTGCTCCTTCCCACTCTGGCAGGGTTCAGGATCTAAATCCAGGGTGGGATGCTACCCACAGAAGTCAGATGTGTATCAGTGAATTCAATTACCAGGATCCTCATAGTCATGAGCACAGGCCACCCTAAGCTAGACCATCCTTCACAGAGACTCTTTTCCCCAGGTGCCTCTACATTGTGTCAGACTGACAACTAAATCAAACCATCACACCTACAAACCAACTACTCCCAGACTCTCACCTTAGGGCCTAAAGTACTGACAGCTCAGCAGACAGCCCTGCTTTATACATAAGATCCTCAGCTAACACAATTCAACAGGATGTGGGGCGATGGCTCAGTAAACAATACAGTTCTGCTGTACAAACAAGAAGACCTGAGTTTGAATGCCCAGCATCCATGAGAAACCAGGTGAGGAGTGGAATCCACTAACTTCAGTGCTGCAGGAACGTAGCGACAGGTGGGTCTCTGGGACCCGCTGGACACCTCTCAAAGTCTAGTGAGAGATGCTGTTTCTAAAACTGAGGCACATGCTTCCATACACATGCACCTGCATACTTACATGCTAACTCCATATACACATTCATGCAACACACACATACACAAAGTATAATATAAAAGTTGGTGGCATAGGCAAAAAGAGCAGAAAGCAGGGCAGGGGTTGGACAGTACATAAATTAAGCTTTTTCTTGATCATTTGTGGAATATTGCCTACCCCAAGTATCCAAGTGCACAGAAGCTCAGGTTCTTTAAATCAAAAGTACCATGTTTATATTAACCTTCAAACCTCCTCCCATTTAATCAAATCCTTGCCACATTGCTTCTCAGTATCTAATGCTACACAAGCAGTTGTTGCATTGCTAGGATAAAAAGACAAAACAAAAACAAATGTGCTCAATAAAGACTCATTTTCTTCAAACCTTTTTTGCTCTTGAATTATCAGACAGATGCAGAAGTCATGGGACATCAGAGAATCTGTAGTGAGACTGTGGATAATCCCATCAAAAGTACTCAGGAGGCATGGCCAAGGCTGATATGGGACCACTTGGTGGTTTCTTTGAGAAGGTACAGCAAGAAAAATGCTTGGCCAATTAGTTAAGGTTAATTGGATAATTCATAAAGTAAGTGATGAAAATTAACAAAATATACGAGGAAGAAGGAAAGTGGAAGTGGTCCAGAGACAGTGAGGACAGGGAATGACTCCTTCCGGTTCATTTTTCACAGGAAGAAGAGTCAGAAAACTTCCATTTTATAGCCATCACTGGGACAGTGGTGCTCCAGGAGGGAAACTGGATCATGTGAACAGGAAAATGTCAATAAGGTGAAGCCAGAGTTATGATGCTAGCACAGAGTAAAGAATACTGGCCTTCAAGGCAGCTCTCCTGCAGTTCTTACACTCGGCAGGCGGAGACAGAGGAGTGTTGGGGCAGGCTGGTGGGACCAGCAGAATCACTGCGCCCTGAGTTCAACCAGAATCCCTGCCTCATAGGGTGAAGGGAAATGAAGGAACATGCTTAATGTCAACTTCTAATCTACACACATACACTTGGGGCACACACACATAAAAGCAGGCACACACATGCACATGCATGCATACACACAGCACACATGTGCAAACACACACACACACACACACCCTAATTACAAAGTCTCCCTGTGTGACAGTTGAAACAAAGGAATGAAGATTAGAGTTCAGTTTATGGGAGCTAAGCATAAGTTGCCTTCTGATGAACACACACAGACACTGGAGACAAACTCTTCCCAACATGCTTCAGTTCTTCTGCTGAGAGCAGTGAGATCCATGCAGTGTTCAGACCACACAAATGAGCTGGAACTCTCCATGGAGAGTGAACAGAAAGTGTTCGGAGGAAACAGCAGGTAATTTTAGGGTAGAGTTTAAAACTAACCCTGTATGGTATCTTTATACCCAGCATAACAAAGGAGGAAACAGTCACCTGTACCCAAGAGGCTTACCCCTCTTGAGCTGTCCCTCAACAGCAGTCTCAGCAGTAACTTTGCTCTTATTCCTCTGAGGGACAGCATGGCATGGAGTCCAAACAGCAAAGCTTGACTTTCTGCTGTGCCATTCTCTAAGGATGCCATTCTGCCAGCATCACTTTCTCAGATTTCTAGCTTCATCTCAAAACCTGGTATACTCCCCAGAAATATGTGTCTGAGCTAATAGACCTACTTCTAGTCACTACTGCAGGACAGCAGAAGGCCAAAGAGACCTTTCTGAGGAGAGTATGGGTTACAAACTCGGAACTCATTCTCCCCCCAGAGAAGCACAATCCATCTCAGGGCAGATGCTGCTTCTCCTCACCACTCCAGGACCCAGCACAGAAGCCTAGCATGTGGGCTGGGTGCCCTGGACCATGTATCAAGCACCAGAACCCATTTCCATGGGAGGGTTTGAATCATACTATAATGGAAAAGGCACAAGTGACTCAGCCAGAGCCAAGTCACCCATCCATTCCAGAGAGCAGCCCAGCCACTGTTAACCCAAAGTAAACAGAACCTGTGGAAGGGTGGCCCCTCCATGGGAGCACCCCAGGGACACATCATCCTGGAAACCTCCTTGTGATTCTTCACGTGACAGGTCTGAGAGTGTCTGATGTGGGATCCCACTTTGTATGCTGTGAATATCATTGGTTAATAAAGAAACTGCTTTGAGCCTATAGCACAGCAGGGTAGAACAGAGCTAAGTGGGGAAAACTAAACTGGATGCTAGGAGAAAAGGCAGAGTCAGGGAGAAACCACATAGCCTCGCCATAGACAGATGCTGGAACTTTACCTGGTAAGCACAGCCTCATGGTGATACACAGATTAATGGAGATGAGTTAATATAAGATCTGAGTTAGCCAGAAATACGCTATTGGCCAAACAGTATTGCAAATACTACTGTTTCTGTGTGACTATTTCAGGAGTCTGGACTGCTGAGAAATGAATATGCAGCTTCTTACAACACATTGGTGCTCCAGCATGGACAGTTAAAGACACATAAAACCTGAGAGGGCTTGGAAAGGAACTCTAGACACTAATAAAGTTTTGATGCATTTTTTTTTAATGGGCTCTGCTTGCTGGTGGCATGCTGTGGCTCCTTTAAGAGAGGTTTTCCTGATTCAGCGGTAGCAGAAAAAAAAAAAACCTCATTGTTTTGAAATGGTGGTTTCCTGAGCCTTGCTCCTAGCATGAACTCTTACTCTTTTGGGAGGTCTGGCTATAAAGCATTTAAATGGGGTTTGTGAACAAAGTGCTACAAATTGCTTAATGGCAACATAGACCCACTGTGTGCCTGAAAATGGGGCTGTGAGCATGGTTTGCATTGAACAGACCTTCACCCCACCATGTTGGGCTGGGCAGAGCCTAAAGGCCAAGCAGCCTTTGTACTAGTCAGAC
This sequence comes from Alexandromys fortis, assembly GCF_014885135.2. Classification (NCBI taxonomy): domain Eukaryota; kingdom Metazoa; phylum Chordata; class Mammalia; order Rodentia; family Cricetidae; genus Alexandromys; species Alexandromys fortis. Next base: position 6,567,566 of record NW_026067958.1, on the reverse strand, counting down.
CACAGCATTTTAAAATGCTCTTCTGGACAGAAGAGAATTTCAGATACACAATAGGACAGATTCAGACATAAAAGACCTCTAAATGAGATACAATGTGTTTAAAAAGTGTACGTAGGCTTGGGAGAGAGTCAGAAAAAAGTAAAGAGACACTAAATGTAATATAAAAGAGTATAAACAGTCATAGGTTAAAGGACTAAAGATAATAAAATAAATATTAAACTCATAGAAAAAGTAATAAAGAAAAATAAGCCATGTAAATATGGAATATGTACAATGAGTCTATTATTGTGTTTTCTTTAAATTTTTTGACTGTTAAGGAGCTAAATACAGAGATACCTTTCATCATATGGACTGCTAAGCTAAACCAACATATATGTTTTAAAGGTTTCTTGACTTCAAAATTTGAGTCTAAGGATATGTTGCTTTGAAAAAGAGTTCTTTTGTTTCCACAGAAGATGAGAACCTATGGAGCCCTTTCAGACTGATGTGGTTTGATGGACCGAGACCACCTAAAAGGTTGCCGTGAATGCCCCCAAAAGAAAATACTTCCCCCAATAAAAAGCAGGAAGCAGTTTGGAAGAGAACTACACCCAAATTCCCAAATATTGTTTATAAATGTTTGTTTACATTTAAAGGGGGATATGCTATAGAGATTTGCATTGGTACGGAACTTGGTATAGTGATGCAAATTTAAGGTCAATTTTGTTATATGTATATTTCTGCTCTTGATTAAGGTATTGTGTTTGTGCAGCTCATTTAAAAATGTAATTTATAATTAAGAAATATAGGTTAATAAATAATCATCTGTAATAGACAAGCTTATTGTAGTCATGTTAGTTAGGTTTTCTAGATATAGATATATTTCAGTTAGATATGTATTCTTCAAATCTTTCAGAGACCTTCAGAATATGGCATTTAAAATGTTTTAAGAGCTTAAGACTTTTCATGACAATGAGACACTTCTGCTCTTGGCAGCACCAATTACTTTAAGAGGATGATAGGCATTGAAGAGGCTCCTCGTAGAGTTTGTTAGACATTTGGTCAAGAAACTGCTCTTGCCTAGACTGCTTGATGCTATGCTTATGAAATGAACATGCAGGACCCAGAAAAAAAATGACTGCTAAAGTTGCCTAAAGAAGGCGAGATAGTCCTTCAGGGTGTCTGCTTCATAGAAGAGACTGCTAGTCATTATGCAGGACACAGAAGAAAGTGACTCACAAACTGCCAAATTAGGCAGAACTATCTTCCTGCTTCATGGAAAAGTCTACTGGATACTATGGGCCTGTAGGCTGAAGATGGATGCCCCAATGGTACAAAAGAACTTTGGGTGACTGTCCAGGCAGCAAGATGTCTCTGTCAATTTAAAGTTTTGGAAGTTACTTACAATATACTTCCTGTTTACTTAGGTAATATTATATCATTCTGGAGTCTTTGATGGAAATGAAAAGTAGATAGTTATAATTGCAGTTTTCCTTAGTTATGATAAAAGATAAAGTAGATATAAATATTGTAACTGTAATTCTTTTTTGATACCTGTCTTGTTATATGTAATTTTGCTATGTTAAAGTTAAAAGCGTCTTTATTATTTAAACAGAAAAGGGGAGGTGATGTGGGGTTTCCCTCTGTATGCTGTGAATATCATTGGTTAATAAAGAAACTGCTTTGAGCCTATAGCAGAGCAAGGCAAAAACTAGGTGGGGAAAACTAAACTAATGCTGGGAGAAAGAAGGCAGAGTCAGGGAGAAGCCATGTAGCCCCCGCCAGAGACAGATGCCGGAACTTAACCCAGTAAGCCACAGCCTCATGGTGATATACAGATTAATAGAGATGGGTTAATTTAAGATGTGAGTTAGCCAGAAATATACTGAAGATATTGGCCAAACCGTACTGCAAATAATATGGTTTCTGTGTGCTTATTTTGGGAGTCTGAGTGGTAGCTTCTAAGAATAGGTGTTCAGCCCAAAACCTTGTTCCAAACAGGACTCTTCCCCCATGGAATGTCAGGCCTCTGAGTTTGTACATTAAAGAACTACATGTGGGCTAATGGTCCTTTCTGGGTACACGAGGACCTCTACCTAGAACGAGGTAGCAGTAAGTCCTAACATTTGAGAATATGATGGAACATAAATCAATTTCTTTTGACTCATCGACTAAGACTTTTGTGTTTTTGGACACACAGACCACCTTTCCCTGGAGATGTTGACCCAACCTTTTGCTTTTCCAGCAACTAATTGATACTGGCCAGGAATCAGTCCAAGAACATGCTGTGCATAGGGATAATTGGTGGCCTTAGATAGAAAACATCCAAGTCTGTGTCAGAGGACTGTGTTAACCTTAACATAGTGTACTTTTGAGATGTTTGTAGAAGCCCTTTACCTCCTACAAGGAAAGATAGCATAAAACATACAATATGACTCTCTTCTGTGGGACAAAAAGGGGATACAGAGAGAATATCCTAGCCTGAGTCTTTAGCTTTTAGCATTGGTCTTGGTTTTAGTATAGAAAAAAATTGAATGACTATTTGAAAGTAACCTGAGTAACTATTTGCCATCATGTATGTGGTATAGACAAGGCATAGAAGCAGAGCACACTCTATGAATGAACTCACAACAAGCATTTGATTAAAATGAAACAAGGCCCTACACTGTTTCTCTTCCAAAGTCATCATATATTTCAGGAGAAGGACACAGTCTCCCCACCACCTTCCCCAGGTGACAACCAACACCCTGCTCTCAACAAAGGTCTGCCATAAGTACACAGCAGAGCTCATGGTTGTAAACTTTTATGAGCACAGCAAGACTGCCTCCCTTTCCTCTCCACACCAAGGAGGGCAGCACAGCAGGAAGAGAGTCAGAACCAGCCCTTGGAGGGGCATGCAAATAGACCAATAGAGTTCCTCTTCTTTCCCAGAGGAAAGCACGCAAGGGACCACAGCCCCTTCTCATCTGAAGCCACAGGCCCAGCCCAGGCACAGCAGGGGAGGGAGGCTTCATTTACCTTTCCTGGGATAAGATGAAAGAGCAGAGAAAGCGAGCAAGCTGCCTGAGTCACCTGCCTTTGTGAACGCCACAGTTGCTGTCCTCAACACTTCTTGGTCTGCCTGGAGGAGTGTGAACATGGCATAGGCTGCTGGCTTCTTAGCCAATGTGCTGAATCCCAAGCCTCATGGGGTCTCCCACACAACTTTCCAGAGACAGGAAGGACAAGCAAGAGACTGCCTCACTGCCAGTCCTATTGTCCTGTACCGGACCCTCCAAAGGATGACATCTCACCCCTAGGAAGAGAGCCTGCCCTAGCAAGAGAGCTACTTTGACTTAAACAGTCGAAAGGATCTGAACTTGTCCTCTGTAGTCACTGGGGTCCTCTCTCCTAAGATTCTTGGATTCTGACTCAAACAGTCTTCCAAGGTCTCTGAATTTCATTAAAAACTCAGGTGTCTTTTCCCTTCCTCCTGCACACTTGGTCCTCAAACTCCTCTGATTTTCCTGCAGCTCCTGGGGAGACACATTGAACACTGCAGGTCTGCCTTGTCCCCCACTCTTCTCCTCCAGTGAACAATGCATCTTCCTTTCCCTAGAGAGCTCAGAGTTCAGTGTCGCTGACCCACAAGCAGCCCCTAGGTGCCTCACAGTCTCCCAATGATTCAAGTCTCATTCACACTTCCCTCGACTTTCTTCCTCTCCACCCGTCCTGATTTACACTGCACTCTTTTCTGGGTGTCTTACCTTGCCACTGGGTCCTATCATGCTCCTGATCGCTATTGAGGGTACCCAAGGGTTCCCACGTCCGTTACATTCCAACAGTTTCCAGGTCCTGCACAGCCTGATGGCCGTTAACGGCTGCCACACTCAGCTCACCCTGATCCCCAGGCTCAGGACGCACTTGAAGGAGGGGTCACCAGCTCTGTCCCATCAGCTCCAGGAGGCGCTTCTTCTCCTGTCAGCTCCAGTTAGAGAAGGCAGGCTCCATGCTCTCTCTGCTGTGTGGCCAAACTGGTCCCTGTGCAACCTCTGCCAGGCTGTCTGCTGCGCCTGCGCACTATGTCCAACTTTTGCACGCGCTGTCTCTGGGAGCTGCTCAGGCTGGAGCGGGCAGGTTGGGGTGGGTAGGCTGCAGGTGCAGGGCACATCTCACCTACTGCTGCTGGTCTGGGATGGAGGGCCAGGGAGCTGCTCCATACTCTTAAAGTAGGAAGATGCCTAGTTCCCACTGACTTTCTGGGGCTACCCAGCTGGTTAAGAAAATGAATAAGGCGTGCAGGCCGCTGCACCTGAGTGTGGAAAACCTTCTGCTGATGGTGGGATCTGCGCGACGCTGCTGAGCCAGGCAGCACTTGTGTCCAGAGCTGGGGAGGCGAATCCAGTGCTGCACGCAGGGCGCTGGCTGGTGAAGATGTGTCATATCACCAGAAAACTGGAAACCCACCCCGCATGCTGGGTCAGCATCCCGAGAGCCTCTTCAGAAGGGAAGGGAACCCTAAAAAGTGGTCAGGCATATGGCTACTGTGTCTAGACTCACTGTCTCTTCCAAGGCCTAAGCTTGTCAGTTTAGAGGGGAATCAGGCTAAGTTCTCTTCTCCAGAAGATGCTTTGCCTATCATATGTGGGACTTGTTGGTGCCCATATTGGGGACTCTTCTGATGAACAAATGAGGTAAAACCAGGAAATTCACATAGCACAGGTGGGCACGAGACCTGTGGAGGGGAGGGCTGGAGTGGTGTCAAGGATGAATAAAGCTAATTATAGGTTAACCTGACCAGACCTCTCCCAGGTCCAGAGCCACCTTGTCCATCCCAAGCCACTAGTGTAACTCTGGGCCACTGGCTTAGCCTCTCTGGCCATCTGGAGAATGAGGGCACGAGCAGAGACCAGGCTTCCTAGAGTTAGCCTGATAGGCAGTGATGGACAGCCTGTTGGAGATTAGAAGAAGGAGAAGGGATTCTAGGGCAGGATGGCTGGGGACAGCAGCTGTGACAGCAGGGAGGAGCTTCTGGAGAGCCTGGGCAGAAGCTCAGTAGTGTGGCCATGCACTCAGAGGTCACTGGGGGAGCACTGGGGAATTGTGAGAGAGTTCCCAAAGAGTGGCGTGGCTAGTTCCACATTCCTGAGTCAGTTGATACTGTGCTGCGCAGGGTCCAGTATTTAAGACTGGCTCCCGAGCTGATGGCACTGCTCAGGCACTGTAGGAGGAGCAGGCACGCTGGAAGAAGTACACCACTGGGCAAGGCTTTGGGATAGTGTGACCTCACCCACCATTTCACTCTCTTGGCTTCATACTTGTGACTGAGAATGTGAACTCTCAGATTCCACGCCTACCACTTAATGCTATGTATACCTGCTGTATGTCATGTTTGTCGTGGTGTTTGATCCCAGCAACAGAAATATAACCAATACAACCCCTACTGCTAAATACTAAATGATCTCTAGAGAATTCATCCAGTGTGCAAGTGTGGCAGTTCATATCTCTAATCTCAGTCCACAGGAGATGAAACCAGGGGCATCACCAGTGCAAGGCATCAGGACTTGGCAGGAACAGAAACAGGTTTCTTTGAAAATACCCCTAAAACTTGGACTTTAAAAGCATTTCTAGAGATGGATGATAAATGGGCCGAGAAAGAAATCAGAGAAACATCACCTTTCACAATAGTCACAATAGCATAAAATACCTCAGAGTAACTGTAACCAAACAAGTGGAAGACTTGTATGACAAGAACTTTAAATCTTTGAAGAAAGAAATTGAAGAAGACACCAGAAAATGGAAAGATCTCCCATGCTGTTGGGTAGGTAGAATTAACATAGTAAAAATCGCAATCTTACACAAAGCAATCTACAGATCCAATGCAATGCCCATCAAAATCCCAGCAAAATTTACAGACCTCAAAGGAATAGTACTCAACTTTATATAGAACAGAATAACAAAACAAAACAAAAACCAGGTTAGCCAAAACAATCCTGTACAATAAAGCAGCTTCTGGAGGCATCACAATCCCTGACTTCAAACTCTACTACAGAGCGACAGTACTCCTATTTATACACAGTGAAAGCTTGTGCTGTCCTCCTCCCCACGCTCTGCCTTTTCTCCAGCTCTCCCCTCTCCTCCCTCTTGATTTTCCTAATCTTTTTCACCATAAGAAGAAAAATGGAGGATTTTCAAATTTTTTTTTTTAAAAATTAAAAACTTTATTATCCATAATGAAATTAAGAGTATATCAAGGCTACAAAAAAACTGCAAAGAAACCACTATTTTTAACAAATGACTTGTAATGATCAAGTTTATCATGGTTGTTAATGTCAGATAAATCATAGAAGAAAAAACAATTACATTTCTGTGTATAAGTAAAATCAAAGACTAAAATTTATCTTTAAATATTTTTACATGTATTGAGGGGAGGTCACATGTGGAGGCCAGCTAAAATTTATTTTTAAAATATTTTATTACATTTGTTTGTTTGCTTGCTTGTTGGTTTCTTTGTTTGTAGGAGAGGGCACATTAAAGGTCAGGGTCAACCTTTGGGAGTCAGCTGTCTCCTTCCATTGTGTCCTGGTAACCAGCCCAGGGGATTTTCAAATTTTTGACACATTTTTACTTCCTGCTAGCCACACAATAATAATGCCAAAGGTAGTGCATATGGATGCCAAATGTACAGAGGGCAATTTAAAGAATACTACAAATGAAAATCAAAATCAAAATACCTTAAACATGCCTCATTTATATTTATACAAATTCAACCTATTAGGATTATAAAATATTAGTATTTAAGAATATAAATTTTTTATTCAATCTTTGGATATTTTACATCATGTACCCCAATCCCATTCATTTCCTATGCCTTCTCTATCTGCCTTCCACTCTTTTATTCTTTCCCCCAAAAGCTACTAAAAATTAAAAATTATAAAACAAAAGGAAGAACAAAGAAAATAAAAAACCAAACAAAAAAATGCCACCGCGTCGCCCCTTCTGGGCAATGACTGCTCCTACTAACTTCTGCATTCTGTGCTTCTGCGTTTTACGCCTCCATCTTCCCCACCTCTCCATTACATATTCCTTTGTCAGAGTGGTAGTGAAAGTTGCAGTGTGTCACACAATATACCCTTTTGCTCAATTAGCCCAATCAGCTTTACTTGTGAATGTCGGTGCAATGAATCAGTAGTCTAGTTCAAGGCCTCTGGATTCTGCTACATCAACACGGGACCCTTACAGAGACGCTCAGATACCTTGTTCCCCTGAATCATGAGGAATCCTGCAGCTCCAATCTGTACCCCCTAGGTGGGGAAGATGTTGTGCTGAGCCAACTCAAAGCCCTGGATCTGGGTCTGGGTAGTAGCTGAGTTGGTCAGTTTGCCAGCTTTCCCACATCCATTCTCCCAGATCTGGCTCCCCTTCTATACAGGAGAAGGGCTGGACCAACTATCATGCTGTCTTCAGCTCTCCAGCACCCCCCGGGTGAGGAAATGGACCAGCCCTGTGGTTCACACACACACACACACACACACACCATCAGGGCTAGCACTCCTGCTCACACATCATCAGGGTCAGTGCTGCTTCACACAAGGCCCCAGGACCTACTCTCCTACTCTGCCCAAGTGAGGGACAGGACCAACTCTCCAAAGTGCATCAGAGGGCCAGGAGTGCGACCATCTATCCCTTGCCCACGCCATTGTGGTTGGCTCTCCCACACCAAGCCAAAGAGGTACAGACCATGTCTCCCAAGCTTACAGCACCTAGCAGCTGTCAAGGGGCAAGGCCAGCTCTCCTATGTCCTTGACACCAGGGCCTGCCCTCCTACACTGCTCAGGTGAAGGGTGGGGCCAGTTCACCCACACCCTCATCAAGGTCAGCTGTCCTCTGCCTCTCCCCAGGGGTCAGTTCTCCCTTACCATCCAGGTGAAGGCTGTGGTCAACTCTCCTGAGCCTACATCACTACTACTTTTGAGAGGCTGGGCCAGCTCTCCTGTATGCACAATATCGGGGCCAGAAGCCTCATGCACACTTCACCAGGGCCAGCTCTCTTGTAGTGCCCCAATGAGGGGCAGGGACAGTTCTGGAATATACCTAACTAAAAACAGTGGTTAAATAGAGGAAGAAAGAGACTTTCATCCTAATTTAGTGAAATAAAAAGCAAAGATTCAAAATTTTTATTTATGTAGTATTTTAAGTCATGAAGTTTAAAGATTACTAATCATGATATCAGTATTATTAATATCAACATTATATTATTGTTTTATAATATCAATATTATATCAGTATTACTAATCAATAATGTATTAAACAAGGAACATAAATTAAGAACAAATTCAACAATTAACATTATAAAAAGGTCAAAACAACTTTCCAGTTTACGTTTACTTAAAATTACAATTATATGTAATCACATGTAAATTATGTAATTATGATGAATACATTAAATAATAAATTTGTAAAATATGTAGGAGTCTCATTTTATTGATAGTGGGAAAACCACACTGTATTCCTATGATCCCCTTTTTGTGTTTTTACTGTACACTCTGGTGTAAACAGTTTCGGTCACTCTGTTCCTTCATTCTTGTTCCTAGTCTAAAGAAACCCTGTGATGCTGTCATCTCTGACTTAGACCAATCTTTTTGGATCTAATTTGAGCAATGAAATACTCAAAAAGAGTATTTATATATTTATAAATATGCTTATAAATATATTTATATTGTTTCCATTCTTAGCTTTCAACTTGGCAGATTACATCGCTCTTAGAACCAACTTCTATCTTAGTTAGGTTTTCATTATTGTGAAGAAACACCATGACCACAGCAATACTTAGAAAGAAAACATTTAATTGTATTGCCTTGCTTACAGTTTCAGAGCTTCGGTCCATCATCATCATGCCAGGGAAATGGGAGTGTGCAGGCAGGCAGGGTGTTGGCTACATCTTGACCAGAAGGAGGAAGGAGATTGACTATATCACTGGGTGGTTTCCTGAGCATAGGAAACCTCTAAGGCCCCAATGACACACTCCTCTTTCAAGGACATACCTACTCCAAAAACTCTCACCCCCGATTAGTGCCACTCCCTATGAGATTATGGGGATCAATGTATTCAAACTAACACACATGGTTTGTTTGTGACCCCTGGCTGTCCTGGAACTTGCTCTGCAAACAAGGTTGGCCTCAGATTCACAGAGATCTGCATGCCCCTGCCTCCTGAGTGCTGGAATTACAGGTATGTCCTACCACCAATGTGTCTACTTTTATATTTTAGACAGATTAATCTAATCTGTTCTGTGAAACTTGGAGGATATACAGACATTGTTGAATGCATGTAATATTTCATCATGTTTTACAAATTATTCTTGTGTTCAAGAATCTCAGAGAATAGGAAAACCATTAAAGTTTTTTGAAATTATTAAAACTATTAAAGGAAAATCATCTTCCTTTTGGGATGTGATTAACTTTCTCCTAAACAGCCACACATAAGAAGTCTGAACTCCAATGGAATTGTACAGCAGAATTTTCATAGGCTTAGCTGTGGTTATATCCCAGGCATTTTCTATGAGCCTGGATCTATGCAGGATAGAGCCTCTGCCTTTTAACAGCTGTAGAGATGCTTTTAACAAAAGCCAGATAGAGTTTCATTGCAGTGTATTTGTTTAAAGCTTTGAAAGCAAACTGAGAGAGCATCTTCTTACAGACATTTCCAAAATACATCAAGCTAGGTGGAGAGTTGGACACAGTAGAGAAGGGACCTCTGGGAGATAGCAGGTAAAGGTGGTCCTTGCAGAATCCTAGAGGTAGATGGTACCCCCAGGGAGGGGTGGCTAGATGAAGCTAATGTACATGACATATGACTCAGGATAGATCTGAGGGTCCGAGAAGAAGTCACTAGGTAGGCCCTGGAGAAGGTTTTGGGGAGGTAGCTGAATTAGGAAACCCTAAAGACCACTCCTAGTGACAGACTCCCTCCAACAAAGCTACTTACTGCAACAAGGCCCTGTCTTCTAATCCCTGGCAAGTAGCACCATTCCCTAATGAACAAGTTTTGAAATATATGAGCTTATAGGGACCATTGCTGTTCTAACCACCAGAAATATCATTTTCTGACTACTTTTAGTTTAATCTTATTGTCATGATTAAGTTTTTTCAGATCCTTAGTATCTCTCATGTTGGTATACTTTTTCTAAAAGTGGAACTTTCCCCTTACCTCTTGTGGAGCCACAAATCATTGATCTTGTCCATAGCACTTTCAAAGTGGTTGGCCTCAAACTGTGTCGTGTCTTTGTATCTTTTCTTCTTGAAAAACAATGCAGCAATTATTGGTTGAAATGAATTCTTTCTTTAATATAAATAGAAATACTTAAAAAAAATACTCCAAGGAATCTCCTGTTGGTCTTTGGGTAAGAACTTATTTGGACCTCATTGGTGCTGTGGGAGCGCCTTCCGCTCCTTCAGCCAATAGCCACTGAGATACCAGCCCACTGGGGTGTGGTCTCTTTCTCTTTAAAAAGCAGCAGCAGCCCTCTGCTCGCTCTCTTGCTCCAGCAACTAGACTCCTTTCCTGGCTGTCGTGTAGGACTGTGTTCTGTAAGTTTTTCCCCTCAAATAAATAACCCTTTGAATCCAAACTGGTGTGGGATTGCTTCACGCATTAATCAAAAATGACATGGTCTAGTAAGTTGTGATATGGAAAATAAACCTTTTAATTTTAGCTTTTCTAAATGGTGATTTAGTGTTTCATGACTTATCTTACAATATAGAAGATATACATCCTTGTGACTGTTGCCATTGCAGAGAAAATACGACTATAAACATATAGCTTTTTTACTTTTCCCAGTATGAACAATGGATCTCATTATGCAGAGTGTTGTGTATTTTACTCCTCATGTGTTATTCATAGGAGAACCAGTCCTTACTAGAGTAATTCTTTATTTCAAGAAACATGCAGTAGCTATTAATTAGCTCAATGCATTAACAGCACAATTAATAATACTAAATTTGAGTTTCAACAGACTACTTTATCTTGGGTTCCAGTAAATTAGAAGTATAATGGCCTTTCAAGAGTTTCAGTGTAATATTTAGAAAATTAATAACTTGTAGAAAATATTTTAAAAGCTTCATTGGGATACTGGTAGCTGAAACACTTTAATTGGGATAATTTCAACTGACACAGTTGGAAACTTAGCATTAAAACAAAATGTGCCAGTATCTCACTCATTTAAAAAAACCTAGTCAAAAATTATTCTAAAATATAAATAATTCAAGAAAAGACTAATACTGATTTCATGGAACTTGAAAGAACTTCAAAACAGTATTGATTGTTTGGTTATCCATTTCAGGCAATTAAAAATTGCCTCACCATTGATTGTCTTTATAATCATATTTAAAAAGGAATATCAGCAATGAAGTGTAATGAAGGTGGCTAGACCTCAGAACAAGTTACAGAGCATCTGGAAACTGAATGGTCACTGAAGAATGGTGTTTCGAACCTGAAGAAATGTCATCATGAGGTTTTAATTCTAGAATGTTCTCACCTTCTTACTGTTTCTAAGCAAATGATTCACTAATGTGTTTCAGGAAAACTCCAGCAATTAGTCCCCTTTAAAATCTTCATGTTCTACTATGAAAGTCCTAATTATTATCATTATGATTCTAATTGAAGATACTTTTCCTCTGTTGTCAACTATAGGCTGCATATACATCCAAGGATCCCAGAACCAGAGAAGCATGCCTACCTGACCATGCTCGTGTGTAAACAGAAATGTGGTTATGGTACTGTGCAGAAGGGTTGTAAAGCTGATATCAAGGACAAACCTAAATTCAAGGAAAAACCTTTGATTCTGTTAATCTTCACCTTGGCATGGACATCACTCTTAGGGAGACTACAGGGTAATCTAGTATCTAGAAGGAAAATGCCTCAGATGTACTGTTTGCAGAAGTATCTTCACGATGTAGCCAAATCCTTGTCATCTCTAAGCCTTCAGAGAAAGCCTGACACTCCCAGTGAAACCTCTCTGCCTACTGAATGTACTCAGATATAAACTAAAACTGTTTCCTTTACTCTGTCTCAGGACCTCAACGGTCTGAGCAGATCTGCCTGCAGGGCCAGGCTTTAGTTGTTGCCACACTGGACTTGGCAGCCCCCGGACTGAACTGTGGTGGGAACTTGTCACTTTGTCTCCTGTACTGCAGTTTGGTCAACTGGGTATCTCAATTACAAGATCAGCTTTTAGACCTCCAAGCTTGGCTTTCTGTGTCAGAAAGTAGCCATATTTTGTGATTTATTTTATCCCTGTGTCCATTAAGTGACTACAGACAAGCGGGATAATTCCTTGACGCCTATAGAAGATTTTGATGGGATGAAACTAGAAAGTTAAAACCAATGAAGTTGTGGTCAGTGCATTCTTATTAAAAATGATGATTTTTTTTCCTGATGATTTTTAACTTGTCCCAAGTTATAATCATTTTCATTATGCTTCATTGCAGATTTTTTTTACTGTATGATTATAAAGACAATTGATGGTAAGGCAATTTTTAAAGTCCAAGACTTTAGTAACATGCTTAATACTTAAATCAAATTTGAAGAAAATGATATTTCAGGGAAACCAATAGAAAAATCTAATCATTATAAGGACTTGAGGTCATACTACAGAACACTTATGGTTTCCAGGGGAATGCCTGAACAAGAGAAAATTATCACTAATGCATACACATATAAGAGTAATTTTTGATTGCAAATAACTATCATTTATTGAAATGAAGATAAAAGTTAGAGATGAAGGACACAGTGATCAGGATAAGTAGAGGAAATAAAATGAAGGATGGTCTATTGTCCCAGAAGTTTCAATTATAGAAGATACAAACCAATTTCATTAATCTAAAATCATAGGAATATCATATAAAGTTATATCAGTCTTTTAATATAATAGCCCTAAGGAGCTCTGATGCACCTACAAAAGAAAATTATAAATTAAGAAGGTTCTCAAGAATTTATCAGATAAGCCACCCCTTCTCTCTAGTGTAAAGAACTAGCAGTTATAAATTCAGAGGAGGATAAACATGGCACTTTCAGCCTTCAGGGATAAAAGCCAGAACAATCTGAAGGCAGAGGCCTATCTCCTCAGGAGAATATCTCCTTCTATTCTCAGGAGAAAGAAGAAGGATGAAGAATGCAATGCCCATCTCAGATCCTTTCTGAAGGTGTGTCACAAATATGTGACATAGGTATCACACACACACATATATCACATAGATTAATTGATGGATAGGCAGATAGACTGATAGATAGACCTTAGTGTCCCATCTAAAATATTTGGTGATGCATCCTGGAATTGGGGTAAGATGGCTTGGACTTTTACATATTTGAAAATAAGGAGAATGTGCATCAATTTTTTCTTCCAGTATTTCACAATGGTTCATCTCTGATAATGCAATGATGGACATGTACTCACACAACATACAAAAAGAGATCACCAAACAAGGCGCTAAGCAGAACCCCAGACAAGAAGCAGCAGAGAGCAATACTTAAAGACTCCCCAGAACCCATCTTCTGAAAGCAGTGCAGTGGAAGGCTCACACTTCTTTATTTTTACAATGTTTATTTCCTGGAGTCATTTTTTAGTGAACCACACAAAATCTGTACTTTTTATAACATGATGCCTGATATACGGTTAGAGTATAAAATAGTATACTGATTATTGCTGAAAGTTTTAAGGGATAGGAATAGAAAAGTGTCCTGAATCATTACATGTTTACTGTAAATACATTTTCCTCTTATCAATCTAATAAGGTCACTTATTTACTTCCTGTTTTCACATTTTATGTAATGCATACTGCACCCTTGCCATTCTCTTTTTGTTTGATGGAGGTGGGTCTTGTATATGGAGGTGGGTCTTGTATCTTATCTGTTGCTTTCATTGGTTAACTAATAAAGAAAACTGCTTGGCCTGATAGGACAGAAAATTAGTTAGGCAGAGTAAACAGAACAGAATGCTGGGAGAAAGAAGCCAAGTCAGGCAGTCGCCATGATTCTCCCACTCTAGACAGACGCAGGTTAAGATATTTCCTGGTAAGCCAGCTTGTGGTGCTACACAGAATATTAGAAATGGGTTAGATCAATATGTAAGAGCTAGCCAATAAGAGGCTGGAACTAATGGGCCAAGCAATGTTTAAAAGAAAAAAAAAGAAAATGAAAATGAAAAAGAAAAAGAAAAGTGTCCTGAAAAACATTCCAACCCTGAAAAATCTCCCAAGTCATGCTAGAACATTCCCTTGTGGAAGACTCCATTACAAGCCCCTTCCTATTACTATTTTCTGGACAGTCTGCAAAGAAAGCAGAATAAAGAAAGAGAAGGCATATGCTACATGGAGTTCCCATGCTACATGGAGGCTTTTTGTGCTTTAAAAGACCTCTACCATAGATGAATTTTCTCTATGCTGAGAAATATTGCAAGAGCAATGCTGTTAAAACTGCTAACCTGAGTTCTCCAACGTGTGGCCTTCCTAATATTACGTAATAACTTAATTGGACAACCACAAATATTTAAAAACAAGGTATATGAAATGTGAGTCTTACACTTCCTTCTCCCTTCTCCCTCCCATGTTCTCCTCTGGATTTTCCACCTTTCTTCTTCTCCCCCAAATATAAGTTTCTGCAGCCATGGGCAATCTAGGGTTTCCAAGAGCCACATAAGGAACTCACATGAAAAAAAAATTGCCCCTCTTACAGTCGACAGATTCATAAAAAGCTTCAGGCTCTTGAGTAAATTCTTCCACTTTGGCAGGCCTAGTGAGTACTTTATCAGCCATATTGGTGCTCTTGTCAGCTGAGCTCACTGCAGAGGCAACTGAAGTGAGAAGAAACAGTCCAGGTGAAATCCCGACTCTTCAAAATCATGCTGTTGTCACTAAGATTTGCACATACATTCGCATTCTGAATACATCAATTCTGTCATAGTTTGGCTCCTGTAAAGTTTCTTATATGCCTACATATGTTGGACACGTGAGAATTCCCATGTATAAAACATAATAATAATGATTATTATAATTACATGAAAAATATTTAAATTAATATGGAGATGTAAGTAGTACTAATAAGAGGACAGGAAGTACCAACAAGTAGGTCCCTAAATTCATGCCCCACAGAATAGGTAAGTTGTAGATACTACACCACAAAATTTAAATTCCAGTAAGAATCTTTACTACACAAGAGAGTAGGATAGTGGACACACACTGACACAGGGGGTGCTAGGAGCTTCAGGCTGATGAGTGGAAGAGCAGGGAGCACAAATAAGGAAGCTCTCAAAGGAGGACTAGGAAAACTCCAGCACTGCACCTGTAGATCCATAGCTGACTAGAGTGCACCAATCAGAAGCTGCCACAACCTGCTCAGTGAGTGACGGGAAAGGATAGGAAGCACAGAAATGAGAGCCACACACACACAGCCAAGGGCAGTTTAGAAAGGTCACAGCTTCAAATGTCTGACAGAGGCTCGATTCTGACAATGCAGGTGTCTCTGCTAATAAAGATCAGCAGCTTTCTCATGTTTCAAACCACTGCCATATTCTAAACTATATAACAAGTGGGAGACATTCATCACAGTCTTCTTGTTCCTTTGAAGATGGCAGAAGCTAGAAACTTACAGAATCCTCAGCTCTATGGATTATTCAAGCAAGTAATCAGAGCAGAGTGAATGGATCCAAGCGTTATCTGGGGTCAGCCAGGCTGCACAGTCTACAATCCATGGTGTCTGCACTGTATTTGTAGGAAGGGCCATATTTGGATCACCGAGACAGTGTGAGCCAAACAACAATACAAAGATGAAATGTGCCTTCACATAATTAAAGCAATAGTTGCATAAAATTAAAAATCTAGGATCAAAAGGACAGGAAACTAAATTTAAATTTCTTGATGACTGTGTACACTGAGTCAACTCATTTATTAAGCTTTTTTTCTTTGATTTCAATGCCATAATTCCTATAGCCAAACGCATCTTGAACTCTTCATCCTCCTGCCTTCGATTCTAGAGTGTTGGGATTACAAGTGTGTGTTATCTCACCAAGAGAGACTCCATGTTGATAGAACATAATTATGAAGCAAGAACGATAATAGATATAAGAAATGTAGTAGAGACCTGCATAGAAGGCTCAGCAGGAAGAGCACCAGATGATCTTCCAAAGCAACAGGTTCAACTCTCAGAACCCACTTGGTGACTCATAACTGCCTAGAACTCTAGTTCCAGGTGATTCCATAACCTCTTCTAGCCTACATGGAATGGCACTAGGTACACAAGTTGTACTCAAACATACATAGAGAAAAAATATGCATACACATTAAATAAAAATGTAAACATAGCAGAAAATAAAACACACAAATATCTTAAAACATGTATTAAAAACATACTTTGAAATGTGAGGAAAGAAATAAGAACATAAAAAAGAACAACAGGGTATATATGAAGGAAAAGTTTCTCAGTGTGTGTGTGTGCGTGCGTGTGTGTGTGTGTTTGTGTGTGTGTAAGACATGAAAAGAGTGAAGGTACTAGGGGAGGAGGGGAAGAGAAATAAAGGTAGAAAAGGAGGACAAAAGAACGTGATGGACGTTGTGGGCATGGAAACAGAAATGGGAACTGTATATGAGAAGGAAGTGAATCAGCCACAGGAAGAGAAAGTAGAACAATGTGTGAGATAATAAATAAAGTGAACATATAGCTTCTTTTTAAAGTGATAAATTAAAAGGCACCTCACTGTAAGCCCATAGAAGCCAACAGTCACCATAATGATCAATAACCTTTCTTCCTATAAATAAAGGAAATTATTGAGAATGAAGAGAATAAGCAGGTGCTATTTCTGCAAAGAAGTGTGCCAGGCTAAAGGTGCAACATTGCAGAAGTACAAAGCATTTTGGAGACTACCATGCCGCTGCCACAGGAAGACTGACCCAACAGAACCCTCACTCTGGCAGGAACCATTTCCAGAAAAAATGCTGAGCAGAATGTAAGCAGTCACACCCTTTCTCTGGACTTAGAACACAAACAAGGGATGTACGACCACTCAAAAATAATGGATGTAAACTTCCCCCAAAATAATATTCTCTGCTGAGGACTAGAGAAAACTTAAGGAAGTGCTAACACCTTTTTAAAACTGAGCAGAAACTCAAAACAAGTGGAAGTATAATAATTACCAACTGGTACACTGAAAAGTTGCAAAAACTCTTGTTTCACAATTAGATTTGTAGCCATAAACGGGACCTTCACTCTCCATAAGCACAGTTTATATTTGAAATGTGACGGGGAGAGGATGAGTTAAGATCTAACTTCTGGACAAAGCAGGGCGACTACACATATTAACTATATAGCTAGAACAGAACGTGCAAACTCTATGCAAGCCAAAACTTGTTATCTCATAAGAAATATTGTCCAATGATACAAACTTTATCTATTTTATCTTTTATTTACTTTATTATTTTCCTTTTCATCATTTTTTTCAAGAGTTTCACGAATTTTTTTTATGTTATGTTTATCCCTACCCTACCTTTTACCAGATACATATCCCTCTTCTTATTCACTCCACTTCATGTTTTAAAAACCAATGCATAGGCTGGAGAAATGGCTCAGAGGTTAAGAGCATTGGCTGCTCTTCCAAAGGTCCTGAGTTCAATTCCCAGCAACCACATGGTGGCTCACAACCATCCAAAATGAGATCTGGTGCCCTCTTCTGGCTTGCAGTCATACAGAATACTGTATACAGAATAAATAAATTTAAAAAACAAGACCAAAACATGGCCAATCCTGGTGGTGGTGGTGCACACCTATATTCTCACCACTTGGGAGACAGATGCAGGCAGATCTCTGTGAGTTCAAGGCCAGGTTGGTCTATAAGAGCTAGTTCCAGGACAGGCTCCAAAGCTACAGAGAAACTCTCTCACAAAAAACCAACCAAAAGAAGAAGAAGAAGAAGAAGAAGAAGAAGAAGAAGAAGAAGAAGAAGAAGAAGAAGAAGAAGAAGAAGAAGAAGAGAAAAGAAAGAAAGAGAAAAAAACATGGCCAACAGCCAGGTGGGAAACAAAAAGACCAATGTATGTCACACCAATATTTTTGAAAATCTAGTTTTCTAGTGCAAAGTGATTGAATAACTTGGCTCTTCACCCAAAATTATCCCTTCGTCTATCAATTACTAAAAGTTTTCACCTTTGCCATGACTGGGGTGGGATTTTGTGTCTAACAACCCTCTCCATGTTGGCATTTGTTCTGTTTTTGGCTTTCACGGGGCTTGTACATTTTATCCAAACTATGGTAAGTTCATACGTTCAGATGTCTTGTTTTGTCTAAAAGTTGGTATCTCTGTGACTTCATCCAACATCCTTGCTCCTAATCTCTTTCTACCTACTGTTCTGGGCTGATTCATGAGCCTTGGGAGGGGGTGTAGTATATATTCTCACTTTAGAGCTGTAAATTCTTCAGTCTCTGAACCTTGGCCTGTTGTGCCACACTGTGTTAATTTCTACCTACAGTAAATCAAAGACTTTGAAAGAAGGAATGAGAGATACATTGATCTATTGGTATAAATATATATCATTAGAAGTGGGTCAAATATCATGTCCACTTGGCACCATAACAATGGCAGAATATTCTTTAGGAACTAAGACAGGTCTAGTCCTATGATCCTAAGCAAGTAATAGTGATGGTTTTTGAGTTTCATCTACTGTATCAGGACTTAAATCCAATCAAAAAGTTGTTGCTTACTTCCATGATGTTAACACCACTATTGCATCAGTGGACATGTCTTGTCATAGCAGCCATTATGGGAGCTAACATGATGTACAGCTGGGTAATACTAAAAATAGTTTTTCTCCCTTCCTAGATTGCTAAACACCTTCTAACCACATGAAATCTTGTCAATGGACAAGAAACATTCATACCTTTCCATCTGGGTTTTACCATGTCCTACAGCTCAAGTATGTTACATTTCTTAAAATTCCTCCAGAATATGATGGCATTTTATGTTTTAAATTTTTTACTCCTACATAAATATCTCTTGATGTTCTTGTTTTAAAAATTGTTGCTCAGTTAGGTTTCATAACTGTTTTTCTGTCTTCTTCTACACATGTCCTATTGTGTACTCTCTAGGATTCTTCTTAAACATAAAAGCCTATACTTCATTTCTTCCTCACTTCATCTGTCTTCACAGTACTTCTGGATATGAAAGGTTCTCATGAACCTATAGCAGCTACAGTTGCTGACACAAGATCTGCCCATGATCAAGCTGGTAATCCCTCCAGCATAAAGAGGGAAGGAAATCATGAGGCTCCACCCACAGCTGGATAGCTACTGGCAGTTGGTAGCCACTAAGGGAGGGAGATGTGATGTAGAGAATGATAGGTTGCCCATGCATCAGTGGGTGGCACTCTGAAGAACTAATTGAACTCAGTAGGGAAGGAGAAGGAGAAGGAAAAAGAGGAAGAAGAAGATGTAGAGGAAATAATAAAGTTCAAAAGGGGATCTGGGGCAAGTAGATGATCTAAATACAAAGAAGTGCTGCCGAGGGATAAATAATAATGGTAATACTTCACAAAATGAAGCTCTGCAAACTCTTTCATGGTAGGTGATAAATGAAAAACATTCTACATGGTATTATATAATGTAACTCGGTCAAATGTTTCTCTAAACCTGGGCTGTTGTACCTCATATTGGACCGTGCTCCCTGCAGCTGAGCCTTCACTAGCTCTAGCTGTGATTTTGCTTCTTTTGACTCTGAAAGCTCTGTTTGATTTTTTATTTTTTTCAGAAAGTAGTTAAATTTTACGTTTTTGAAGTTCCATTGATCATTTATATGAGGGAATTGTATGCCATATTATCAAAATTGTATGCCAGACTATCAAAATCTGCATAAAAGTTAAATATCTTAGTGATACATTGATGGAGGAAATGATGATCTGTTTATGTGTTACTCTCATTAGTTAATAAAGAAACTACCTTGGCCCATTTGATAGGCCAGCCCTTAGGTGGGTGGAGTAGACAGAACAGAATGCTGGGAGGAAGAGGGAAGTGAGGCAATCGCCATACCTCTCCTCTCAGGGTCAGACGCAATGAAGCTCCAGCCCAAGATGGATGTACACTAGAATCTTCCTGATAAGACACCACCTCATGGTGCTACATAGATTATTAGATATGGGTTAAAGCAAGATGTGAGAGTTAGCCAGTAAGAGACTAGAGCTAATGGGCCAAGCAGTGTTTAAAAGAATATAGTTTCCGTGTTATTATTTCGGGGCACAAGCTAGCCAGGCGGCTGGGAGCCGAGTGACAGGAATGCAGCCCACAGCTTCATCTACAATACATCAACACACATTAAATACAGTTATTTAAAAGTTAAATGGTATTCCATAAATTCATATAATTACTATATGTCAGTAAAATATAAATATATTTACAAATGAAAGAGAAAGGCTATTTAGAAATTCCCTATAACACATGGTAAATAAACTGCTAAATACACATAACAAAGAGAGGGTAGTAAAAATTTCAGTGAAAAAAGACCAAGTCACAAGTCATAAGTATGCCCTTAGCATAATGCCTGACTTCTCAATGGGAGCTCTAAAATTTAGAAGGTCCTGGAGGATTAGTCTACAAGCTCTGATATGTGACAGATTCCAGCTCAGACTATCATAACAAAACCAAACTGTTACACAATTGAAGGAAAAATAAAAGTATTTTATAATAAATATAAATTTAAGCAATTTCTGTCTTCCAATCTAACTCTACAGAAGTTACTAAAGAAAAACTTTAGCCTAAATAGAAGGTTAACTATGGCACAAAAAATTGATAATCCCAGAACAATTAATCAAAAGAGGAAAGCAAAATTTAACAATAATAAAAATCACAACAACAAAATGTCAGGAAACACTAAACACTGTTCAATAAGAACTCTCAATATCAATGGTCTCAGTATATTAGTCAAAAGACATAGATAAACAAATAGGTTAGAAAGCAAGATCCATCTTTCTGTTGCTTTTAAGAAACACACCTTACCATCAAAGACAGAAAACATTTAGAGTAAAAGACAACCACAGCAAGGATTGGGCCAAGAAGCCAAGACACTACCAGCCTCATTTGAAAAAAGAGATGGGCAGGTGCCAATGCAAGAACTCCTCTAACATCCTAAAAAGCAACATGGTGACATCAGAACCCAGTGGACACATAACAGGAAGACTTGATCGTCCTAATTCAGAAGAAGTAAAAGAAAATGACTTTAAATGTAACTTTATGAAAATGATGGAGACCTTTAAAGAGGAAGTGAAAAACTTGCTTAAAGAAATGGAAGAAAAAACCAAACAAAAAGTTGGAAGAATTTAATAAATCCCTCAAAGAAACCCAAGAAAACAACAACAAAAAATATCAAACAGATGACGGAAATAGTTCAAGACTTGAAGACTGAAAGAGGTAAGAAAACACAAACTGAGGGAATTCTGGATATGGAAAATCTGGGTAAATGAACAGGAACTACAGAGACAAGTACTAAAAACAGAATACAAGAGATAGAAGAAAGAATCTCAGATACTGAAGATACTATAGAGGAAATAGACTCATTGGTCAAAGAAAACATTAAACCCAACAAATTTTTTAACACAAACCATTCAGAAAATCTGGAACACCATGAAAAGACCAAACCTACGAATAATAGGGGTAGAAAAAGGAGAACTCCAGCTCAAAGACACAGGAAATATATTCAACAAAATTAAAGAAGAAAACTTTCCCAACCTAAAGAAGGATACCCCTATGAAGGTACAAGAAGCTTACAGAACACCAAATAGACTGGATAAAAAAAATCCTATCACCATATAATAATCAGAACACAAAACATACAGAATAAAGAAAGAATATTAAGAGCTGCAAAGGAAAAAGGTCAAGTAACATATAAAGGCAAATCTATCAGAATTACACCTGACATCTCAATGGAAACCATGAAAGCCGGAAGGTACAGGATATATGTGCTGCAGACACTAAGATACCATGGATGCAAGCCCAGACTACTATACCCAGCAAAGCTTTCATTCACCATTGATGAAGAAAACAAGATATTCCATGGAAAAAAAAAACAGATTTAAACAATACATATCCACAAATACAGCCTTACAGAACGTACTAGAAGAAAAACCTCAACCCAAGGGAGCTAACTACACCCACAGTAACATAGACATCTGATAACTCCCACCAGCATAATCCGAAGAAGGGAAATACACAAACACTACCAACAAAAAATAACTGGAGTTAGCAACCACTGGTCATTAATATTGCTTAATATAAATGGACTCAATTCACCTATAAAAAGACACAGGCTATGGATATGAAAACAGGATCCAGGCTTCTGCTTTTTACAAGAAACACACTCAACTTCACTCACAGACATTACCTCAGACTAAAGTGTTGGGAAAAGGTTTTCCCAATCAAATGGACCTAAGAAGCAATCAGTGTGGCTATCCTAATATCTAACAAAATTGATTTCAAACTAAAATAAATCAGAAGAGATAAAGAAGGACACTTTATACTCATAACTCATCAAGATGAAGTCTCAATCCTGAATATCTATGCCCCTAATACAAGAGCACCCACATATGTAAAAGAAACATTACTAAAAATTAAAAAGCATATCAAACCCCACACACTAATAGTAGGAGATTTCAACACTCTTCTCTCGCCTATGGACAGGTCAACCGGACAGAAATTTAACAGAGAAATAAGAGAACTAACAGATGTAATGAAGCAAATGGACTTAACAGACATCTATAGCACATTCCACCCAAACACAAAAGAATATACCTTCTTCTCAGCACCTCGTGGAACCTTCTCTAAAATTGATCACATACCTGGTAACAAAGCAAACATCTACAGATACAAAAAAATTGGAGTAACCCCCTGTGTCTTATCAAATGACCATGGAGTAAAGTTAGAATTTAACAACAATACTACTCCCAGAAAGCCTACAAACTCATGGAAACTGAATAGTCAACTACTGAACCATCCCTGGGTCAAGGAAGAAATAAGAAAGAAATTAAGGTCTTCCTTGAATTCAACAAAAATGAAGGCACAACATATCAAAACCTATGGAAGACTATGAAAAAGCAGTGCTAAGAGGGAAGTTCATAGCCCTAAGTGCCCACATAAGGAAAATGGAGAAAGCTCACATTAGTGACTTAAAGATACACTTGAAAGCTCTAGAAAAAAAAGAAGCAGACTCATCCAGGAGGAGTAGAAGACAGGAAATAATCAAATTGAGGGCTGAAATCAACAAAATAGATACACAGAAAACAATACAAAGAATCAATGAAACAAAGAGCTGGTTCTTTGAGAAAATCAACAAGATTGACAAACCCTTATCAAACTGATCAAAAGTGGAGAGAGAACATTCAAATTCACAAAATCAGAAATGAAAAGGAGGTCATAACAACAGACAATGAGGAAATTCAAAGAATCAATAGGTCTTACTACAAAAGCCTGTACGCCACAAAATTGGAAAATGTAAAAAAAAATGGACAATTTTTAGATAGATGCCTTATACCAAAATTAAATCAAGACCAGATGAGCAATTTAAATAGACCTATAAGCTGTGAAAAAATAGAAGCTATCGCTTCTTTCTGTGCCGATATCGCACCCGCCAACATGGTGAACGTTCCTAAGACCTGCCGTACATTCTGCAAGAAATGTGGCAAACACCAACCCCACAAAGTGACCCAGTACAAGAAGGGCAAAGATTCTCTGTATGCCCAGGGAAAGCGGCGTTCTGACAGGAAACAGAGTGGCTATGGTGGGCAGATTAAGCCTATTTTCCGCAAAAAGGCGAAAACTACAAAGAAGATTGTGCTGAGACTGGAATGTGTGGAGCCCAATTGCAGATCTAAGAGGATGCTGGCTATTAAGAGATGCAAGCATTTTGAACTGGGTGGTGATAAGAAGAGAAAGGGCCAAGTGATCCAGTTCTAAGCTGACCTTGTTATGAAGACAATAAAATCATGAGCTTTCACTCAAAAAAAAAAAAAAAAAAAAGAAGCTATCATCAAAAACCCCCAACCAAAAAACAAACAAACAAACAAAACCCAGGGCTGGATGGTTTTAGTGCAAAATTCTACCAGAACTTTCAAAGTGTTCCACATAATAGAAATAGAAGGGTCATTGCCAAACTCTTTTTATGAGGCTACAGTTACTCTGATCCAAAATCCGTACAAAGACTCAACCAAGAAAGAGAATTACAGACCAGTCTCACTCATGAACATCGATGTAAAAATTCTCAATAAAATACTGGCAAACTGAATCCAAGAACACATCAAAATATCATCCATCATGATCAAGTAGGCTTTATCCCAGAGATGCAGGGCTGGTTCAACATATGAAAATCTATCAATGTAATTCATCATATAAATAAACTGAGAGAAAAAAATATGATCATTTTATTAGATGCTGAAACACCAATTGACAAAATTCAACACCCCTTCATGATAAAAAAGTTTTGGAGAGATTAGGGATACAAGGATCATATCTAAATATAATAAAAGCAATATACAACAAGCCAACAGCTAACATCAAATTAAATGGAGAGAAACTCAAAGTGATTCCACTAAAATCAGGAACATTACAAGGTTGTCCACTCTCTCCATATCTCTTCAACATAGTTCTTAAAGTTTTAACAAAAGCAATAAGACAACATAAGGAGATCAAGGGGATTAAAATTCAAAAGGAAGAAGTCAAACTTTTGTTATTTGCAGATGATATGACAGTGTACATAAATGACCCCAAAAACTCTGCCAGAGAACTCCTACAGCCGATAAATACCTTCAGTGATGTGGCAGGATACAAGATCAACTCAAAAAAAATCAGTAGCCCTCCTATACACAAAGGATAAAGAAGCAAGAGAGGGAAATCAGGGAAGCATCACCTTTCACAATAGCCACAAATAGCATAAAATATCTTGGGGTAACACTAACCAAGGAAGTGAAAGACCTATATGACAAGAACTTTAAGACTTTGAAGAACGAAATAGAAGAAGACACCAGAAAATGGAAGGATCTCCCTTGCTCTTGGATTGGGAGGATCAACATAGTAAAAATGGCAATCCTACCAAAAGCAATCTATAGATTCAATGCAATCCCCACGAAAATCCCAACATAATTCTTCACAGACCTTGAAAAAACAATCAACTTCATATGGAAAAAACAAAAAAACCCACAATAGCCAAAACGATTCTAAACAATAAAGGAACTTCCAGAGGCATCACCATCCCTGACTTCAAGCTCTATTACAGAGCTACAGTAATGAAAACAGCTTGGTATTGGCATAAAAACCAGAGACATTGAACAATGGAATTGAATCGAAGACCTGGATATTAATCCACAAACCTATGAACACCTGATTTTTTGACAAAGAAGCTAAAAACATACAATGGAAAAAAGAAAGCATCTTCAACAAATGGTGCTGACATAACTGGATGTCAACATGTAGAAGAATGAAAATAGATCCAATTGTCCACTATCACCATGCACAAATCAAAAGTCCAAATGGATTAAAGACCTCAATATAAATTAGACCACACTGAACCTGATAGAAGAGAAAGTAGGAAGTAGCCTTCAATGCATGGGCACAGGAGACCACTTCCTAAATATAACTCCAATAGCACAGACAATAAGAGCAACAATTAATAAACGGGACCTCTTGTAACTGAGAAGCTTCTGTAAAGCAAAGGACACAGTCAATAAAACAAAAAGGCAGCCCACTGAATGGGAAAAGATCTTCACCAATCCCACATCAGATAAAGGATTGATATCCAAAATATATAAAGAACTCAAGAAATTAGACATTAAAATTTCAAATAACCCAATTTAAAAATGGGATACTGAACTGAACAGAGAGTAGTACCGATTGCGCTCCCGCAGGGGAGGGTCTTCCCCAGCGAAGCTGTTACACTGCTCTGCTCAGACTCTGGTGGAAGTTGTTAGAGCTGGGCTCCGATTGGCCAAAGTGTCACATCTCAGGACAAACCTCACTCAAGAGACTTATTGGGAAGGAAGAATCCAGGAGGGCGCTTACCTCTCGGATAAGAAGCAGCATGAACTGAACAGGGTAGAAAGCTTATATAGGGTTTCCTGGAGGGGGCGGGCACAGCTTTCTAGGGTGGCTTAAGATTTTTGGATTTTTATGTCCTAAATCTGGGCTCGGGGGTTGCTGGGACTTTGTGCTCAGGAACCTCAGGTGGAATTCTACAATTTGTCGCTGGGGCAAACTCAGGGATTGGCAGGATTTCAAGTCCTAGTCCTTGAGTCTAGTCGGGGTCAGGTTGTTTTTCCTTGACCCATTTTACCCTACACTCCAGATCCTCAAGACCCCCTCCATCTGAAGTTGCGAGGTCCTCCAGGTTTGGTGCTCCATATTTCACCTCTAGACAATGTCAAAACTTATTCTCCTGCCTCTGTCTCTCAGTGCTGAGGCTACAGGTATGGAGTATGAAGCATATGCCATGAGCAGGTATCAAATCCAAGGCTTTGTGCCTGCTAGGCAGCACTTGACTATCCTAGAGTATTTGGGCACAGAAAAGTCTACATGTACAAGGTCAAACCTCCATGCTCCGCAGCTGCCTTCGCCTATTCTCAGCACTAGAATTTTTTTAAAAACAAAAGTTGGATATCTTGGACAGTTGTGATAGTGTACTTATTTAGTTCCAACACTCCAGTGGCAAAACAAATGAATCTCTGTGGATTCAAGTGTTGGAAGGAGCGGCCACTTTTTTGTCCCAGCTGCCCAGCTAGCTTACACCTGAAATAACCACACAGAAACTGTATTAATTAAAATACTATTTGGCCATTAGCTCTAACTTCTTATTGGCTAATTCTTACATATTAGCTTAACTCATCTCTATTACTCTGTATATCACCACGTGGCTGTGGCTTACCAGAGATTCTAACCTGCGCCCATCTCAGGCAGAAGATTCATGGCTTCTCTTACTCTGCCCTTCTTCCCAGCATTCAGTTCTGTCTTCTTCACCTACCTAAGTTCTGCCCTATCAGGCCCAAAGCAGTTTCTTTATTCATTAACCAATGAAAGCAACACATGAACAGAAGAACCTCCTACACCATTCAAGGATAGTCTAGTAAACAAAGCAAGTTCCGGGCCATGCAGGGCTACAGAGTGAGACCCTGCCTCAAAAACGAAGAACAAAAAGCTGGAATTTTCTCTTTTCTCTTCAATAATGTACTGCAGGAAATAAAAGACATACGCAGAAGACATCAGATGGATGTATGTGCTTCTGCCCAATTGTTTTCATGTAACATATAAAAAAGTCTCATTTTCACAAAACAAGAACACATGTGGTGTATTTAGTGAGATAATTCAAAACAACCCATC
The DNA here is from genome assembly GCF_014885135.2 of Alexandromys fortis. Classification (NCBI taxonomy): domain Eukaryota; kingdom Metazoa; phylum Chordata; class Mammalia; order Rodentia; family Cricetidae; genus Alexandromys; species Alexandromys fortis. The sequence goes on along the minus strand of NW_026067958.1, from coordinate 6,540,224 downwards.
GCTTCCAAGGTGATAAACTTTGTAGTTCTTTCTTAAACATTTGTTATGTCTAATATTTTTAAATGTGTAAACTTTTAAAATCTACAAATGTTTATGAAATTTTTGATAAGATCATCTCTTGGTTTCTAGCATAGAGTCATCAATATTCTATTCAACACTAACAAGATAAATCAACCTGCTATATACCTAATGAATAAATTGTTCATAGGCAGTCCTTTCGAAGTAGGTATCCACTCAACATACTCTGTAGAAAAAGTTTTAATTATTTCATATCATTAGCTAACAATGGAAACTGTACAAAGTAATTTAAGTTTTTAATTTATTTTAATCTATATAAGCATTCTGTGATATATGTGTTTCGTTTTGTTTTCATTTTCTAAAAACTAAGGGTGAGGGACTAAGGAATTACAAGGACCACACAATATATCCACAGCCAATATTCTGATCAGGTCCAGAACTCACCACTAGGCAACACCAACACTGAAAGAGTTCTTTAAAATATTTCCTCAATCTTAGAGTCATCCCTAAGACCCTAATATAGATTCTGTGAGGCCTCTTTAAAGTAGACATTTTCTAATCAAATATGTATGCCTTTTCTCTTTGAACTGTTTCCAGTTTTTCCAACACTGTTTTCAGGAGCTATGCTAACTATGGGCTTCAATTTGCAGTGACAGCATCTGTCTGTACGTATCATTCTCCTGGGCTCTGTTAATCACAAAAGAAATGCACATCTTTCTGAACAGAATGAACTGATTATGAGACTGCTTCAGTTCTATTTTGCGTTTTATTTACCATTGAACATCCCTATGCTCACAGTTATTTCTGTCTCAATTGAACTACAATGTAGTCACACTTGATACGATTTATTCTATTCCATTTTGTTAACTGGTAACTGCACCACAATGACAGTTAAAACAGGGACTGAATTTCAGGGACTACTTAAACTTAATGGCTATAGATCATTTGAAGAGCTCTTCAAAAGGTAAAGAAGTGGAAGATGAATTCTTATAGAAATTGCTATTTTATATAAACACTACAGGAGAGAAGTTAAATTTTAGATGCCTAGAAAAGACTGCATCTTTACAATTTTTGAAAAGAACATAAGGGATTTGAAATTTAAAGTGTAGTAACCTATATAAAATACAAGAAAAGAGTCGAATACATTTTAACAACTTCATTAACAATAAACAGTATGCAGAGTAACAATAACGGGAAGAAACTCTGTCCTGGTTAGTATTTCTGTCAACTTGAAACAGGCTAGGGTCATCTGAGAACTTCTTTGGAGAAATTGCTTCCATAGGAGCTCACGAGCAAGTCTGTGGGGTGATTCCTGGACTGCCGATTGATGTGGGTGGGCCCAGCCTGCTGTGGATGGTGCCACCCCTGGGCTGGTGGGCCTGGGTGGTGTAATGAAGTGGTTGGGTAATCCATGGAGAGAAAGCCAGCAAGCAGCACTCCTCTATGACCTCTGCTTCAGTTCCTGCCTCCAGGTTCCTGCATTGGGCTCCTGCCTTGACCTCCCTCATTGATGAACTATGGTACAGCTGTGAGCTAAACACAACCACTTCCTAACCAAGTTGTTCCTGTCTGATGTTTTGACATAGTGACAGAAAGCTAAGTCACAGAATCGCTAGAAATGTTATGAAAAAAAAATGACTACTTTTGCATTTTTGATAGTGCCACGCAATTGAAACAAGAAAATCAATTTTTTGTAGCCTCATTTTATTTTATTTTTTTATGAAAATCAATTTATTAATGGTTTTCAACAGGGTACTTAACATACTTACTGTCAAAGCTGTTTCATTTTGCCCAAGGCTATATTAAACAGATTATAGATGGGAATACTTAAACAAGTGTTCTGTGATACCATCATGACAAAAGGCTTGCCTTATTTAACTTTTCCAAACCACCAGAATTATTTGTAATTTATTTTAATTCATTCTGAAGTATTGATCAGTTAGTTTTGAAATTTCTGCCAATATTGCAATCCATTTTGCTTAAAATACAGATACTACAAAATGTTAGGTAAGATTTATCCACTGGTTGAACAGGAAGAGTCTGAAGTGAGATGACTTGGAAAGTCACGCCGAGTGTATAGCAGAGTCCTGGGTACAATGAAGGATGATAAACAGAATTTTATTATTAGATACATAGGTAAAAAAAACTCATTTAATACAATAACCCAAGGTTATCTTACTACACAAATGACAAAATCTAAGACAAAGTAAATTAGCTTACCCGAAGTTAAAATGTATCAAACACAAATGCCTTTACACACAGAGAGGTTTCATTGTTACTGTCACCTCCTGTTCTTCTTCTTGGGTCTCACATGAATTTCCTCTTCTACACAGCTAGGTTCTATTAGACTGAGACCTCACTCACTCTGACTCCTGCATTCTCTCGAGGGTTGATCAGACTCCTACCGCATACTTGCCTATGATGTCACCTTTGTTATTACAAAACAAAACTCTGTCTCATAACAGTGTCTTTACCTGCCCCGCCCTCATTTGTGAATATTCCTACTCTTACTAAATTGTGCCTAGTAGCTACTTAAGTATTTAAATGAACCAATTAAGTGAAAAAATGGAAAAAACAATTGAAACATTGTAAGAAAGGAAACAAAGGGGATTTGCAGTACAACATCACGCATCTCCCCAATGATTTAAGCAGTCGCACAAAGTTTATGCATCTATTGTACCTGAGATAGACTTGGTAAAACGCAAAGTCTTCTGAACTAGAACTTCCAACATTGCTAAAACCAAGAAATTTGCTAAGTCAGTTCTAGTCAGCCTACAACCCATTTAAAACATGAAGAGACTTCCAAAAACATGCAGTTTGCTGTGCAGGTCAGTGTTACAATAGAGAGGCTGAGAACACAGGGGCGCGTTGGCTAGACCTTCCCTCGGAGACGGAGAACTTTCTCAAGACAAACCCTAGCCCTTCTCAGGAAGATCTGACAATATGTGACACATTTTAGTGTTTGCCTCATGTTTTCCATATACTATCTAATGTTCACCACAGAGGTCAGGTCAAGCTTGCTTAAAGTGACGCAACTAAAAGTGTAAAACTTTTAGTAACTTAAATCATAAATATAGAAATTGGTACTCCAGTAATAACACATATTTTAGTTTAGGTTCACTTACATTTACCTAATTATGAAATCCATTTGTATTACTATGACACAACAATTTGTTATTCATACCAGTAGGCTTATTCTTAATTTGAAAAACTGCAGAATTTTGAGACTCTATAGATATAATATGTCAATATTATTGTGAGGATTCTTTTGGACACAGAAGAAAGAAACTAGGTCAGAAACTATTATCTTAAACAACTGGATAAGAAGTACATTCTTAACTGTCTAGCTGGCAGTTTATTTTAGCCTATGCTAAGTTCTTAAAGAAAAACAGTATTTTAGGCAATTTAATTTTAAATATTTACATACCTGCTGTGGGTTATCTACAGTCTCATTGCGACTGATTTCCTCTTGCAGTGAGATTGCTGCTGCCTCAGGTTCTGCTAATTACAATAAACTATGAAAAACAATCCCTAAAAACAAGTATTTCTGGTACCACCAACAGAACTCCTTTTAAATTAGACATCATTTTACTCAATTTAATAAAAGTCTCTTGTAAAGAATACTTATTTTTTGAGATAAACTTCCAATTATCTAAAATATTACTATGTCACTTGGGCAGACCCTAAATGTTGCCATGTTTGAGATCTGCAAACACTCAGAGAAGATCTAGTCATCCACCAAAAAAAAAAAAAAATAGTGACCTTTCTGGAAATATGTTTTTGATGACAGGAGTTACAAAATAATCCCACATTAGTTCAGAATTACGTATAATAAGGGTTATTTATTTAGGGGAGACTCACAGATCACTGCCCTAGATCACTGTCCTCTGCACTAACAGGGAACAGGAACCAAGTCTAGCAGCTGGAAGAGAGAGCAGGAAGCAGGAGAGGGAGCACACTCTTTACAGCTGCATTTATAAGAGACCAGGCCCAAGCAGGCTGGTATCTTAAAGGCTATTGGCCGAAGGAGCTCCCACAACATATTTTAAACCATATTTTAAAATATAATGGGAAACAGGTCCATCCTGGGATGGTGTGAACAGCAATGCATGTAAGGGCTGCATCAAGACATCAAATTCTTCCTTCATTGATACCTACCATGTTATTGAGACAGCACTTTTCTCTGTATCTGGGGGTCATTAATTACTAGGCTGGCAGGTCAGTAAGCCCCACAATACTTCTGTCTCTGCCCCCCTAGTACTGGGATTACAGCACTCTTGGGCTGGTATTTGACATGTGCTGATATTTAAATGTTTTTGTTCACTTGTTCTCATTTATTCTAAGATAAAACTTGTTCTAAGATAAAGCTTCTTCTCATTTATTCTAAGACTGAAATAACAGTGGGAAAGAACGGGTCACTTGTAGAGTGTGTGCTTGTCATCTGAGGCACACTGCTTTTGAAACCAGCTCCAACAGGGAAAATAATGAACACTAAAATAAAATGGAATAGGAAGGTGAGACATTTGTATGGGTGAACATGTTTGGTGAGCAAACTATTGTCCATTGTATAATATTACATCCTGCTTCCTGGTTACAGATCAGATACAAGACTGATTAACACCACTAACTTAAATGGGGCATAAAATGGTGTGAAACACACTTTAGACACAGAGTGTGAATATACTTAATGCCAAATCAATTAAATTTAATTTCCCTTTTTATTTTATAATTTAAAGAGTTATTTTAATTTTAATTATGCACACATATATGTTTGTGGAATTGAATACAAATAGTCACAGTGAAGCCGGGCAGTGGTGGTGCATGCCTTTAATCCCAGCACTCAGGAGGCAGAGGCAGGTGAGTTCAAGGCCAGTCTGGCCTACAAGAACTAGTTTCAGGACAGGTTCCATAGCTACAGAGAAACCCTGCTGGCTTGGGTAGGGAAAGCTATCCACAGAGACCAGAGGCATCAGCCCCCATAAAAAAAATGGTCCTTGCCACATCTGCTCTGGGCTCAAGCTCATGACTTGCATTATTACCTTTGTGTATATTACCTTTGTGTACAGGTTCAGGTGTGCATCAGGGATCCAGATCAACACTAAGCACTTTAACCTTTGGGAAAACTCATAAGACTTCTAATAAATGCTATGGATCTCTACAGATAATGGAATTATAAACTGGAGAATTTAGAGTACTGATGTAGGAAGGTCATCTGCTATGTGTTACTTTCATTGGTTAATAAAGAAACTGCCCTGGCCTTTTGATCAGCTAGCCCTTAGGTGGATGGAGGAGACCGAACAGAATTCTGGGAGGAAGAAAGCAGAGTCAGGCAGACACCATGCTTCTCCTACCTCTTCGTGATAGTACACAGATTATTAGAAATGGGTTAATCAAGATATGAGAGTTAGCCAATAAGAGGCTAGAGCTAATGGGCCAGGCAATGATTGAATGAATATAATTTATATGTTGTTATTTCGGATGTAAAGCTAGCCGTGCGGGAGCCGGACAAAATGAAAAGCAGGCCTGCTCGCCTAGTTACTACAATTAGCACTCCAACGTGATGGACTAAAGCCACTTAAAAACCTGAGAGGGCTTAAAAAGGAGAAAGAGAGAGTTTAATACAGTTTTTTGCTGTTTATATAAAAGTAGAAACATCTAAATTAAATCTTCCATTTAAAAAATTTTTTTTGAGTCTGATCAGTCTAGTCTGTGTGATTCTCACTCCCCAGGATTGGCCCCATGTCCTAAGCAGCAGCCTAGTCTGGCTCTAACCTGCCCAGGCCATATCACCCTCCAGGCTTTACTCACACAGAGTCTGCATATTCCCTGGACCTGGCCTGACCTCATCAGACAGGCTTAATCCAGGGAGCACATTGGTGCTCATATCCACCTCAGCGAGTGATGAGAACCTGCTGGCACCATCCCCAACCCTCAGAGGGTCTTGCACTGGTCACACAGCCAGTACACTGGTCTTGCCTGGTGAGTATGCATGATCCTAATCTACTCATGACATCATCACAGCTCCAAGAGTAGCTCACGTACCTCAGCTTGCTCTCTTGATCACCACTAAACTGGAATCACTGTTTAGTGAGTGTCTGAAGGATTGACCAACCAACTCATACCTGATTTAAAATCAATTAAGACTGGGCAATAAAAACAAAAACAAGTTTCTACCCCAAAGAGGCAGCCTAGAATCTCACAATAGACACACAACCAGTAAAATAAGCCCACATCCCCATGTCCCATTAGAGACGCGCAAACAACATGGAAGACCCATAAACTCATTAATCCTACAGAAATGTTCTCCAATGAGAAGTATCTGAATGAATTCCAGGACACAGAACTTAAAAGAACAAGCATAGACTTCATCAAATAATTCTAGGGGTTAAGAGAGATGTAGACAACAGCTCAATAAAACTAGTGATAACCATAAACACCTGAATGATGCCAAAGAAAACAACAACCACAAAAGAAAAATAAAATGAAGAAGATAACCCAGGACTTGAAAACATATTCAGAAAAAGATAGGAATATTGAGAAGAACTCAAGCTGAAATGAAGTTGTGACTGAAAAACCTCAAGAACTCCATCAGAAAATTCAGGGAGGTAGGGAGCCTCATAAGTAGAATAAATTAAGTAGAAGACAGCAGACAATTCCAGATTTGAAGTACAGGAATTAGACCTCACAGCAGGGAAAGTGAAGAGGTTAAACTACTGAAAGGAACATGGGGGAACTGCGGGACATCATGAAAAGACAACGTCTTTGAATCATAGACACAGATGAAGAAGAGTCCCAGGTCAATGACTTACCTTCAAAGCTGTGACAGAAAAAAACTCCTCCCAAATCAAGGAAAAGCATACACACACCAATACAAGAAGTACACAGAACACCAAGTAGATAGAGGCAGAAAAGAAAATCCCCATATTATAGTTAAAAAAACTAAATAGACAACAAAGAGTATTGAAAAGTGCAAAAGAAAACCACAAGTCACATGAAAAGGGAAACCCATCAGAATAGCATTGAATTGCTCAACAGAAAATTTAAAAGCCAGAAGAACTCAGAGTAAGGCAGTCTACACTGTAAACCTAGACTCCTGTACCCCCCAAAAATATCTATCAGAATTGAAGGAGAAAAGAAAATTTTTTTCATGACATAAACAAGCTAAACTCCATCAAATCAGGTCTACACAGAATACCAGAAGTAATACTTTTGACTGAAGGAGGAACAAACATATCCAAGAGACTATAGAAAGAAAATAAATGAAGCTACAATTGCTAAAACACAAAATAGTACTAAGAATGTACAGAGAGAGAGGAGAGAGAGCGTAACTACAATCAAGACACTCCTTTCAAAAACGGTTTTAAGTATCAGTGGCCTCAACTCTTAGCTGAATGTGAATTCATCTTCGCGTTAAAGACAGACCGTACCTTAAAGTGAAAGGGTGAAAAAGTATTCCAAGCCAATGGGACCAGGGAGAAAGCAGGTGTCACTATCCCAATAGCTGACAAAATACACTTCAAATTAAAACTAATCAGAATAGATAAAAGGGCACTTCTTTTAATAAAGGGAATAATTAATGAGAAGATATTACAATCCTAAACATATATGAACCAAAATCTGGTGTGTCCAGTTAAAAACACACTACTAGAATCAAAGACATAGATAGACTCCATTTCAACAATAATAGATCTCAATGTCCCACTTTCTCTAATAAATAGGTCATCTGGAAAAAAATAAGAAATGTCTAGATTAAATGACATCATGCATCAAATAGACTGAACAGATAACTAGAGACTATTTCACCCAAATACCAAAGAATATATATTCTTCTCAGAAATCCACGGAAGAATCTCTAAAACAGACAATATTCTGATAAGTAAAACAAATCTTGATGAATACAGAAAAACTTAACACCTTGCATCCTATCTGAAACACAATGCTATAAAGCTTAAAGTCAATAACAAATAATGGCTAGTAATTCCAGGAATGCATAGCAATTTAAAATCATACTATTGAATGATGACTAAGTTAAAGAAGAAATTGAGACAATTTTCCTGGGAACTAAATGAAGCTGACAAAGCAACAACACCTCTGAGACTCATTAAAAGCAATCCTAAAAGAGATAAGCGCAGCTCTGCATTCCTACATTAAAAAGCCAGAAAGACCATGAATAAATGATTCTAGGCGCAGTTCAAGAATGTGAAAAAACAAGAACAAAACAAACCCCTCAAAATGATAAAAATCGGAGTGGCAATTAGTGATAGAAACAAAGAAAACAACCAAGAGTTATCCCAGATGGATCTAAGGGCTGGTTATTTGAACAGATAAACAATATAGAAAGACCTTTGGCCCAACTACCCAGGAAGAGATTGCCTAAACTAACAGAATTGGAGATCTCAACAAGCATCAAAGAAATTCATAGTATATGGGTACTTGTTGATTGTGACTTGATGGAACAATTAATCAAACTCTGAATGATGGTTGCTTAATTAGTAAAAAGAAATAAGTTATAAGGACACAGGTCTTTCTGCATAACTGTCATGATGATTGTAATAAAGAACATGTATTAAACATACAATATGGAATCAAAGACAAAGCACAGCAACACAAAGTTTCCTTTCATTGCATCCTATGATCAGCTGACATTCTTTTTTAAATTTACGAATCCTACCTGATTGAAGAGCTGTTTTCAGAACTCTGAATTTACCTTGTGCAGATAACGTAGCACTGGGCGGCCAGCAGTTAAGCATGGGAACTTTTTACAGTGCATATGAATTATGTCACTGTGGGCAAGCAATGTATTGAAAGTTATTTCCCTTTGTCTTATTGTGTATAAGAAGAATGGAATTTATTAAAATGTGATGCCTTAAAGTAGATTGCCATGCTATAACAACCATAATCCCAACTGAGAGCAACAGCCTGACAGAACATGGAGTCAGTCGCAGAATCAGTTTCTTGCCATAAACTGGCAGGGTCATGCAAACATTCCTGGCTGCCAGTGGAGAAGAGACTGCAAGAAGAAATGTGAGATTCCATCTTGCTAATTCTCTTCAAAAAGATGCTAAAAATTCACTCAGCTTTCACTGTCTCCATCTTCCCTTTTGTGCAAACAAACAAGACTGAATGTTGTAACATGAGGGGCTGGCTTGTTGGGGTTTCTATCCCACCCATACTCCACAGCTGGCAAGCCCCAAAGAAAATCACACAGAGATCTCTATAAGTTATAAAGCTGATTACACCATTAGCTCAGGCTTCTTATTAGCTCTGGTAGCTTATATTAACCCATTGCTAGCCACATGGTTTGGTACCTTTCTCAGCATGGCAGCACATATCTTGCTTCTTTGGAGTCTGGGCAGGAGTGGGAGGAATCAACTTCCTCCTTCCCAGAATTCTCTTGTTCTCATTGCATCATTTATACTTCCTGTCTGGTTTTCCCACCTATACTTCCTGCCTGGCCAATCAGCGTTTATTTAAAATATGATTGACAGAATACAGATAATTATCCTGCACCACTCCCCCCTCCTTAAAAAAAAAAGGAAAATATCCATAGTCCATTTTTTGGGAATGTGGGCGTAGTATTCCAGGCTACTTCCAGCTGGTTGGGGGCATTGATAATCTTATGGGGACCTAAAGAAAATTGAGAGTTATGATCAAGTCCTGACTGAAGTAACCTGTGAGTCTTGATCATCTCAGGTGGCAGTCTTGAATCTGTTCTGGATGTAGAACTCAGACATCTGGGCCATCTATTCCTACTAGAGATTTCTCAGGTGGTCTTCCTTGATCAAAGCTGATTTTTCTTAACTCTGAATAATCCACAGCCTCTCATTTTCTGTGGAAACAAAAGCAAAATCTCTTCTCCAAAGCAACATACCTTTTGACTTCAATTTTGAAGTCAAAGTATTTTCAAAATACCTATCTTGGAATAATTTTGCATCATTTATAAGCAAATATCTTTTTAGCAGCTGTTGCTCCTTCCTCAGCATTCAAACAATTTAAAGAGAGCATAATAGCATACAATATCAAGATTCTCTGTGTATTTTCCATCTTTATGTGGGTTTATTTTAACCTCTGTTTCTTTGATTTTTACTTTTAACTTTTGGCTTCTTGAGACAGGTTCTCTGTGTATCTTTGTCCTGGAACTCCCTCTGTAAACCAGGCTATCCTTGAACTCACAGAGATCCATCTATCTCTGCCTCCCTAGTGCTGGGATTAAAGGTGTGTACCACCACACCCAACTACTCTTTTTCTTTCTTTTTTATTTTAAGGCTTTAAACCTTTTCTTTTCAAGCCTGCATATATTTTTTTAACACATTGTAAACCATTTTTTATTCTTTGAATCTCTCTTTACTGTATCTCTCTCTCTTTCTGACCACATGAGCCTTTAATTCAGTAAACAATCATGGCTGAGGTACTGGTCAGAGCCATATTTATTGTCACAAGTCTATGGACTTCTAGCATGGAGTCATGTTGGATTTCTTCAAAGGCATTTTCTGGACCCTTTAAGATAATTATGTGACTTTTGTCCATAAGGCAATTTATATGATTTATTGTGTTTGTTGACATATATGTGCTGAACTACCCCTGAATTCACTGGATAAATCTAACTTTATTTTGTTGGATAATCACTTTGATATATGTTGTTAATGGTTTTGCAAGTGTTTCATTAAGGATATTTTCATCTATGTTCATTGGGGATATTAGACTCTATTTTGCTGTTGTGTCTTTGTCTGGCTTTGGTGTTAAAATAATACTTCACAAAAAAATGGCTTCACAGAAGGGGTTTGGAAATACTCTTTTAGTTATGGGTGTTTTTTGTTGTAAGGGGGTAGCGGGCTGTGTCCCATCACCCGGCTAGCTTAACCCCCGAAATAACCACACAGAAATTGTATTAATTAAATTACTGCCTGGCCCATTAGCTCTAGCCTCTTATTGGCTAACTTTCACATCTTGATTAACCCATTTCTATTAAATCTGTGTATCACCACGTGACTGTGGCTTACTGGCAAGATTCTAACCTATGTCTGTCTCAGGCCAGAGATTCTATCTCTGGCATCTGCTTGTCTCTCCTTTCTTCCACTCAGAATTCTGTTCTGTCTTCCCCATCTACCTGAGTTCTGCCCTATCAACTAGGCCAAAACAGTTTCTTTAATAACCAATAAAAGCAACACAAATACAGAAGGATCTCCTACACCAATTTTTACTAACTTAAGAAGTATTGGTCATGATATTCTTTGAGAAGTCTGATGAATACTGCTGTGAATCCAACTAGGCCTGCAATTCTTTTAGTTGGAAGGTTTTGTATTACTACTTTAATATCCTCATTTGTTATAGGTGTGTATTAGTTGCTTTTCTATTGCTGTGATAAAACACCATGACCAAGGAAACTTATAGAAGAAAGAGTTTACTTGGGCTTATGATCCCAGAGGTTGACAATCACCATCCAGACAGGGAGGTATGACAACAGGGATGTACGGAGGCTGGAGTCACATGCTGAGATTTCATATTTTGAAACATCAGAATGAAGAAGCAGCATGGAAACAGTAAACTAAATACAGTCTTCTAACCTCTCAAAGTCCACTCTCAGGGACACACCTCCTCCAACAAATCTCAAACTGGTGACCAAGTATTCAAATGGGTGAGAGTGTATGGCAGACATTCACAGGCAAGCCACCACATGGTTTGTTGGTCTCTTCCTGGTTTAAATTTAGTGAAATTCATCCATTTCTTTTTTTTTATTATTTTATTACTTTAAAAAAAAAAAACAATCCAAGTAACCTATAAAGGTAAACCGATCAGAATTACACCTGACTTCTCTATGGAAACCATGAAAGCCAGAAGGTCCTGGATAGAGGTACTTCAAAAGCTAAGAGACCATGGATGCAAACCCAAACTTCTATACCCAGCCAAGCTAATGTTCACTATCAATAGAGAAAACAAGACATTCCAGGATAAGAACAAATTTAAACAATACGTAGCCACAAATCCAGCCCTACAGAAAGTAATAGAAGGAAAATCGCAACCCAAGGAATCCAACATTGCCAACACTGCCTACAATAACTCAGGCATCTAGTGAACCTTCACCAGCACAACTCAAAGAAGGGACACACACACAAACTCTACTACCAAAAAACAATAAGAATAACCGGAGTAAACAACAACTGGTCATTAATATCACTTAATATTAATGGTCTCAATTCACCTATAAAAAGGCACAGGCTAAGAGATTGGATAC
>NW_026067958.1:6496016-6524258 GCF_014885135.2 Alexandromys fortis | reverse complement strand
AGGAGACAGAGACAGAGTCCCACATTGGAGCACCGGACTGAAATCTCAAGGTCCAAATCAGGAACAGAAGGAGAGCGAGCACGAGCAAGGAACTCAGGACTGCGAGGGGTGCACCCACACACTGAGACAATGGAGATGTTCTATCGGGAACTCACCAAGGCCAGCGGTCCTGGGTCTGAAAAAGCCTGGGTTAAAACAGGTCTCACTGAACATAGCGGACAATGAGGACTACTGAGACCTCAAGAACAATGGCAATGGGTTTTTGAGCCTACTGCACGTATTGGCTTTGTGGGAGCCTAGGCAGTTTGGATGCTCACCTTACTAGACCTGGATGGAGGAGGGGGTCCTTGGACTTCCCACAGGGCAGGGAACCCTGATTGCTCTTTAGGCTGACGAGGGAGGGTGACTTGATTGGGGGAGGGGGAGGGAAAGGGGAGGCAGAGGTGGGGAAGAGAAAGAAATCTTTAATAAATTAAAAAAATAAAATAAAATGATATAGTGCCCAGAAAAAAAACAATCCAAATTCTTACTCCCTCCCCTCCTCCCTCTCCTTCCCCATACTCCTTTACCCCTCCCCTCTAATCCTAAGAGAGGACAAAACACCCTGCCCAGTGGCAAGCCCTCCCTACTACATGTAGGTTGAGCAAGGTATACATCCAAAGAGATTAGGATCCCAAAAAGCCAGTGCATGCAGTAGAGACAAATCCTAGTGCCACTTATCAGTGGCCCCTCAGTCTGCCCCAACATTCAGAGGGACTAGTTTGATCCCATGCTCATTCACTCCCAGTCCAGTTGGAGTTGGTGAGTGCCCATTAGCTCAGGCAAACTGTCTTAGTGGGTGAACACCTCATGGTCTTGACCTGCTTGCTCATATTCTCACTCCTTCCACTCTTGAACTGGATCTTGGGAGCTCAGTCCAGTGCTCTGATGTGGGTCATTTCCTCTGTTTCCATCTGTTGTTGGATGAAGGTTCTCTGGTGATATTTAAGATAATCAAAATCTGACTACAGGGCAAGGCCAGTTCAGGCACCCTTTCCTCTATTGCTTAGGGTCTTCAAGGATGACCCCAGCTAACATCCATTTCTTCTAAGTCCTCCAATTTAATGGGATGTGATGGAGGAAGATAATTGGTTAATTATAATAAACCAACTGCTTGGCCTCATAGCTTAGAACATAGGTGGGTGGAATAAACAGAATAGGATGCTGGGCGGAAGAGGAAGTGAGGTCAGACTCTGCTCTGCTCCCGGAGAGACCCGACAGCTCTGCTCTCTGGAGCAGAGACGCCATGCTCTGCTCTCCCAGGCAGCTCCAAACCACGATGGACTTAGGCTTTAATTACCCCTTGGGGCGCTTACACACATTACTAGAAATGGGCTAGTCCAGGTGCGAGAGTTAGCCTAGAAGAGGCTAGATAGAAATGGGTCAAGCAGTTAAATGAATACAGTTTGTGTGTTGTTATTTTGGGCATAAGCTAGCCAAGCGGCCGGGGTGTTGGGGACGCAGCCCCACCGCTCCTATTTCAACAGGGATGCATGTTGTAAACAGATTCACTTATATATTTTTAATTTCTTTGGTGTCTGTTGCAATGTTCCATGGTTAATTTATGAACTATCTCTTTCTTTTGAACAATTAGGCTACAGCTCTGTCAATCTTAATTGTCTTCTCAAAGAACCAGTTTTTTAGATTTTGTCTACTCCTTGGCTCCCATAGAATTGTATCATAATGAAAACTGCATTCAATCCAGCTTCAAAAGTTCTCATATTCCATCACGGTTGCAACACTGTTTAAAAGTCCAGAGTTCAAACAAAGTTTCTCTGGAATTCATGCAATCTCTTAACTGTAATCCCCTGTAAAATCAAAATCAAAAAACAGATCACATACTTCCAATATACAATGACACAGAATATATGTTCCAAAAAGGAGGAAAGGGGAATGGTGAGAAAATATGCGACCAAAGCAAGACCAAAAACCAGCTGGGCAAACTCTGAATACTGCATCTCCACGTTTGATGTCAAACCGCTCTTAAGATCTCCAACTCCTTTCAGCTTTGTTGACTGCAACACAGTCTCTCTTGGACTGGACCCACACCCAGTCTGCAGCTTTCCTTAGCAGGAATCCCATGACCTGGTACCTCCTCCATCTTGGGAGTCTCCAACACAATCCAGGCTTCAGCATCACAGCTTCACACAGTGGCTCTCTCTGGGCTTCCATGTAGGGACATCTTTGACATATGCACCTGGCCTCCATGGCTTTCTTTAGCCCACAATCCCTTTCTTATATCCTGGCTCTAAAGACAGAGCCATGTGGCTGACTGACATTGCTAAGTTCTGCAGCTTGATGGGGCTGGAACCTGGCTTGCTACATCAATTACATCTGCATCAGCTTCTGTTGGTGGTGGTTTTCTTCACTGCTTAAGTCTTCCTTTCATTCCTTTCACAGTTTGAAAGCTTAGCTGAGTGGGGTCTTTCCCTGGTCTCTTTTTCCCATGTTGTATCAGGTTTTTCTTTAAACTTTTTTATCTCCTTGAGCATGGGACTTAGCTCCATTATATCCCTGAGTGCTCCCTTTCTCCTCAAACTGTACAAACTTACCTTTAATCTGTATTTATCTTTGTCCAGCTTGTTTCTTTCATTATAAATCTACATAAGAGAGAACTAATAATTCCACAATACAGTCAATACTAGTCTTGAAATCTCCTCCAAAAAGGTCCTTCATCAAAACTCTTCTGATGTGGTAGTGTCATATATCAATCTGGTGATTTCATTGGTTAAGCAATAAAGAAACTGCTTGGCCCTGATAGGTTAAAACATAGTTGGGAGGAGTAAACAGAACAGAATGCTGGGAGGAAGAGGAAGTGAGGTAAGACTCTTCAGACAGACTCCATAGCTCCTCTCAGAGACACACACGATGAAGTTCCGACCCAGGATGGACGTAGGCTAGAATCTTCCCAGTAGGTGCACCTTGGGGTGCTTACACAGATGATTAAAAATGGGCTAAATTAATATGTGAGAATTAGCCAGTAAGGGCTAGAGCTAGTGGGCCAAACAGTGTTTAAATGAATACAGTTTGTGTGTTGTTATTTCAGGCATAAGCTAGCAGGTGGCCGGGGTGCTGGGGACGCAGCCCCGCAGCTCATATTACAACACTCTTCAATTTAGTAAACTTTAAAACAAGGGCAGACAGTAGTCATTATTCACCAAAATATCACAAGAACAGTTTCTACATCACTTACTAATATTCTTCCCCTCTGAATTTTTTTGTGATGGGTCCCCACAGTCCACATTGCCCTCAGAACCATTGTCTATGCTTCTACAAAGATGGCCCAGTAAGTCCCATTTTGCTGTTTTTTTTTTTAATCCCAAGTTCCCAAGTCTTCCATATTCCTGCAACAATCAGCATGGTCAGGCCTATCACAAGGATCTACCACCCTGGCAGCAACTTCTTCCTTAGTCCCTTTTCTACTGCTATGAAGAGACAGCATGGACAAAGCAACTGTTATAAAATAAAGCACTTAGTTGGGGGCTTGCTTACAGTTTCAGAGGTTTAGTCCATTGTCAACATAGCAGGGAGCATGGCAGCATGCAGTCAGGTGTTGGAGTAGTAGCTGAGAGGAGGCTAAGCATTCTGATTACCCTGGCAGCAGAGGATGAGAGAGACTGGGCCTGGCATGGGCTTTTGAAACCTCAAAGCCCACCCCCAGTGACACACTTCCTCCAACAGGGCTACACCTACTCCAACAAGGCCACACCTCCTAATCCTTCTCAAATAGCATCATGCTCTGATGACTAAGCATTCAAATAGATGAGCCTATGGGAGATATTCTTATTCAAACCACCATAGATTTGGTGGTTCTTTATTTGTATTTCATTAATTTTTAATCTGATTTTTATTATTTCTTGAAGTCTACTCTATCTGAGTTTGGTTTCTTTTGTTTTCCCAAATAGAGATGCATTACTAAGTCATTTAGTTGTACTCTTTCTGGTTTTTAAATTACCTACAGCTATAAATTTCCCCTTCAGGGCTACTTTTAATGTGTCTGAGAGGCTTCATTGTATTGTATTTTCATTTTCATTTAAATATAGACATTTTAAAAATGTCTGTCTTGATTTCTTCCTTGAAATTATTAAGTAATGAGTTGTTTAATCTCCATGGGTTTCACTTGCTTTTATTTCCATATTCTTTTGGCTGTGTATTCCTCTCTTTGTCTGAAGTATTGTTTCCAGGATTCTGTATAGAGTTGACTTGATGGGTTTGAAGTCTTTTAGCCTATTTGTATTATGGGAAGTTTCTCATTCTCCTTTAACTACGACAGTTTTTCTGGGTACAGTAATCTAGGTTGGCATCTGTTAATGATTTTTTAAAACTAATATTATTTGGCTAACCTAGTATTTCTATTTATTATACACAGAAACCTGTAAATGAGTATTATAGTCTAGATTAAATAGCTTGAAAATACAGAAAGTCAAGTTTTTAAACTAACACCAAGGAAACAAAAACAATAAAATGCTTTAACATTATCCACTTTTAGTGATACATTTAACTAAGTAAACAATGTTCAACTATGTAATGTGATATATTCTTATAAACAATTAAAACAGTTTATAACATGCCCAGTTTGCTACCATGTGATGATTACTGGGACGTATGAAATACTAGTTGAGAATCTTTTTCTTATATATACAAAGACATTTAAAGGATTTTAAGTGCCAAAATTAGTAATCCATTTTTCTCGTAACACTGTTTCAGATTGAAAATTTCATATAATAAATTTCTTTATAATTCTGCACTCTAAACTAGAAAAATAGATAAATGCAATTTATAGTTGGTTTTGAAAACTTTTCTTTTAGAATTAGGACTTTCTTAGTCTGGCATTTTTATCTAGAATACAACTACCAAGAAATATCTTACCTGAATTTTTCTCTTTTAAGCTTTGTACTAGATTATACTCATACTCCAAAAGTATTGTCCTCCTGTCATACAAAAAAGTGTGGTACATTCAGTCATTACTTTAATATTTGTATAAAACCATGCCAAATTAAATTATTAAGAGTGTTTCGATTGGTATCAGGGTGTTTTGGTATAGTCATCAAAATTGTGAACTTGGATATATTTTATGAAACTTTTAATTAGGTAAAGGAATAACAAAAAATGGTGATGAATCAAAGTCAACACTATGTCATCTTGACAAAATGGGAAGTATCATGACCTCTAATGTAGTCCTAACTTTATAACTAACAGCTATTTCTAGATAGGGTTTCTCTTATGATAAAAATAGACTTCTAAAAAAATTATAAGGACTTTACTGCTTTAATTCACCAAGTTACTATGAAGACTTAACAATATGAAAATAATAATAGGAAAACAGAAAAGCAATAGAATAATTTGTATCTTAACAGTGAATCACTTTGAAAATCAAAATGAAACCTACATTTTTTCTTCTCAGAAGCTAATGCACCAATGCCATAGCTTTCAGCAAATGTAAAGAGCTAGTATGTTTACTAGCTGTTCAGTTATGTGTGGATTGCCATTTAGAGAATAATAGCTACTGAAGAGTTTAAAATTAAAATTCATATTAATGTAAAATCTTCTTAAATTAGTAAAATGATTATGTATTATTACTGAACTAAATAATCATACCAAATTTTTTAAAAAACTATTAAATTACAAAACCTAAATACTTCTGCTTTGCCAAATCCAATCTTAATCCACAGACCATTGCTACAAGGATGCCTAGTTTTCATGGCTGTCACGGTGTTAGTTATTTTTCTGATGCTGTGATAAAATACTATAGCTGAGGCAACTGACAGAAGGAAAAGTTTATTTATTTAATTGACTTTTGGATACAAAGGAATGAGTTCATTATGATTTGGAACAGATACAGAGAATCACAGCTATAACTATGCAGAGACAGAGTCCAAATCCCTCCCCATCAGAGTTTAGGGAACCCTATAAAGAGTAGGTATGATGCAGAGGGAATGGAGAACAATGCCCTCTGAATCAACTAAACAAGGTACTTATGAGCTCACAGAGACTGAAGCAGCAAGCACAGGGCCTGCATGGGTCTACACTAGGTCCTTTGCATATATAGTATAGCTATTTGCTTAGTATTTTTATGGGACTTCTAACTGTGAGAATAAGTGGTTCTCTGACTTTTGTGCCTGCTCTTAGGACTCTTTTCCTTCTGTTGGACTGCTGTGCCAAACTTTGATAAGATCATTTTGTTTTATAATTTGTAATATAAATTTATAATATAAAATGTAGTAATTTTGTTTTTTCATGTTTGGTTGTTGTCTCTTAGAAGCCAGATTTTTTTCTAATGAGAGGCAGAAATGGAGTGGATTCAGAGGGTAGACAAGGTGGGGAGGAACTGGAAGGAGTAGAGGAATGGGAAACAGTAATCAGGATATATTATATGAGAAAAGAATCTATTTTCAATAAAAGTATATATAAATATATATCCATCATGTCAGGGAAGCAGGGAAGCAAGCAGCAGGCATGGGGACAGGAGGAGTAAGCTGAGGGTTCACATCTTCAAATATAAATATGAAACAGAGGAAGTGAATTAGAGGTCACAAATCCCAAAACCCACCCTCAGTGACATACTTCCTCCTGCAAGACTGCACCACTTTAGGCTCCACAAACAACTGGGGACCAAGTATCCAAACGTCAAAGACTGAGATATTTCTTATTCAAGTCACGACAATCACTAACTGGTTTGGAAGATGGAATCATTTTATACATGTGCACTATTAAGAAGACACCATGGGACTTATGTCTGCAAATACAGGTCATCTTCTTTTTGGTGGCTTATTTGTGAGGCAAAATTTGGAAATATATTGAAATATTGAGGAACAAATTCACATGCCTTGGAAGATTTTCATTAATATAAAAAAAGAAAAACTCAAGTGGCCAATCAAGTTTCCATGAAACTAGTGATGTAGGTTTGGCCCACTCAGAAATGGAGCTATTCAGACTACAAAGGAGTTTTCTGTTCATTGTCAAAGAAGAAAAGAACTTTTAATCTTGTCTTGCAAAATTATTGGACACTAGCTGATTTTCTGGAGGGGTCACAGCACATATTTGATGGAAGAAGAGCTAAAATTCTCTTAGGTAACCAAGCATGAAGCTCTAGGCACACATGGTGACTGCAGATAAAGGTTGTGAATAGATGAGAAGGTCAGTTTACTGTTGGTGGGTGGGGTAAAACTAAGACTCCTAGCTGTTTGTGGTAGTTTGAATGTAATCGGCCCCCATAATCCCATAATCTCATAGGGAGTGGCACTATTAGGAGGTGTAGCTTTGTTGGAGAGGGTATGGCCTTGTTGGAGGAAATGTGTCACTGTGGGGAGAGGCTTTGAGGCTTCTTATGCTCAGGATACCACCCAGTGTGTCAGTCAACTTCCTGTTGTCTGCAAAATGCAGCATTCTCAGTTCCAGCACCTTCTTTACCTACATGCTACCATGCTCCCTGCCATTATGGACTGAACCTCTGAACTGTAAATGAGCCACCACAATTAAATGTTTCCTTTATAAGAGTTGTCATGGTCATGGTGTCTCTTCACAGCAATAGTAACCCTAACTAAGACAGATATTATTCCAAAAGTGTTCCCTACTTTAACAGTGTCTTAATTAGGGTTTCTATTGCTGTGAGGAGACACCATGACCATGGCAACTCTTATAAAGAAAACATTTAATTGGGGTGGCTCATTGACAATGTCAGAGGTGCAATTACTATCATCATGATGGGAAGGACAATAGTACACAGGTAGATGATGTAGAGAGGTAGTTGAGAGGCCTACATCTTACAGGCAACAGGAAGTCAACTGATGGTCATACTGGGGAGAAGCTTGAGCAGAAGAGACCTCAAAAGCCCACCCCCACAGTGACACACTTCCTCCAACAAGGCCACACCTTCTAATAGTGTCACTCATTGGGAGCCATTTTCTTTCAAACCATCACAACATCCTAACTTAAAAAGAACATATGAAATGAAGAAACTGTTTTAATGATTATGTGACTATTACCACAAAAACTCAGAGATCTTAATCAATAAGGATAATCAAGGGCTAGCTGTTAGTCATTACTGGACTGTAAGATCCACTAATAACAAAACTGTAACAACAGAATCGACAAGGGAAAAAAAGACATGACTAGAATTTCTTCCTTTCCTCCTCTGACTTGTGAGAGAGGGTTGACACCGTTGTACTTATAAAACTAGCTGGTTTCCTGGAATTTCAAGTAGCAATGTGTAGAAGGCAGCTTCTAGGGATTTTCTGTTAAAATGGAGGTTATAAGACTAAAGTAAACAATTAAAAAAATCAAGATGTGACACTGCATCTGATGCACAAGGGTTATGTTCGAAACTAAAGCAATCATTCTGGAGTCCCTAAGTATGAAGATCTTCAAACTCCTGAGACAGAGGTTAACACAGAGGTTAAGGATGAAACTCAATGGTTCAGGCCCTGTATTCAGTCCCATTATTAAAAACAAAACTTGTCTTGGGATTAAAATTTCCCACACCATTTCTACTTCTAAATAATCCATCATTTTTCTTGGTTTCTAGCTGATGAGGTGGACTAACTCCATTCCATTTCAAAACTACCTAAACCAACAATGAAATATCACTTGGTGTAATTATTTGAAACAATTAATATTAATTAGAATTACTTACACCTCACGATCACCTTCAATAGCATAACGTAAAGCAGTCCATCCAAACAAATCTTTAAAATTGATGTCAACACCTTGTTGAAGAAGAAGGTCGACCATAACCGGTGAATCACATCTTACAGCATACATGAGAGAGTTTCTAAAATAAAAATAACTTCAGTTATAGACCTTAATATAATTATTTGAATAGTTATTGGATACACTTTACCAAATAGCTTGTCCAACTGTGTAGAACTGTTAATAGACCTAAGTATTTTGAGAGATCCATTATTCCACATTTTAAGTTATCTTCAAAACAAAACCTGTGGTAGACTTCTTTCCCACAATTCTATTACCTCATAGAATTCCCAGCTTAATATCCTCTAATGGACAACTATGGTAATAAGGAAAATTTACCTGAAGTACATCAAGATTTATAAGATTTCTCCTTCTCTTCCACGGTTTAATGTAATATATTACAATTTATACTCATGTCAAATAAGTAAAATTATTTGTGTGATTAGTATAATAGCAGTAACAATATAAAATGATATTGATAAAATAATGGCAAAGATAGCTGTAGTACTTTAGGTTAATGATGCTGAGTACCACTGATGGGAACTGAGGTAAAAAAAATATTAATTTTTTTCAGACGTGACTCAATATGTTTGTATTGCTATGTAGTTCAGGCTGACCTCAAACTCAGAGATACACCCACATCTATCTCCTGAGTACTAGGATTAAAAGTATGTGCAACCACATGCCAGGCAGTAGTAGTAGCACATGCCTGTTGGAGAAGGGTGCCGCTTGTTGGTTTCTGGCCACCCAAAATAATCACACAGAAACCATATTATTTAAAACACTGCTTGGCCCATTAGATCTAACTTCTTATTGGTTAACACTTTCATCTTAACTTAATCCA
This sequence comes from Alexandromys fortis, assembly GCF_014885135.2. Classification (NCBI taxonomy): domain Eukaryota; kingdom Metazoa; phylum Chordata; class Mammalia; order Rodentia; family Cricetidae; genus Alexandromys; species Alexandromys fortis. The sequence continues at coordinate 6,514,687 of NW_026067958.1, read as the reverse complement.
TTTCAAGTAATTGTGGCCAACCAGCAAAGTTTCAGCATGTCTGTCTCTGTGAGCTCCATGGCTTCTTTCTGATTCCACCTTCCTCCTCCCATCATTCAGCCTAGCTTTCCCCGCCTAGTTCTGTTCTGCCCTGCGATTGGCCCAAAGCAGTTCTTTATTCATTAACCAATAAAAGCAACACATAGACAGAAGGAACTTCCACACCATATGCCTTTAATCCCAGTACTCAGGAAGCAGAGACAGGAGGATCTCAGCCTGGTCTGCAAAATCTAGTTCCAGGACAACCAGGGCTATTACACAGAGAAACCCTGTCTCGAAGAAAAAGAAAAAATATGTGCTACACAGCCAGCCCCATATGAATGGTCCTACAACTACTTTTCAAGTGTATTATTACAGTTTTTATATATTAGGAATTTGTTTACCCTGGTTTAGCCACGCAGCACTGAGAAGTGATGCCAGCCAAGATCTAAGGGAGCTCGCTGCCTTCCAGTCTGGCAGCAGCAGATGACCTCATCCATGTAGTGCTGGCATGAAGAATGCAAGAGTTACAGGATTGTGGGGATATATACCAAGGTTTCAGGAGGAAACATAAACCCATGAGGGTGAGCACTGAGGAACAGGCTGGAATTTCCTACATAGACCTGCTAATCCAGTTGTATGTTGAGTTGTGGATGGGATTCTAACTTAACAATGGAGACCTTGGGGTTGTTGGAGATGTTAGGTACACAGAAATCCTTGGGAGGAATTTTCCTATATTCTTCCCATCATTGAGATACTATATCATGGTTTCCCTGCCAAGACAGATGATAAATTCTGAGGATATAAGCCAAAATAAACCATCCCTCCATTAATTCCCCTCCGTCATGCATTATGTCGTGTCAATATGAAAAGTAACTGATGCTTTATTTTATACTCAATACAGAATTTTCTTTAAAAAGTATATTAAAACAAAATTAATACATTTTAGCTAATATAAGATCATATGCACTAATATTAGATTAAAATTAGAGAAATTGGTCAATATTAATGAGAGCATGAACCCTATTATATATCACTTACTCTGAATTATTGAAATTCTAAGCTGGATGTGGTGGCTCATGCCTTTAATCTCAGTCAGCATAAGGCAGAGGCAGGTAGATCTCTGCATCTAAGGCCAGCCTGGTGTAAAGAGCAAGTTCTAGGACAGCCAGGGCCACACAAAGAATCCTGTCTGGGGTTGGAGGAGGAAAAGCAATACTAACAGATAATATAGGCTTGGCTTCCAGTATATTCCTATAAGTCAACATTGTTGTTCCTATTCATGTAGTATTTTCTGTGCATGGCTGTCTGCAGTTTAGAACAACATTAGAGGGTGTGAAGTCAAATGCTACCTTCTCTGAGGGTCAACCGCATGCACACTGGCTCCCGTGCTTACTAAGAACTGCGCCATATTCAGTCTGTTTTCCCTGAGAGCAAGCAATAGTGGTGTGAGGTTATCCTGCAAAACAACAAAATCAACTTACATTCTACAGACTCACTGGGCACAAACACGAAACAGAGTTAGGAGAGGGCATTGAAGCCACCTTTTCCTTGTCACCCCACTATGCTTTCATGCAGGCTCTCCAGTTCCCGCCAAAATGCTGCCTCTTGTCCACAGATGGAACATGAACATAGTCCCCGCAACCCTCACTTGGAATTGTCTTGTGTCTATAAAACGTTGTTCCCGTTATTAAATTTATCTTGGTATTTTAGAGTCACTTAATTGCTCCCATCTAAACCCCAATATTCTTAAATTGTGGACTATTGGTACCCATGTTGTGTGTTTACCAATGGTTATTAAATTACCATTTGATGGAGGAAGGTCATTGGCTAATAAAGAAACTGGCTTAGCCCATTTTATTGGTTAGAACATAGGTGGGAGGAGTAAATAGAATAGGATGCTGGGCGGAAGAGGAAGTGAGGTCAGACTCTGCTCAGCTCCCAGAGAGACCCGACAGCTCTGCTCTCTGGAGCAGAGACGCCAGGCTCCGTTCTCCCAGGCAGCTCCGACCCAGGATGGACGGAGGCTAGAATCTTCCCAGTAAGCGCACCTTGGGGTGCTTACACACATTACTAGAAATGGACTAGTCCAGGTGCGAGAGTTAGCCGAGAAGAGGCTAGATAGAAATGGGCCAAGCGGTGTTTAAATGAATAAAGTTTGTGTGTTGTTATTTCGGGCATGAGCTAGCAGGCGGCCGGGGTGCTGGGGACGCAGCCCTGTCGCCCCTATTTCAACAACCATTCACAAGTGGAATGGTTTCTCTGTAGCTTTTGGAGCCTGTCCTGGAACTTGCTCTTGTAGACCAGGCTGGTCTCGAACTCACAGAGATCTGCCTCCCTCTGCCTCCCAAGTGCTGGGATTAAAGGCCATGCACCACCATCACCCAGCTGAAATATTTTCTTTCTTCACAAAAGCCAAATGTCAAATTTTAAATTAAATTGCAAATTGCCTACTCTAGAAATGTTCTAGAACTTGATTTATACTATATATGCATTCAATTCTTCCAATGTTACTTACACGAATAATTTGTTGCACAGGACTGCTAAAGATAAATTATCTAAAGGATTTCTATCACCATTATTACTGTTAGGTTTTCAGTACCATCCCTGTACTGCTGGTCCTGGGTTCTATAAGAAAGCAGACTGAACAAGTCATGAGGAGCTCGCCAGTAAGCAGCACCCCTCCATGGCTTCTACACCAGCTTTTGCCTTCAGGTTCCTTCCCTGTGTGAGTTCCTAGTACTGACTTCCTTCAGTGATGAGCAGTTATATATAAGCCATATAAACCTTTTTCTCCCTAACTTGCTTTTTGGTCATAGTGTTTTGTTCCAGCAATAGAAACCCTAATACAATGCCCTCTCCAAAATCTTCATAATGGTGTGGGAGACTCAAAAGGAGCTCTACTGAAGTGCATGACACTTTAGGAACCTCCCCTTCTCTTGGTGCTGCCTCTCTGCACCCAGCATAGGGCCCTGCCCTAAAGTAGTGAGTCTCACATCTGGGGCACCGACTCATTTCTGAACCAAGTAAATTCCCATACAAAGTTACCTGATTCCCCTGGCATGGTCCAGGACTCTGGCTCAGATAATTTTGTATTTGGGGAAATGCTCAATATCATGTCTGATCTGCCTGCTGTGACATTAGTCACACCTCTGAGAACTGGGAGTTACAAGTTCTTCTCCACTTGCTTGAGTCACAGGCCTCATAATGGGCACCTCACTCTCAACTACCAAACGACTCTCCCCTAGATTGTAGTTGAATTCTTTTACTCTTTATTCTTTGTGGGCCAGCCACTCAGCTCCAAAATAAACACACGGAGACTTATTCTTATTTCTAGCCAGCTTTTCTAACTTAAATTAACCCATTTCTCTTCTTTTATATTTTAACTATTTATTCTATGTATCTTTCTTCCCTTCTTGCTCCAGGACTGGTTTTGTGGCTAGGTTGCTGGCCCCTAGCATCCCTCTCCCCTTCTTTTCTCACCCATTGCTCTTCTTTTCTTTTCTATTATTTATTCTCTATGCCTGGCAGTCCCACCTAGTTCTTTCTCCTACCCAGCAGTCCACTGTTCACCTCTTTATAGACAATCAGGTGTTTTAGACAGGTAAAATAACACAGCTTTACAGATGCAACATAAAAGAATGCAACACATCGTTGCATCACTAAACAAATGTTCCACAGCATTAACAAATGTAACACATCTTAAAAGAATAGTCCACAACACTAAATAGCTTTTATATACTTTTAAACACACTTTATTCTGGAGGAGAAATCACCCAGAGAGACTGTTAAGTTTCTGTAACAGCATCTGGCCACAGTATAAATCAGGCAATGGATTTCAGTGACCCTAAAAAGGTATCTTTCACCTCACAATTCTTGCTGACTTAGAACTACATACCGCACAGTGGTAAATGGTAGGAAACGGATGCCATTAAAGCCCGTTTCTACCCCTGAAACTTCCCCTGCCTTTGCCAGTCTTGCACAACTTTTTAAATTCAGTAACTCCATGAAAAACTGGCCCATTTCTCTAGCTCCCCTCCCACCTGGGTGCCTGCCTGGATCCTCCAAGGCTTCCCGGCATACCAGCCTCGGCCTTTCCAAAATGATGGATTTCACCCTATGTATCAGATAAAAGCTTATGATCCACCCGTCCCATAATCCCTCCCACTTCCAGCGGCTCTCTCAGCCATGGTGCTCTCCTCCCTCCGCCCCATACTTACTCAGCCATAGCTTGGTACTTATGCAAGTGGCTTTCAAATAAGAGGGTGACAGCTATTCTTGTCCTCTATAGCAAAGCTCTTCAAGGAATCTCACTTTCCACTGTCTGCCCCCACTCATCTCTCTCTGCCTTCAAACTTCTCTCTGTGCACTCTGGTGCAGGTGAAAGTGCTATCATGGCTGTACTTTAATAGTGCTTTATATGGATGTTCATTTACCCAGACCCCTACTTTATTTAAGTAGTTTTCATGTTTAAAACAATTCCTCGTTAGGACGTGTTTTCCTCGTCCTAAGATTCAAATGTTCTTACTGTCTTTGTAAAAGATTTTCTTATTTTTTGGTATAATTTAGGTAAAAGAGATCTAATTCTAAATTAACAACAACAAAAGCCTCAGCTTTGGAGACATCTTTTTTTTTTTCATTTTCCTTTTTTCTTTTCTTTCCTTTCTTTTTTTTGTTTTGTTTTTGTTTGTTTATTTTTTCGATACAGAATTTTCTGTAGTTTTGGAGCCTGTCCTGAAACTAGCTCTTGTAGACCAGGCTAGCCTCACACTCAGAGATCCGCCGGCTTCTGCCTCCCAAGTATTGTTATGAAAGGCGTGCGCCACCACCACCCTGAAAGACACCCACATTTTAAGCCCATATTTAGTCTCTGAGTCAATCTTTTCCTATTTATATGAATTAAATAGGTCAAGTCAATTAGATTGGCTCTCCCCTAGATTTAACTCCATTTAGTGTAGTGGGCGCCTTATCTAGCTTCCATTAGACCACCACTCTCTCATCTGTCATCTTTGCTCCTTTCAGAAGGGATGCTTTTAATTATTTTAATGCTAGCTATAATATCAATGTTATATCATATATAGAGAACGTAAAACTGACTAATTAAACCTGGATTATAATATGGCCAATAGATAGTAAAATAAAGAAGTTTCTTCCTTAGTAGCTTTTGATAATTACTCCTTTCCCCTGAAGATCTGCCTTCCTGATGTTACAGTCTCACCAGATTCTAGGATAAACTCCTGGCTACGTGGGATGTTGTGGGAATTCCTTCGGCCAATAGCCTTTAAGATGCCGGCCCACTTTGGGCGTGGTCTCATGTATTTTAAGTACAGATGAAAAGCGTGCGAGTGGGCCCCCTTGTTTTATCTGCTGGATTCAGTTCCAGTTTCCAGCACACACAGAGGGCTGTGGATCTCTACCCTTACTGTGAGTTTATCCCCAAATAAATAAATCTTTGATATACTCCATTCAGGGCTACAGCGGGACATGAGCTGCCATGGATATAAGATGAGGCTGCCAAGAGCAGCTACATCTGCTGAGGTTTCCACAAGCTGTACTCTTGCTGTTGTATCTCTAATTGTGGAGAGTTAGAATGTAAGAGGCAATTTTAGCCTCTTAATAACCCAATCTCTATTTACTTGCCTCACCCTAAAAGACACGCAATTTCCAATTTTCCATATCAGACCACTTCTATCCTCCTAGTCCCCTTTGCCCTCCTCCCACCTTCTTCTGTATATCCTCAAATAAGTGTAGTCTTCACACCTCACCAAGGAAACTTCTCTGCAACAGACAGAGAGCACTACAGAAAACCACAACCAATCAAAATGCAGAGTTGTGTGGCCCCGTCCCAATGGATACAACTACAAAACGCTCCCACACCTGAGCCTCGGGGAGCAAGCATTGTTGTAGACAGGACAAAAAGATTGAAAGAGCCAGAAGATCAGGGAGTCTGCTGTGAGATTTTCTCCTAGAAAGATCAAAAGTTATACATATAAAGTTCCACCAACATGACTGCCCAAAATGTGAGCTGAGCAAGGAAAACACCAATGAACATGCCAAACTGGAAGGCATACAGTTCAAGAGGTCTCGACCCTACACAAAGAACTACAGGCGACTTAGTAAAGCTGGGGTCCCCTCAGAAAGGGAAGAGCACACCAAGTGGTTGTTCTGTGCCAAATGGTCAGCCCTGAAAACATACATGTACATCATACACGTAGCATTATATGAACTCAACAGGTTATTTATACATTTAAATGCCATAACAATGAATGAAAAATGGGTCATGAATTTGAATGAGAATGGGATGGCTTTATGGAAGGGTTGGGGAAAGGAAACAATCTCAAAAATAACAATAAACAAAAATAGTCAAATTGATTACCTTTCTCTGCAAATAACATCACAATATTGTGATGAATATTCAAAAGCTATTTTATGAGATTAAATTTAAGTATAGCAACCCTACTAGGAACAATCTTTACTCTGTCTTCCTCACAACCTCTTTACAAATCAAAAGTTCAAATATTATAATTTCAATAATACCCTTCTCTCAGTAAGTTCAACTAAAAATGAATTGAAAGCTGAAGAATGCCCTATCCAAAGCAACTTGGAAAAAAAAACCCTAACAATTAGCAAAGACTTCTTAGCACTTTGTGTTGATTGCATAACTTCCAAATTAGTCTGAATATTTCTCATCAATTTGTTTCCATTATTCTTCCATCAGCATGGTAGAGAGAACTTATCAAGAGTGTTACTGTTTCCACTTAATTCAAAATACTTTTGTTTTGTTTAAGTTGGTGCTTGTTTGGAAGACTATAATTGCTTTATTGTGTTGATTTTTAATTTTGACCAAAAAGTGTTTAAAAGATTATTGAATAAATTGCAAATCTTACTTTTAATGAATTCAGTGATTCCACATACCTTTGTCCTGAATGTACAGAAGAAAGCTGCACTTTCCAAAGTTCCAACACTTAAAATGATTTCCATTACAAATGTCTAAGCATTTTCATCCAGGTAATACGTGAGCTTCTAAACATGGGTGACTAGCCCTACATACATCATATGTGTTTCTAAGCAAAATGATCCTTACTTTTGTTCTTTCCTCAATATTTGCTCCATAAAGTAGTAGCTTGGCAGCTATTTCTGGCTTCCCGGCATAGACTGCATAGTGGAGAGCCGTGTCTCCATTGCTGTCTTTAATGTGCGGGTTAGCATGATGCTCTAGCAGAAAACCCACGATTTCCTCTTCCCAGCTTTGGACAGCCTGGAGGGATTGTAACAAGAAGCACATGGTCAACTCAAAGAATTTACGCTACACACTCATGGGTTTCACCAATTAATTGTATTTACATAAGATGAATTCATTTTTTTGCTTAAACCAAAATCATCCCATGCTTAAAATGACTATGATCTACCTTCATCAGGGGTGTGATGTTCCGATCGTCACACCCATTAATCTCACAGCCACGCCTCCAGAGGTAAGTCACCAGTTCTAGATGTCCATAGAAGCAGGCAAAGTGCAGGGCATTCCTACAGAGAAATTACAGATATGCACAAGTATTCAAGTAATTGAAACTGTTAAATAGCATATTGTGCATGTGCCTTTTAAATAAATACATAATGTCCTTCTAAAAAAATTTCTGTATTTGTGAAATTTATTCCAAAATACACATACATAAACCATAAACACACACACACACAATCAATCTGCTTCATTTGCAGGAAGCCTCATTTAAATTTCAGGATATAGAACATAGATCCTTTGCCAGAATTTACTACTAATGACGTCTATCCCAATTTACGACAGACCCCTTGTTTCCAAGTCTCCTGGGCCAGCCTTTTCCTGTCTGCTTCCATTGGTCAACAGTCTTTTGCACTTGAATGAATCATGAAGCTCTGCTCGTAGCATTCTTCTCTAATACTCAACTCCAGACTTGTCCACACTCCTACCACAAAGTAGATCTTATGTCCTATAAGCCATATCTCCATGGTAGCATTCAGGAAACAGTGAAGGGACTGGACAACAACTGGCTAGACATCTAAAGTCTGACCCCCAGAAACTTCCATAATTTCCAAAACAGAGCTACCATCTGAGGTTCAAAAGCTCAAATATATGTGTCTTGAGGGGGAGGGGATTTTATCTTCAAACTTTGTTTTAACCCTACTTTAAGCTCTGTTACCTACAGGCTATTTCTGTTTGCTTCTAGGCTTCATTTCTGTTCTGATAAAATAAAACATTGTAATGCTACATCAAGAATGTAAACAAAGTAAGAAAGTTTTACTCATAACATTCTAGATATCATAACTTCATAACTATATATCAGTTTAACATACATAGTATTTCAGGAAGATGAAACTATACAACCACCCCATTCCATAGATGGTCTAAGGATTCTATATTTCAGCAAGTATAAGGTGGTTTGTTTTTTTAAGTGAGACAGGGTGCTCCTGTCCAGGCTGGCCACACATTCATTCTCTTCCTGCTCTAATGTAAGAGGTCCTCTGTCTATGTGTTGTTTTCATTGATTAATGAATAAAGAAACTGCCTTGGCCTGTTGATAGGGCAGAACTTAGGTAGGCAGGGAAAACTAAATGGCATGCTGGGAGAAAGGAGGCAGAGTCAGGAAGAAGCCATGGAGCTGCAGAAAACAGATGCTGGGAATTTTACTCGGTAAGCCACAGGCACGTGGCGATATACAGATTGATAGAAATGGGTTAAGTTAATATAAGAGTTAGCCAATAAGAAGTTAGAGCTAATGGGCCAAGCAGTGTTTTAATGAATACAATTTCTGTGTGGTTATTTCTGGGCTAAGCTAGCTGAGCAGCCAGGACAAATAAGTGGCCTGCTCCAACCTGTGCTAGCTAAATTCACATAAAACCTGACAGGGCTTGAAAGGGAATTCTATACACAAAAATAGAGTTTAACAGAGCTTCTTGCTGTTTGCTGGTGGCCTGCCACAGCTCCTTTAAGAGAGGTTTATCTGATTCAGGGAAAAAAAGCTGTGGCCATTTTAAAATGCCAGCTTTCTGAGCCAGGCTGCCAGCACAACCTCTGGCTCTTTCAGGAGACCAAGTTTTTGAGTGGGGTTTGTGAGCAGACCTCTGCAGCTTGCTTAATGACAGCATGGGCAGGCTGTGTGCCTAGAGACGGGGCACTGTGCGTGTCTCTCAGAGGCAGTGAGCAGCTCCCCTGAGTGAGCAGGCAGTACCATAATATACCTTACTAACGGCACAACTTAAGTTTTTAAGAAGTGGTTAGCATTTTAAGAAGTGCTCCTGGACAGTAAAGAATTACAGATTCACAATAGGACAGATTCAGACATAAAAGACCTCTAAATGGGTCACAGTATTGGATAAATGTTCGTATGCTTGGAAGAGAGAAGAAAAAGAGTATAGAAAGTTGAAAAAGAAGTTTAAAAAGTCTTTAAAGAGATAGAGTACAGACAGTCATAGATTAAAAGGAGTAAAAATTAAGCCACATAAAGATGGAAAATTCACAGAGTCTGGATTATGTATAGTATTATGTCTTCTTTGAATTTTTTGACTGTGAAGGAGCTAAGTACAGACAGACATTTCATTGTATGGGCTGCTAAGCTAAACCAGCATGTATTTTGTAAAGGTATCTTGTCTTCAGAATTTAAGTCTAAGGGTATGATGCTTTGAAAAAGATGTTCTTCTTTTGTTTTTACAGAAGATGAGAACCTGTGGGTTGCTTCTAGACCAATATGGTTTCATGAAACAAGACCCCCTGAAAGGTTTCTGTGAACACCCCCATAAAGAAAATACTTCACCCAACTGTTAACTGAGATGAACCAAACACATGGGATATACCATGAAAGACCTGATTAACAATGTTCTTTTACATTTAAAGGGGGATATGCTATAGAGATTTGCATTGGTATGAATCTTAGTTTGTCAATACAAATTTAAGGTCAATTTTGTTATAGTGTGTGTGTGTGTATTGGGGTATTGTGATTGTTAAGCTCATTTGAAAATGTAATATATAATTTAAAAAATTCCTTAATAGATAGTCATCTATAATAGTCAAAATTGTAGTCATGTTAGTCAGATTTTCAAGATGTATTGAGATATATTTCAGTTAGATAGGTATTCTTCGAATCTTGCAGAGACCTTCTGAATATGGCATTTAAATGTTATAAGGACTTAGGATGGGTCCAGGTGCATAAGACTTTTCAAGAAGACCCACTAGAGCACATTGTGCTTGGCCTCTCCGTGAGCTAGGCCAACCATTGTGGCAGTGAAGACTCTAAAGCCGAGGTGGCAGAGGCGCAGGCAGCACTGGCAGCGAACATCAGCATGGCAAGGCGCCTGCAGGATGTTCTAAGGACCTTGGGCACCACGAAGATGCTTGTTTCTGGTGCTGGAGACATCAAGCTTACTAAAGATGGCAATGTGCTACTTCATGAAATGCAAATTCAACACCCAACAGCCTCTTTAATAGCAAAAGTAGCTACAGCCCAGGATGACAAAAGGGGTGATGGCACCACATCCAATGTCCTTATTATGGGGAGCTGCAGAAACAGGCGGACCTCTACATTTCCGAGGGTCTCCACCCCAGGATAATAACCGAAGGCTTTGAAGCTACAAAGGAAAGGGCACTCCAGTTCTTGGAACAAGTGAAAGCAAGCAGAGAGATGGACAGAGAAACACTCATCGATGTGACCAGAACATCTCTGCGAACTAAAGTTCATGCTGAACCTGCAGATGTCTTAACAGAGACTGTAGTGGACTTCATTTTGACCGTTAAAAAAAGAACCCATTGACCTCTCTCTTCATGATTGAGATCATGGAGATGAAACATAAATCTGAAACAGATACAAGCTTAATCAGAGGGATTGTTTTGAATCATGGAGCACGGCATCCTGATATGAAGAAAAGGGTGGAGAATGCCTATATCCTCACATGCAATGTGTCTTTGGAGTATGAGAAAACAGAAGTGAATTTTGGGTTCTTTTACAAGAGTGCGGAAGAGAGAGAAAAGCTAGTAAAAGCTGAAAGGAAGTTAATTGAAGACAGAGTTAAAAAGATAATAGAGCTGAAAAAGAAAGTCTATGGTGACTCAGATAAAGGATTTGTCATTAATTAAAAGGTGATTGACCCCTTGCAAAAGAAGACATCATGGCTCTGCGTCGCCCCAAGGGAAGAAACATGGAGAGGCAGACACTTGCTTGTGGTGGGATGGCTCTGAATTCCTTTGATGACCTGAATCCTGAATGTTAGGACATGTGGGTCTTGTCTATGAGTATACGTTGGGCAAAGAGAAGTTCACCTTCACTGAGAAATGTAACAATCCCCATTCTGTCACATTGCTGGTTAAAAGACCAAATAAGCACACACTGATTCAAATCAAGGATGCTATAAGATGTCTTGAGGACTGTCAAAAATGTCGTTGATGATGGCTGTGTTGTCCCAGGTGCTGGTGCAGTAGAAGTGGCAATGGCAGAAGCTCTGATTAAATACAAGCCCAGCGTGAAGGGCAGGGCTCAGCTTGGCATCAAGGCATTTGCGGATGCCTTGCTCATTATTCCCAAGGATCTTGCGCAGAACTCTGGTTTTAACCTTCAGGAAACACTAAAGTTCAAGCTGAGTATTCAGAATAGGGTCAACTAGTAGGTGTGGACTTGAACACAGGTGAGCCAATGGTAGCAGCAGAGACGGGTGTGTGGGACAACTACTGTGTGAAGAAGCAGCTGCTTCACTCCTGTACTGTGATTGCCACCAACATTCTCCTGGTGGATGACATCATGACAGCTGGGATGTTCTCTCTGAAAGATTGAAGAAGTCTCCCTTGTTGCTGCATCTGTAACACTACAGGATGATGTGGGGAAATGGTCATTTTTGTCCAAACTTCAAGTGATTTGGAAAAGAAGTTTTCTCTTCCTGGTTGAAGAAAAGAGAATAGGACATTTGGCACCTATTTAAATTATAATAATGTAAAATTGTTTTTTTAATAGACTGTATGCATTCAATTATGAAGAAGACCCATTTTAACCCACAAAAAAGAACTTAGAACTTTTCATGACAATGAGATACATCTGCTCCTGGCAGCACCAGTCTATTTCAAGAAAAAGATGGGCATTGAAGAGACTCCTTATGAAGTTTGTTAGATGAACTGGACATGCAGGATCCACAGAGAAATGACTGCTGAACTTGCCTAAAGGTGAGATGATCCTTCGGGATTCCTGCTTATGAGTCTGTCAGACATTCTGCAGGACACAGAAAAATGTGATGGACAAACTGCCAGTACAGGCAGAACTGTCTTTGAAATCTCCTGCTTCATGGAAAACTCTGCTGGATTCTATGGGCCTATGGGCTGAAGATGGATTCCCCCAATGGTACAGAAGAACTTTGGGTAACTGTCCAGGCAGAGAGATGTCTCTGCCATTTCTAGAGTTTTGAAAGTTGCTTACAATGCACTTCCTATTTACTTAGGTAATATACCCTTCTAGAATCTTTGATGGAGTTGAAGAATAGATAGATAGCTATAGTTATAGTTTTCCTTCATTATGATAAAAGATAAATAGAAATATTGTAACTGTAATTATTGCTTGATACCTGTTTTGTTATATGTAATTTTACTATGTTAAAGTTAGAGCCTTCTTTTTTGTTTAAACAGAAAAAAGGAAATGGTGTGGGAAGTCCTTCTGTCTATGTGTTGCTTTTATTGATTAATGAATAAAGAAACTGCCTTGGCCTGTTGATAGGGCAGAACTTAGGTAGGTGGGGAAAACTAAATGCATGCTGGGAGAAAGGAGGCAGAATCAGGAAGAAGCCATGGAGCCGCAGAAGACAGATGCTAGAAATTTTACCTGGTAAGCCACAGCCACGTGGCAATATACAGATTAATAGAAATGGGATAAATTAATATAAGAGTTAGGCAATAAGAAGTTAGAGCTACAGGGCTGGAGAAATGGTTCAGTGGACAAGAGCATTGCCTGCTCTTCCAAAGGTCCTGAGTTCAATTCCCAGCAACCGCATGGTGGCTCACAACCATCTGTAAAGAGGTCTGGCGCCCTCTTCTGGCCTTCAGGCATACACACAGACAGAATATTGTATACATAATACACAAATAAATATTTTTAAAAAAAGAAGTTAGCGCTAATGGCCAAGCAGTGTTTTTAATGAATACAATTTCTGTGTGGTTGTTTCTGGGCTAAGCTAGCTGGGCGGCCAGGACAAACAAGTGGCCTGCTGCTACACTGCTCAACCTCCAAATAGTAGGAAATGCAGTTCATGCACTGCAGCTGCCTTAGATGCTGAAGCTGGAATGCCCTCCTCCTGCTTTATAATTGGTAGTAATATTGAGATTTTTATTAGTACTCAAGGTCATGGGTCAGAACACAATCCTACACACAATGGATCCATTGCAATCTAGTCATACCATTTGCACTTAATTTTTTTACAAATACAATAAGAACAACAATAGTAATAAGCAGGAGCCAAGTGCACAGTAATCAGGGCTTTGGTTTTCAAGAAACTTTTAAGCTAAAGAAAGAAATTGCAGGAGTAAGACGAGGAAGTGTGATTTATTTTAATCAATACGGCTAGTCTAGGCAAAGCAAAAAACAAGTTTTCAAGAAGGGATGGATCCTCAAAGACAGCCATATGTACATAGTAGATATTCGGGTTAAGTCCAGAGACTGAGAGGATTGAGAGAATGAGAAAATAAAGTTTTATTTCTATAAAGGAACTTTTATAAGATACAACAATACCTTTGCAATATTAGTAGCCATTGTACTTGCTATCTTCTATTTTCATAATTATGATCAGTGTCTAGTTTGGGTTTCTATTGCTGTGACAAAACACGATGACCAAAGCATACTGGGGGATGTGGTGGTTTGAAAGAAAATGGCTCCCGAAGAAAGTAGCACTAATAGGAGGTAAGGCCTTAATTGGAGTAGGTGTGATCTTGTTGGAGGAAGTGTGTCATTGTGAAGGTAGACTTTGAGGTCTCATATATGCTCGAGCCATGCCCAGTGAGACAGATCACTTCCTGTTGCCTGTGAGTCAAGATGTAGAAACTCTCAGCTCCTTCTATAGCACCATGTCTGCCAGCATGTTGCCTTGCTTCCCACCATAATGATAATGAAGTAAACCTCTGAACTGGAAAGGAGCCACCCCAATTAAATATTACCAGAGTTTCTCTTTACAGCAACAGAAACCCTAACTATGACAGGAAAGAAAGGGTTTATCTGTCTTATACTTCTACAACACTGTTCAACATTGAAGAAAGTCAGGACAGGAACTCAAACAGGGCAGGACCCTGAAGCCAGGAGCTGATGCAGAGGCCAAGGAAATGTGCTGCTTACTGATTTGCTCCTTATGACTTGCTCAACCTGCTTTCTTATAGAATTCAGGACCACCAGTCCAAGAATGTCACCACCCACAACCTCTCCCATCAACCACTAATTAAGAAAACTCCCTACAGCCTGATCTTATGGAAACATTTTTTAAAATTGAGGTTCCCTCTTCTCAGATGACTTTAGCCTGTGTCAAGTTGACATACAACTATTTAGGCACAACCAGTATACAATTATTTGCCTATATAAGTCTATGTAGAAAAAGGCATACTCAATAATATTTATACTATATAAAAATCTATAAGCAGAGATTAAAAAATTCTCCTCAGAAGAGAATAAGTATTGACAGAAAATATCAACACATGTGTACACACAAAATAAGAGAAAGTGTGAAATTTTCATCTGTGCATGAACAGTCTTACTTTTCAAAGGATTATCTGAAGGAATAATAGAAGTACATGCAGCCCCATTATCAATAAACCAAATAGGAGTCAAAAAGTAAGATTCAATGCCAACATTAATGTAGATATTCTGTATTACTGCAAATAAGCTAGAAAGAAATAAAATATAGTCAAAAACCCTCATGTTCAAATTAAACATTAAAGCAATAAAATGGGGGAAATATACTTGTAATTAAAATTCTATTTTTTCTTATTTATTTATTTAAGATTTCTGCCTCCTCTCCTCCACCACCAGTTTGCTAATAAAAACCCATAATCAGTGTTTGTATGGATGCAATCAAACTGAGTTGTTGTTTAGCATAACAAGCTACATCTGAATATGCTAATATTTCTCTATGTCTATGCCTCTCTTTCAAAGATGAATTATTCCTAACAATAACTCTTTGTTCTTCTAATGGTTTGGTATTTTAAGGTAGGTCGATGTTTTTTCCCTCCTACTGGAACCAAGAAGCAGAGATGTGTACAACTTTTAAATGCAATAGCAGGAACAGGTACACTCAACTCCTTTCCTAGTTCAGGTCCTTACAACACACACACATCCATTAAATGTGTGTGTATGTACATATATATGTATACACACATATACATGTATATATATGTCCATCGTATATAATATATCTAATATATATAATGGTTATTGGATTTTATTTGAAGAAGTTTTAGGTTTGAAGGTAATACATTATGAAGAATATTGTCTTTCACTTTTCTCGATGTATTTAACATTGTATTAATGTGTACACTAAGATAAAATGATGTGATTTAATTTTGTTATTTAACACTTTTAAATAGTCTGTTGACTCTCTAAGGGGCTCCTAGGAGAAGAGAAAGCAACCAGAATTCTTCCCTTTGTTGGTTGGGTCATGGGTCCCCTCCCAGGTGCACCTGCGGTGCCAGGGAGCAGAGCTGGACTCTCCCCGCCCTTTTTCTTGTCTTGGGAGCCAGTAAAGGTGTCTTCTCCCACATCAGCCCTCGCCCAGGTCTAAAGGCCCTCTTACCTATTCTCCTTGTCTCTGTGATTGACTTCATATTTGCCCAGAGTGAAGTACAACCGCACAAAAGGTAAATCTCCCGCACAGGCCGCCATGTGCAGGTCGTTGTCAGGAAAGTAGGCCATGTCTAAATACACAGGATCCTGAGGCCCAAGGCACGGGGTGTTTCTCCGTCCACTGATATTGCAAAAACCTAAGGGCGTCTCTTCAAGACTCTTTTCTGGACAGCAACAGATCACAGAGACGCCTTGAGAACCCCAAGGCCTCCACCCTCCCCCTCGGCTGTACTCTCCTCCCATCTCAGGCACCGTTACAGCAAGCCAACCGCTGCCGCCCCCAGGATCAACCAGTTATTTTAACAAGCCGACTCTCTCAGTCTCATATCAAATTGTAAGTTCACCCCTCCTGTTTTTAATACTATATATATTTAACTAGTCTACTCTCTTTGTTGCAATATCAATGCTATTTTAAGCCCATTACTCCTGATCTAAATATTATCGTTTGTCATAGATTAGCCAAGTCTCTCCCACGTTCTCTCCAGTCAGTCAGTCACAGGGTTAGTGTCTATCAACTGAAGAGACAGTTGACAGAACGGCTTTTGTCAAGCCATGCTGGTGGACACAAGTATGCAACGGTATGCAGAATGCGAGTTATGGATAAGCACGTATGCATGAACATGTACGTGCGTCTAAAGCCAATGAAGACCAATGCGCATGTGCATAGACCGGCCGGTCAAATCTCTGTAGGGCAGACCCGCATTGTTTCAAACATCCGAAGATGCAACTGGAGGGATAGCTCAGTTGTAGGAGCATGTATTTCTCTTGCAGAGGAACCTAACTTGGGTTTCCAGCGGCCACCACTGATTCACAAACCTAGTGTAGCTCCAGAGGATCCAATACCTTCTTCTGAACTGTGGGCACCTACACTCACCTGTGCCCATTTAATCACACACGTGATTAAACTGAAAATGTTTTTAAATGTCATTCTCAGAAAACTAGATGACTGTTGGTCATTTGCTCAAAGCTGATTTGCAGCCATGGGAAGCAGTTCTTGTATACGCTGTTGAAAGGGGGGGGGGGGTTTAGAATGCCAAAGCCTGCTCTACAAGAAAATCTCTCTGGACAGAACAGCCTCTTAATTTCTATTATTTTCCACATCCAGTAGGGTTCCTGCAGGTCTGTATGAGAATTTAACAGTGGAACTAACAATCTGTTCTCATGGTTTCAGAGATGTGTGAGCACAAACTTTGAAGAAAAATTACAGCACATTCCATGCAGTGAATAGCCACTAAAGCAAGCTGCCTACTCTCTTTGGCCCTGACTTCATTTTTCTGTTCTCCCTAGCTTTATTCTATTTATTCTAATAAAACATGCAATAATTCCAAGATGTATTTTGGAGAGCAATATAATATCTTATTTTTTGCCTTTTTAATTAGCCATTTTCTTGTCCTGGCCCATCTTTTCTCACTAGGTTATAATGCTGGACTCAGTAGCTTTCTGCGTCCCAAACACTACCTGGCTTGGGCTCTTCCTTTCCTCTCTCTCAAGCCAGTTAATCTCCTGCTCCTTTTCTCTTCTTCTGTCTTACTGTCAACCATATTCCTTTATCCCAGCAACTACACTAGTAAGCCATAGAGGCAGGGCAGAGGCGGTGCACTAGAGAGGAATGTAAGGCGAGATGAGATAGGAACTCACTCTTCCAGTCTGAAGATTTCATAGAGGTAAGAACTCTCTAGTGGCTTGGGTGTTTTGCTTCTCTGATCTTTTAGCTTGAATCCCAGTATCTGTCTCTGGGTTTTTATTTGTGCTATGTTTAGGATCCCCTACCTGCCAGTGCCAGGAGCTAAGAGCAGGACAGGTTAAGAACAAGTATGTAGGGTTTGAGAAGTGCTCCTTACCTATTGTGTTAGTACCAGGGAGAAGGCAGAATGGTGTCAAGTGTTAGTTTAATTCTTCAAGTGTGCATATGACTGTATCCTAGTGATTTTTACTTGAGTATGTGTGTATGAGTTATTGTGTGTAGACTTTTGTGTGTGAGGTTGTATGACATGTAATCATTAGTGTGTCCATTTGAGTATGTATAGTGTGAGTGTAAAGAGTACATAGTGTATTGTGTGTATTGTATGTATTTGTAAAACTGTGATTGTGGAATTGTAAGTGATTTAAGTGCAAGTGTGTGTGTGTGTGTTTGTGCACAGGAGTGCAATGATGTGTAACAGATGTGAGGGTGTATATGTGTATGAGTTGGATGGGTAAGTGCAAGAATGGAAATGGTATACAAAGTGAGAATTTGTTAATTTGTCGGTATGAACATGTTTGAGGATGAGCATTGTGACTGAAAGTGTGCAACCATGTACAGTTGTGTGTGAGAATGTGATTTTCTGTGGCTGGGTGATTATTTAAAGTTGTGTCAATGTAGACAGGTGTGAGTTTTCATTAATTTGAAAGAATGTGAATTTTTTGTACATGTGTGATTTTTACTCCAAAATGGATGGAGCAGTAGGTCCTCTTGTTATGTGGGCTAAACCAGGCTCAGATAAGCACATTTTTGTAAGTGGAGTCTAGAAATGAAGAAATACAATTGATAGTGAAGGTGGAGAAGTGGGAAAGAAGAATGAGATGGGGTGGGGTGGAAAGACTGCATATGAAATGGGAATGGGGCTGAGTATGATTAGATGCATTGTATGCACACAATATTACAATGAAATCCATTTTATAAAAATAATGTGCTATTAAGAGGGTAGAATTCTAAGCAGGGATGGATTTTTTTTTCAGAAGGAAGTTTTCTGAGCATTAGGATTTTATAGTAAGGTAAATATCAGAAATACTATTTTGTTATTTATTTTATTTTTATATTTATTTATTTATCTATTATTTATTTATTTATTT
>NW_026067958.1:6470931-6495109 GCF_014885135.2 Alexandromys fortis | reverse complement strand
CTCTCTTGGGTATATTCCCAAGAGTGGTATTGCTGGGTCCATGGGTAGGTTGATCCCGAATTTCCTGAGAAACCTCCACACTGCTTTCCAGAGTGGTTGCACAAGTTTGCATTCCCACCAGCAATGGATGAGTGTACCCCTTTCTCCACAACCTCTCCAGCAAAGGCTATCATTGGTGTTTTTGATTTTAGCCATTCTGACAGGTGTAAGATGGTATCTTAAAGTTGTCTTGATTTGCATTTCCCTGATCGCTAAGGAAGTTGAGCATGACCTTAAGTGTCTTTTGGCCATTTGAACTTCTTCTGTTGAGAGATCTCTGTTCAGCTCAGTGCCCCATTTTATAATTGGGTTGATTAGCCTTTTACGGTCCAGTTTCTTGAGTTCTTTATATATTTTGGAGATCAGACCTTTGTCAGTTGTGGGATTGGTGAAGATCTTCTCCCAGTAAGTGGGTTGCCTTTTTGTCTTAGTGACAGTGTCCTTTGCTTTACAGAAGCTTCTCAATCTCAGGAGGTCCCATTTATTCAATGAGGCCCTTAATGTCTGTGCTGCTGGGGTTATACATAGGAAGTGGTCTCCTGTGCCCATGGTATTTTGTTATTTATATAAAGTGTGCACACTACTTAGCATAGTAAATGATGTGTAAATGTGAGCATTGATGTTCTAAAATAATGGACACTCACTGCCATATTTAAATATTTGGTGTAAAATTTTCATTTTCTTGGCTTTATTTTTTTAATTTATCTCATTGGAAAATAGCTTCAACTGTCTAGGAATGTATGTCGGATCATGTGTTCCCAAATTACACACTGGTTTTATGATTTTATAGTGTAAAATGCTAATGTATTTTCATTGTATTGTTTCTTGGAGAAAAAGTGCAACAGAAGGTTTAAGAGGTCAAAATGAACAATACTTTTAAAGCCGATACAACTGAGTTTTTCAGAGCAAGGTTACAGTGGTCAGCAGTCCTCACACACTAATCATGCACAGCCTTGCACAGAACTGAGGGTAATTCTTGCATCAGAAGTAGCCTGGAGGAAGGGTACCAAAGTCTGAGCTGAAAGCAGGTCTTGATCATGTGTTAATTGAATACCTGCAGCACTGTGGGGAGGGGGGTAAAGTGCAGGAGCTGTGAACTCATGTGGCTCTCCAGCAATGAACTGATGTAGTGTTAGAGAAGACCTAGGATTTAGAGGTTCTGGTTCTTAGACATCAGCATGTTTGCAAAATTTGAAAATGAGGGTATCAAAGCATTCTTGGCAGTGTGTCAAGACTGACCTACTGTCAAACTGACAGATCCTGCAAGAACCTTAGCATGTGCTTTGTAAAGGGACTCTTCTGTTGGCTTAGAAACTGGTAGAGCTGCTACAGTTCTACACTACACTAGTAAAATAAAACAAATTTATTAAAACACAAAATATTACTATAGCTAGACACTAAGCCATCAGCCTTCTACCTTCCCCTCAGTTCCTGCTGCCTAAAGGCAAATCAGTCTCCAGACACTCAACACTTGATCCAAAAACATGCCTTCTCTCAGCTCTTGAGACCAACAGGAAAGGGTTTCCAAGACCAATAGGAAGGCCATTGGGGGAGGGGAATTTTCACACAGTCAGAGGAGTCTGCTTCAAGGTGCCCTCTAATCAGTTATACAATACTAGATGGTCAGCCTTGAAATGGCATACATATAAAGCAACACTAAGGAAGGTTTAGCAAGGTTGTGCGTTAGTGTGTGTGTGTTGCAATAACAAAGGAAACAGAGGCCAGGGATTTGAGAGGTAGCAAGGGGCAGTAGGCCACAGAAGTTAGAGAGAGAGAGAAAAAAAAAAAAAAACGGAATGGGGGAAGGGATGATGTAATTACATTTTAATAAAATAAAACCTACCTCCTTAAATAGCATATCAGGTCTGTTTCTTTAATTATCCATCAAATTGTGCTGAAGTATCATATGCTACCCTAGTCGTAATGTTTTCTCATCTTTGGTTCCTGTTCATTTATGATTGGCACCTTCCAGATTCCAGTTCCTAAAATTTCAAATAATGCTGGCAAAGGGATGCCAGTCATGATCTCCTTCTACCGCGGGCTGTCAGATCACCCAAAGTAATGCCCTGCATTTCACCTACTCTCAGCATGAACCCAAGGGACCCATCCAGCTCATTCATTACCCCTGTTCAGCTTCCAGACAAGACTGATCATCAGCCCAGTCCTAAACATTGGGTCCAGGTCCTTGAAAGGGAAATGTTATGCTAAATATGTAAATTAAATGCTAATCTGTTAAGAGTTGAGGGTAAGAAATGGTCTTACAACTGAATGTGCAACAGCCAAATTAACTAGATAAAAACAGGGCTCTAAAAATAAATTAGTGGAGCATGGAGATGGCTCAGAGGTTAAGAGCACTGACTGCCCTGCCAGAAGCAATTCCCAGCCACCATCCACAGTGAGATCTGGTGCCCTCTTCTGGCATACAGGCAGGCTTGAAACACAGTCAATAACCCATGCTGCACACTACCTCAGGGAGAAATAGCCTATACTAACACACACACACACACACACACACACACACACACACACACGAACAGATGTAATGCACACTACACTGGTAAACTGTCAGGAGTTGTCAGAGGTCATCGGGCTGATTCTCGAAGTGGAGCAGTCTCCCACTGCACCATTTCAGACCCAGACACTTTCTCAGTGTCCTCGAAGGCCCTTGTTGACAGATGGGGGTGGTTCCCCACCACTCTGACAGGCAGAGTAAAACAGTCCAGGAGTAAAATGTGTCCTTGAAATCAGCCTGAAGATAATTCCCAACAGTTCTTACTGCTGTTTATTCCCTAATATTGAGGAGACAGAGTGAAAAAGACAATTCAGATGTTCAGTCACAGCAAGCTGACCCAGGGCAGAGAGGCCACTCTCCATTGAACCTCCAGCAACTGCCCCAACTCTCCCAGTCCACTTCTGCAGGATACTCTTGCATCTCATCTGGTGTGTCTCTGCTATTTGTTCTTTTACCGGGAAGCCTCACCTGAGGAAAACTGCTCTGCCCAAAGACTCCACGGGAATGCCGCTCTGCTCTTACCAGGCCTTCCATTAGTTTCTGCTGGGTGTTTTATGCACCTGACTTGATGTGTGGCTTTCTATCATCTGTCACTTGCTATTTAGTCTTTGGGTTTGGTCTGCTGTGGACACTTAGCATTTTGCTTTCTACTGCTGTGATAAAGATTATGACAAAGAGCAACACAGTGAGAAAAGAGTTTCTTTAGTTTCCTTAGTTTGCAAGTCCCAATCACAATCCATCACCAAGGGAAGCCAAATAGAAACTAAGATGACAACTTCAAAAGGAAAAACTTAATCCTCTACCCTTTACATCCCATCTGTAGCTGTCACAACTGCAGCGATACTTTATTTGTATTTTTCAATAAAGCTTGCCTGAAGATCAGAGTGCAAAGTTAAGCGACTAGAGGCCAGGAAGTGGTAGCACAAACCTTTAATCCCAGGATTTGGAAAACAGAGGCAGACAGATCCCTGTGAGTTCAAGGCTATTCTGGGCTACACAAGATTGGTCCACAGACAGATCCAAGGTAGTGCCACCTCACACCTTAATCCCAGTGTCTGGCAGTCACATGCTTTTAATCCCAGCACTGGAGAGGTGGAGACAGGAGTGATATGACTGAGTGGTGAGAGGAAAATAAAAGGAAAGAGAGAGGAACTCACTAGAGTGTGGAGTCTGAGGTCTGGTGGAGACAGTGCGGTCTAGGCAGTCTGAGGACCGCCAGAGGTAAAAGGTCTCTCTAGCGGCTTATCGGTCTGCTTCTCTGATCTTCAACTTTAACCCCTATATCAGTCTCTGGGTTTTTATTATTCATACTACACACAATCTCTTGAAAATTACTGTAGATATTTCCTACTAATATCTATATTAAAAGTATTTAAACTCAATCATCAGAGTGCTCTAAATTTAAGTGTGTTTACTTTTATCAGACTTTCATATTTTCAAGTATATTCTACTAGCAAGTTTCTTTTCGTTTGAATAATTAACTCCCTTTTGCATTTCTTTAATAAGTCAAGAGGTGATGTCTCATAGCTTTTGTCTCTGAGACTGTTTTATTTCTGAAGGTCAGTTTTGTTGGCAGGCAGGGTTTTACTCAGCACTTTGAATGTATGCTATTCTGAGCTAATGGCCATTACAGTCCATCACCACCACACCACAGAAGAGTGCAGGTGGGGAGTCTGTCCTTTACTGCATTTTAAGGTGGTTCTAAAGCCATGCTCTGTGCTTGCTTCCCTCTTCCCCCAAGGAGATTGTATCTTTCTTCAAGCTCTGCTGGCAGAATGTGGGCAAATACCACATAGGGAATGTACAAACTATCTTTTCTATCTAACTCAATACTATTATCCTATAACTAGGTTCTTTGTTCTTATATGCCTTGCCTAATTTGATTTGTCAGTCTTTGCATACATATACAGTAGAAGAAATAAACCAATTAAAACTCAAAAGCCACAGTAAACTTGCTGTATAATTTGCTGAGACTACAACTGTGAGGAATTCAATCTGGATGCCATTGATGAGATGCCACTTTATAGTGGTAGTAATGAAGCTATAAATCTCACATAAAACACACAGGAAGTCTGTAGAGTCACTATGAATTTTAAAAACTTAAAAAAATGTTCTAAAACCTATGAGTTGGGATGACTGCACAGAAAAAAGTCTTTGGTCTATATATTTTATAATGAACAAGTTTTATAACATGAAAATTACAACCCAATGTGACTAAAACTGTTTTAAATAAGGTTAGATAAACGCATCACCAATGTTCTCCACATGTATGTGTATGAATATGCAGCGAATGAGGGAAAGGAGAGTGAGCACATGAACATGAGTGACAATGGAGACAGCAAAAAGCAGTAAAAATTTTAAACAACATATGAGTCTAGATAAAAAATATATAGGAGCTCTACCAACATTTTCAGTTTAAATTGTTATCAAAACTTAAGATTATTTTAAAAAGCCAAGAATATCATGTAACAAGGTCCCTTTAATTATACCTATTTTCTTCAATGAAGACCATGTACATCCTCCATGAGAAAACTGAATGCAATTTTAATAGTTCCTTCAAGAATCTAATTTGGTTATAACACCAATACAATGCACTCTACATTCTACTGACTTAAATATGAAACTACTGATGAATCGTGTAATATGTGCAGATGTACAGCCTTCCAAATCTGACAAGGCAGTAGTTGAAAGACCACTTTGACAAGAATTGAGTTTTTGGTTTCATTGTGATTTTGAGATTAAAGGTAATTATACAATTATTCAGAATATATTTTGTTACTTATTTACATCATAAAATACTGCTGTTCTAAAACCATTCCGTCAGTGAGGCAATAGAACCTGAAAGAAAATGAGCACGCATGCTGCATTTTAAAGACATTACAAGCATTTAAATTCTGATTATATCTTTATGTTTACAATTCAAATAGCTCCTTTTAAAGGCCAGTTTACATGGTGAATCAAGAACAGAATTAAGTACATCTTAATGTTTTCCACTGATATATGTAGAAATTCCATTTACCCATGGCATTTTTTTTTCCAAAGCGAAATATTACTATCAGGAGATGATAGTTTTTCAATTATTTTAGCTTGAAAATTTAAAAAAAAATACTTACCAGTAGATAAAGGCACAATTTTTACTCACTTCAAGTAATCAACCACAAAATGATTGCTTACTTTCAACATGATTAATTGACATTTTTCAAACAATCTGTCTTTAATCCTGACAGCTCTTTATTTATTATGTTTCATGTACTTGCTATGGGTTACTAGTCTCCAATGGGTGTCATCATGGGAATTACCAAAATATGATAATATGACAGAAGGCTGACAAAGTGTTTCTCATCCTTGAATTATATGCCAAGTCAAGAATGGGGGTTGAAGAGTGTAGCAAAAAAGAGACTGCAGGGCTACTTATATCCTGTAATAAAACCAGCAATATCAAGAGAGTTATCATCTCACTTCCAATTTCTTCCCCTCAAGAACAATTTGAATCTCTTTGGCATCCAAAGTCTCATAAGTCAACAATGCTTCTGCTAGATTCTTATGCTCTTTCGCATGAGTTTTCAAGATATGTTTTGCTCGTTCATATGACTCCTGAAAGAGAAAAGCATGAAGAAAAAAATGAAGAATTTTTTTTCATAGAAAAAAATGAAGAAATGCAATAACCATAGGTAAGGAGAAAATAAAATCAATGAGGCTTTAAAGGGTGTTGATTTCTACTTTTAAAAGCACTTAAAAGCTTTGTTCCAAAATATGAACTGTTTGTACGTAAGAATATAAACAGCACATGGAATGTATCACACAGAAGAGTTTGGAAAATGTTTCGAGAGAGTCTCTGCCTTTCTAGAATGTTCATTTTTTTCTGTTGTAACTAGCTTGGGCATTTCTTTCTTTACCCTCCAGCAGTTAATTAAAGCCTGGCTGCTTCCTTGGAAGACCTGCTTTCCTGAAATTCTTACTGTTATTCCAAACACTTCTTTGTTCCCATCACCATTTACAGATCCTTAGTAACCTCTCTCTTGCAGAAAGTACTATTCCTGAAAGTCAAACCATCTGAGTATTAGCTACAAGTCATCTGACAAATACTGATTACATTCCTCATTCAATGGACACTGCCCCTCAGCCAGATCTTTTCCTTCATCCCAAGAGCCACCTTAAGAGATGGGTTAACTTCAGTATCTAAGAACACAAAGCAACCTTACTAGTAAGCCACAGACCAACATCCCTATTTCTAACTTAGAGTGTTCATTATGATATCCAAATTCAGTAGCTTCTTATTAAACAAAAGCAATCTACCCACACCAATAACTTGCATCCCAGTTTGGTCTCCAAGTTCTTCAGTTAATGGCACAAACAATACAGTTACCAGAGGCAGAAATCCAGAAAATGGTTTCAGCACCTCTTACCTTTCCTATCTGATACATAATATTTTATGTCTATGTAGCCAAAGGTGTCCATGAACTTCTAATCCTCCTGCCTCTGCTTTCTAAGTGCTGAGGTTGTAGGTATATGCTACCATGCCTCGTTTCTGTGGTGCTGGGAATTGAACTCAGCTAGGTAATTACTACCAACTGAACCACATCCCCAAATTTGCACCAGTATTTCTTGTGCACACTCAGGGTTTCTTCATCTCTATATTTTATAGGGTGAGATTTACAATCAGTAGTTATCATCAACTTGTTTTTATTTGCAGTCCTAGGACTAATCCTAAGGCATTTCATAAAGGACAAGCACTCTGGACTAGAACTGTTAACTGCCCACCACCATGTTACCATTTTTAAAGTACATAGGCACATTTTGTAAAATAAAAATAAAAAAAAAAATCAAGCTCAGAAAAATATTACCCGCAGAAGAATTCTTATTTCTTGTTCAATGGCAGATTGCGTTTCAGGACTTAGTGTTCCTGAATCACTGTAGGTCATGACTCCAAGCTAAAATCAAAAAGCATAAAATAATTGAACAAATTACTACCAAGAAGTTTAGCACAGTAAGTAGTAGCCTATATATAAACTGGGGACAGGAAATGCAACATAAAAATGTTGAGTACAATGAAATATCATTCTACGGAAACCATAAGGACAAATCAAAATAGCAAATGAGGGTATGATAGAAAATTAAAGTCCTTTAAGTGTCTTCTCAGAAAACTGACAGCTCTCCCAAATCTAGATTACAATGTAATCTAGGATTACAATGAAATAAAAAATGTAAATAAGTTCAGAAAGATGAAAGAGTTAAATAATTTAATTTAGCAATTTATTAATTCAAGAGGTCTAAGTAGAAAAAAATTTCTATTACTACTCAGAGCAATACTTAGAATTAAGTCTTGAATTAGGAACCAGACAATGAAAAAGAATGTTATCAATTCATAAGTCTATCAAAGAATGACATGGGAAATAAACTACCTTTTCACTCATTCCAAATCTGGTAACCATCCTCTTTGCAATTTGCGTTGCATTATCAAAATCACTAGAAGCACCTAGACATAAACAAACAAACAAATAAATAAATACCTTCTGAAAATCATTAAAAGAATAAATGTGAATATTTCAAGTAATATACTATGAAAAACCAACCTGTTGTAATATGATCAGTCCCAAATATAAGCTCCTCTGCCACTCTTCCTCCCATGCTAACATCCATCTGTGCAAGCAGCTGGGCCCTAGTCTCATTCCACCTGTCATTTTCAGGCAATAGTGAAACCTATACGGTTTAATAATAACCACATAATAAAAAGGAAAGGCATTCAGACACACTTCTGAAATAGGTACACTCATAACCAAAGCTATTCAGTGTTTCCAGACACTATTTGAGAGACATGGTCAACAGGTAACTTAATACACGAAAGCTTTATGACATGAAACCAACATGAAAAACAAAGAAAATCCTCTGTACAGGTGCATCTTACAAACAATAGCTACATAGTGCTGCAATAGGACTTTTTTTTTCCAGATGCATAAAAATATTCAACCAGTCATACATTAGAAAGATTCAAGACCGAAGCACGTACTGAGAAGCATCTTAGAACTACAGAACCAGTTGCTATGGCATAAGATGTGTCTTTATGTCTAGTAGTTTATTTAGATATTTAAAGTCATAGTCTATAATCACTCTTCAATTGTATTTTTTTGGAAATATGTAACCTGAAATATATTATAAAACTACTCTGATCAATTATAGCAAATGGATCTTATTTCAATACTGTTCAAGAAATCAAAAAGGATAAAAAAATCATTGTGAAGTCGCAGTCTCCCTAAACAAGCTTCTACAAAGTTTTATTTGAAAGTGAATTTTAAAACAAGAAAATGAGGTACAGAAGGCAAGGTGTCTCAAACATGTGATCCCAGGACTTGTAAAAGTGAGGCAGGAGGATTACCACAAGTTTCAGGCCTGCTCAGGGTACATAGAGTTAAGTTACAGAGTGGATTACAAAGTGAGAAGTGAGACCTGTCTCAAAGCAAACAAGCAAGCAAGCACAACTAAACTAAACTGGTACATGGTTCAATGCTGAGAGCCAGATTCCCATGCCTGAGTCTCTTGGGTTCAAACCACAGTCACTGGGTAGGGGTAGGTCTATAGGAAACTTACATGTCCAAGTGTTGGCCCCCGAGGCATGATTGTAGCTTTATTGATTGGCATTGCATCCTTTGTGTAATACGCAATAATAGCATGACCAGATTCATGATAGGCTGTTATGGTTTTGTTTTTGTTATCAATTTCCACACTTCTTCTTTCTGGTCCTAAGATAAATACCATACTATATTAGGAACTGCTAAAATAGTAGCCTATAATCCCAGAACTCCAGAGGTAAGAGAATAATAGGTTCCAGGCTAGCCCATGATTCACTGTGATAACAGGAAGGCAGAAACACACACACACACACAGAATACATGAGGACTCATTCCAAAGACTGGAGGCATTGTGGTTCACAATAGTAATCTCAGCACTCAGGAGGCTAAGGCAAGATGATTACCATGAGTTCACAGGCAGCCTGAGGTGCATGAGTGTAAGTGAGGGCCAGCTGACCAGTTTGGATTATGGTATGACAGTCAGTCTTAAAAAAAAGGGCAGGGTGAAAAGAAAGAAAAAGATGACCTGCAGAACAAGGGGATGAAAAGGAAGACATACCCATTAGAATTTTATCCTTAGAAAACTCTAGTTCCTTCATGGTAACCATTTCTTTTCCATCAACAGCTGCCTTTAATGCAGCTTGGTTCACAAGATTCTCCAACTCTGCTCCAGAAAATCCAACAGTACCACGAGCTATGATTTCTGGATCAACAGCTACAGACAAAGAGAACAGCATTAGGAATCTCCCATTGCTACACAGAAGCTCTTCTACTGAACTCACGTTTGGAGGTAGAAAAAAGTACAGTTACTCTGAGTTACAACTTAAAATATATATCTTAAAACTAAAATTAAATTCACTGAAACTAATACAATTGTATGCAAATAATACTAATTAGTATTTATTAGTAATGTTATTGTTAATAATAATTTCTGGCAATAAAACATCTAGAAAAATTCTAGGTTTTATTAACTTTCTGAAAACAAAACAAAAAGTGGACTTACTAAAAATGAAATTAGAAACTTCAAATATGACCTACGCTGGGCCTGGAGAGATGGCCCAGCAGTTAAGAATACCAACTGCTCTTGCAAAGAACCCAGGATCAGTTCCCAGCACCCACAGGGCAGCTCCTCTTCTGGCCTCTACTGGTACTGTGCATGTGGAATAAATACATACAGTTTACAAAAATAAAAATAAATATATCTCCAATGTGGGTCTCTGTCTCTATCTCCATCCATCGCCAAAAAAAAAAAAAAACTAAAATAAAACAAAACAAAACAAAAAAAACCAAATATGTACTCATTTGGAATCATTATGCCTTTTTGATGGCTTGGTTCCTTTAACATTACCACCTGAATTTCATATTGTTTGATAGCTTTCTTTTTTGTTAATTGTTATTGAAGGTCCCATATATCTTTTTCTTTTTGTCTTTATATTTTACATATACCACATGATTAGTTCTTATTTTATCTACTCTGACAAGCTTTGCGTTTTAACTGAACTGTGCAATCAATAGAGAGTAAAGTGAGTGACACACAATAAATAAATATACAAATAAATATATCTTAAGTATGTCCTATGCTAATGTCCAGCCTGACCACAAATTGAAAAAGCACGCTCACCATCAAATTCTGTTCTCTTAAATATCACTTTCAAACACCTTGGTCTCCCTTTATTATAGGAAACAAACAGGTTGATTAAAGACAGTCTTGAAAATACTGCAGCTTATGCTCTGGTCACCTGTTTTCAAGTGACGCCATGTGTCTTATGTGCCTTGCTCTATGTTTTGCTTTTTCCTAAATGGAGTCCTTTTTTTGTTATATATATATATGCCTGTCTATAAACCCCAAACAAAATTTCCTTTGGGATCAGAATTCAAGAATATACACAAACTGAAGAATGCACATAAAAATGGGAATAACGAGAATGAAGAAACTAATTAGTTTGAGGCATAAACCAAAAAAGGACCATAAATAGGATGGCTAGATAAATTCCCATTTTACAGAAATTTTAATGTCAGAATCAAGGAATTGAACTTACATTTGTCAAACTTTATTTTATTGAGATACCATTTCAAAATTTCAGTCCGACCCCTCACATCTGGTCTTGGAACTGTAACTTGCATGTCAAAACGACCAGGACGTATTAAGGCACTGAGAGAAAATTAAAAAGATACATTTAAATTGATAATCTGAAGATGCCAGCATACACTAAACATGTGACAGGGAAACAACGTCAACCAAAGATAAGGCAGAAAGACAGACTTCTGAATATCAGTGTTCACACAGTTCTCTCAGAAGCACGGTGACAGTAAGTCTCAGAAGGTTCTAGGATACTGAACACCTACAACCACAGGACTCAAAAAGCTAAGGAGTATTAGACCAACCCAGACTATGCAGTGTAAGCTGATGTGAAATAATGAGCAGAAGGCAGAACAAAGGTTCATTCGAATACATGTGCAACTAAGGCAGCACTATCTATCCTCCCCTACGTCAAGTCCCCTCCCTCTACCCGATTCCCACTTCAGATCCTCTCTACTGCAGTTGTACCCTTCTCCGATGGTCCTGTTTTTGCTTTCTTGGTTTGTGCAGTTACTCCAGGTTATGTACTCACGTCTGAAGATTTGGAGATGGATGTGTGGTTTCTATATTTAGTCATGCCTGTCACTAGAAACTATTCAGTTGCTCAAGGCCAGTAAAGAACCGTGAAGGAGAACCTAAAACCACTATTTTACAAAACCAGCACTATCCCTAAGCACATTCTAAGGATTTGTTCTTATACCCACATCAACGAAACTTCTCTTTGCAACTGACAGCGATCATTACAGAAAACTACACAGGATCAAAATGCAGAATTGTCGAGCCCAGTACCCACTGAGACACGCAGAACAAAGCTCCTACACCTAAAGTTTAAGGGCCACTTAGGAAGAGGGGCAGTGACCGAAAGAGTCAAAGGATCAGGAAACTTGTAAGACTGTGTTAGCTCCTATATAGACGATTATCTCCTACACTTAGGGGGTCTCACCACCATGGTTGCCTAATCACGACCTCAATAAGGATGATGCCATGTTTTGCTACAGTGGATGGGGGAAAGCATATGAGGTCTCAACCCTAGACAAAGAACTATAGGTAAGTAAAATGCTGAAA
Organism: Alexandromys fortis; assembly: GCF_014885135.2. Lineage (NCBI taxonomy): Eukaryota > Metazoa > Chordata > Mammalia > Rodentia > Cricetidae > Alexandromys > Alexandromys fortis. Next base: position 6,482,847 of record NW_026067958.1, on the reverse strand, counting down.
ACAGGAACAAAAGTCTTTCCCAGGGAAAGGCATACCAAATGATTATCCAATACTAAATGGTCAGACCTAAAAACCATATATATACAAGTAACACTATACACACTGAATAGGTTGTATGCACATACTTAGGAATACTCACACACACAAACACCAAAAATTAAAGAAAAAAGGCCATGAATTTGAAAAAAGGCCTGGTTTGGTAGTGCATGTGCATCTGTGTGTGTGTTGCGGGGGGAGGGGGGGATTACATGGGAGGACTTGAAGGATGGAAGAAGAGGAAGAAATGATCTGATTATAGTAGTAAAACAATCATTAAAAATACACACTCCCTTCTCAATTGCTATCTAGAATGTTGGACTGTTGTATTAAAAAAGACAAGCTACTAATCACACAAAAAAAGCTCTTATAAAATTTTTAAATATGGGAGGGGGACAGGTGCATCTTAGGGCAGGTGCCTGTCGAGGCCAGAAGAGCCAGAGGTACAGTGGCCAAAAGCTGGAGGTATGGGTGATGGAAATCAAACTGAGAGCCACTGCAGAACAGTCTGCTTTCTTTACCACTCAGCTACCTCTAGTCCCTTTCCTAACACAGAAACTTTTAATGCTATAAATTTCACTTTCAAAATGCTTTCTGTTTAAATATGATACATGTTTTCAATATTATTGAGAAGTAAATAATTCACTTGGGTGTTAATATATTAGGTTGTGCAAGCATCACTTTGATTTAATTTTAGAACAATTTTCTATTTTAGGAATTCTATGTCCACTAGTAATTATGTCACAATCCCCAAGCCTCTTGTAGCTAATCTGTCTCTGGGTTTGCTTATTCTAAACATTCCCTATAAACGGAACTGTGTAAGATTGTATGTAGCATATGACAGTACTTCACAGAACTGTGTAAGACTGTATGTAGCATATGACAGTACTTCACAGAACTGTGTAAGACTGTATGTAGCATATGACAGTACTTCACAGAACTGTGTAAGATTGTATGTAGCATATGACAGTACTTCACAGAACTCTTCATACTTACTTATCTAACGCCTCTGGGAAATTTGTGGCACCTATAATGATTACTCCTTCATTGGGTTTGAAACTAGAAAGGAAAAAAAATAGTACCATTTCACTGACTGAAGCACAGCTTACATGTGAAAACACCCATATATAAAGCTGATCATCACTGACTGTAACTGATAATAAACCATTTAGATAAACGGTTACTTAGGAAAACAACCTGACATAGATGGCACAGGTGCCTAATTAAATATCAAAAAAAGTGTTTTTAACTTTACCAATTCAAATTATTTGGTCTTAGATCTCTATTTAATCAAAATGTCTCATGCTGACATTAAGAAAGTTCATTCAAGCTGGGCGGTGGTGGCTTATGCCTTTAATCCCAGCATACAGGAGGCAGAGGCAGGAGAATCTCTGTGAGTTCAAGGCCAGTCTGGTCTAAAAGAGCTAATTCCAGTACAGGTTCCAAAGCTACAGAGAAACACTGTCTTCAAAAAACAACAACAACAACAAAAAGTTCATTCAAAGTGACATTTCTTCCTTTCTGTATTATGAACACAGATGTAAGTTTTAAGTTGACCACAACATTCGGTCATCAACTAGACAGAAACTAGTGTATTAATCCTTACTTTATGGGATCTAACCCAGGTATTCATGTATACTAGAAGCAGACGATCTACAACTGAGCTATACCTATCCTCCATATCTTTCTTTAGACAATTTGTGCTTGAATCATTGTTTTTCTCTTATAAATATAATAAATTAAAAATAAGTATACATTTACAATTTCGAGAGAAACTGATACATCAATTAGTAATACAAAAAACATGAAAGAAAAATTTGACTTCTTACATGAGATGATTGTTATCTATACATGTAACATTTAATATCTATACAATTTTACCAAATCCTTCATAAGAACTTACACAAAATCAAGTGTATAAATATCAAATGCTGAAGATACCTGTTACTCTAAATTATCATTAAATTGGATAAATGCTAACTTTTAAATTATTTCATATATTTAACAAAGACTCAATTACCCATCCATTTCAGCAAGAAGTTGATTGATAGTCTGCCTTGAATATGGATGCATTGGAGATTCAATTCTCTTTCCACCAACAGAATCTAATTCATCAATAAATATAACGCAAGGAGCATTTGCTTTTGCTTCTCCTAAAAAAACAAAAAAAGATTCAAGTAAGTTGAAAGAAATTAACACCTTTTATCATAAAAATATTAAGACTATCAGTATAAAAAAAGTCATAGTAGAAGAAAAACTATGTAGTAAAACATTTTACTAAAATAATAATGTTGGAGGAGGGGGTTGTACTGAACATGACAAAATGAGAACTGGCTATCCATTCTTTCCAACTGTACAAATTAATATAATTGGAATTGAAGTTAATAACTCTTAATATAATGCTACAGAATCGATAAATAAAATGGAAAACTAAAAATTCAAGAATTAACTTTCAATAGTCCCTAACTTCATCTTGTATTCCTACTAAGCCTTATTAAACCTGTTTTAGAATACAGGGCTTTCAACATATCTCAGTAGAAAATGGACTTTAGTTCAAATTCCCAGAACTCAAAGGTGGAAGAGAACTGACTGCATGGATCACACACACACACACACACACACACACACACACACACACACACACACACACCCCATACATACACACAATAATAATAAAACTGTCTAAATAAAGATTACAAATCCATTTTAGTTCTATCATTAAGTTGCTTGAAACTAAAGCCCATTTTTTTTCAGAAATTCAATAGAAGAAATTATCAAGAAAAGTGTAAATAAATAAAACATTACTGTTTCTCTAAGTAACAAAAATGTAACATTGTCTAAAATATACATCAAAACATACTAAAAAGATTTCTGATCCTGCTGGCTCCTACACCCACAAACATCTCATCGAATTCTGACCCAGAAGCGTAGTAAAAAGGAACATCTGCTTCTCCAGCCACAGCTCGGGCTAGAAGTGTCTTCCCTGTTCCTGGTGGCCCAACCAAAAGAATTCCTAAAAGGAAAAAAAGCAGACAAGAATGATCCATTATTTTTAAATCCCTTGATAAGAACCTTCAACATTCATAATTATTAATTTTTATAATAGAAATGACAGTAATGATCAATATTGCCAAACTTGGCAAAGAAACTACGCTTCTACTGTTCACTTCAAGATTTTCTCTACAACTAACTTTCCTGTGCCATTTAAATATTATTTACAGCCAGGAGTGGCACACACCTTTAATCCTAGCACTAGGGAGGCAGAAGCAGGTAGATCTCTGTGCATTTGAGGCCAGCCTGGTCTACATACTACATAAGGAGCTTCAGGCCAGCCAGGTACAGAATGAGACTCTGGTTCAAACAAACAAACGAACAGACATAAACATATATGTAAAATTCACACATCAACAAGTAAAACAAGAACGAAAATGAAGACAAAGTAATACAGAGTACTCGTTCTGTACAACATAAAACTCACACTAAAAGATATGCAGCCAAACTGGGCACACATCTTTAATACTAGCCCTCTGGAGGTAGAGGTGGGTGGATATCTGGTGAGGTCAAGGCCAGCCTGGTCAATAAAGCAAGTTCCAGGACAACCAGGGTTACACAAAGAAACCATCTCATAAAACAAAAAACAACAACAACAACAACAAAAAACGAAAGAAAGATATGCAGTCAAATATAATGGAAAAATCTTGGTAATATAGTTCCATTAAAGACCAAAAAAATATTTTCTAGCCATTTGGTATAAAATAAAAAATTTAAAAACCAATGATATTAAAGAAATAATGCTAATTTGGGCTGGATTAGATAAGATTACAGCAATGTCTTTATTTGTAGGTGACACATAGTTGATGTCTACAGCTTTCTTATATTCAAGGAAGAAATGAAATGTACATATAGGCAAACACTGAGAAAATTATTTGACAGAATGTCAAATACTGTTGAGTATAGGGTGAGAATACATCAGTATTAACTGCTGCTAGTATTCTAAGATTTCCCAAACACTTAAGTTTTCATACCAATAAGCTTTTCCCATAGTAAACTGGAAAAGAATTCCTGATCTGTTTAACTCTTGTAATTACATTAAAAAACAACAAAACTATAGTGATGTTACATTTCAATATTAAAAAACTAAAAACAAGCTCAAAAACAGTATAAAGTTTACATTAGTATTACCATGTTTTAAGTGATATCCAACTGGTTTGAGCTGCTTATTAATTTTGACATATCTTAGTGTATACCTCAAAAATTTTCCATAAATTAATAAGAAATTGAGTATAATTATAGTTTTAAATATTCTCTCTATGCTATTACATCACTGTACCCCTAAGTGGAAAAAGTTTAAGGAAACTTTTCCAGAAGTTTCCAGAAGAGATGCTCAGTGGTCTAAAATCTAGCCTTAAACCTGCAGTGCCTTTGGATCATTTAACACAGCTACCAAATACCTGCATGTTAAAGGTTTCCCTAAGCTACTGGTGCTATGGCAAAACTGTTAAAACTCAGAGAGGAACCTAGTGGGAAGAGGTGGGTCACTGGAGACATGCCTTAGGGGATAGATGTGTCTTGATGCTATCCCATGCTCTCCACTCTGCCCTCTACTCCTTGATTTCTGGTTACTGTGAGGAGACAAGCTTGTGCTACCATGCACTGTATGCCTAGCCTCACCTCAAACCTCAGGGATGCATTAGGACTGTGGATTAAAACTTCTAAAACTACGAGCCTGAAACCTTCCTTGGAAGACAACAAACAAATTAATCTTTAACAAAGTAATTTCATTTCTAGAAATTTGTTTCTTTTTCTCTTTAGAGAAGGGTCTCCTGTTTTTCAGGCTAACCTCAAATTTTTGATCCTCCTGCTTCTACCTCCCAAGTGTTGGGATTACAGGCTCAGTTTATACCAGGTGGAAATCAAATCTTAAGCTTGTGCATACTGGATAAACTATATAGACCCAATTGCCCATTAGAAACCTATTCCAAGTAAATAATTTGGCTAAAGGACAAAGCCGGGTTAGAGTGGTCATCAAACTGCTATTTTTAATAGAAAAAAAAGTTTACATAAAAGTATAATGTTACAAATAATTAGCATGTAGTCTTCATAACTGAAAAGATCATAAGGACAATTTCCACAGTTCCCACGTCTCAGAAATCCTCAAGAATTCTCACATTAAAAAAGGAAATTCTAAGGAGTAGGAGTGTACTCAGTGCTTACCTACTATGTACAAGGGAAGTGAGTTTGCTCTCCAGTACAAGAACAAAACAAAAGGAGAACAAAAACATCAGTGCTCAGTGTGACCCTGAGTTGGTGCCGGACCCAGATAGGGGTAGTGACATTTGAAAGATCATTACTAGAGCAAATGCTGAACAAATGCTGAACTTTTGTATGAAGTAGTGAAGTTAACAGTTTTGTGTCCATGTAAAAGCACTAGTTTTAAAGCTACAGAAAAAAAAAAAAAAAAAACAACTTTATGTGAGGTTGGAGAGATGGCTCAGTGTTTTAGAGGGCCTGAGTTCAATTCTTAGCACCCACATGGCAGCTCACAAACCGTGTAATTCTAGTCCTGGGTGATCTAATGCTCTTGTCTTGCCTCCACTGGCACCTGGCAAACACCCAGTAGGCAGAAATACATACAGGCAAAACATCCATATGCGTAAAGTTTTTTTTAAAAATTTAACTAAAAACACCCTTTTTGGTAAATGTACAGCTAAGCATTTAAAGAAGTATCATGTCTTACTAGAAAGTAGGCACAGAACTTTATGTGTGGAATAAGCACGTATTTTTAAAAACAAAAATTAGGAACTGAACCTACTCAATTCTAATATGGGCAAATAAAATTTGTAATCTATTATTCTATGATTTACACCAATTATGACAAAAGGAAAATATCTTACCTTTAGGAAGTTTGCCTCCAAGCACAGTAAATTTTTGTGGATTTTTCAAGAATTCAACCACTTCCTGTAATTCTTGTTTGGCTTCCTCCACCTTAAATGGTGCAATTTACCAAATAACCAAATAAAAGTTAGATTATCAAGGTTTCCTCTTTGGTAATCATATTTTTACTATAGCTATGAGTGAATTTGGCCTTTTTTGGTAACACATTTTTTTAATATGCTAAAGGTTTTCTAATCCTTATTTCCAATTACATGGCATCCTTATTATGCCAACAAAAATCATTTTAAGTCCCTACTTTTACTAAGAAGGCAAAACAAGTCAAATATATTGGTCAGAGTTAAGCTGAAACTATTAGAACAAACAGCATAAGGCGAAAGAGCAATCAGAAAACCTAAGCTGTTTAGGTCATGATTATATTTCTAGAAAATTTCACAAAACTATTTCCAGAAAACATCATTACCAGAACAAGAAAAGGTCTGTTTAAGCCGGGCGGCGGTGGCGCACGCCTTTAATCCCAGCACTCAGGAGGCAGAGGCAGGCGGATCTCTGTGAGTTCGAGGCCAGCCTGGTCTAGAAGAGCTAGTTCCAGGACAGGCTCCAAAAAAGCTATGGAGAAACCCTGTCTCGAAAATCAAAAAAAAAAAAAAAAAAAAAAAGGAAAAGAAAAGGTTTGTTTGTTTTAGTTCTTCAATGGACTTTGAAAGTTATTCTGACTAAATCACTTAGATTTTTACTAAAATGTTGTAATGATAATAATTAAAAATAAAGTTGTACTCATGACCAGCCCCAGGAAAAAGGACACATGTTCACCAAAATGCACAAGGTACATACAATATTAGAGTTCCAAATTATAAACAACCAAAAATGTCTAAGTTAGTTAAAAAGAGCAAATTTCGATAGCCACATAAGGCAAACTGTGCAATCAGGATACGTGAACGACTGCTCTACACAGCATGGCCACACCCCAACCAAAATCATCATGTTGGGCAAAAGAAGAAAGATGCAAAACAGGATATTCGATGCATCCTGCTGCTCCTAAAAAAAGCAAAAAAAATGGAAGCAGAGCTAGAGTAAAGGCCCTGACTGGATAACCCTCCTTTCAGTGGTAGGGACAATAACCAGAAGAGGCTGGGGGGACTCTGGGGTTCTCACGGTCTTTGTTGGGCTAAGAACTGGTGAAAACTATGTGCTCATTCTTGAAATTTATTAATTGTGTATTTTTAAGCAAGTATGTTGAACTTCAAAAGATTTGCTGAGTTATTTAAAAAGAACATCTTACTACACATTGAAAGACTAAAACATAGCTAACTTAAAATAATGGGTAAAACGGCAATTTAAAATTCTAAGACTAAAGCAAGAGACAGGAAACACTGTTCACTTCTCAACTAACTAATATCCTGTCCCCAATCTCTGTGGCAAGTGTACCTCCAGTTGAGCAACAGAAAAGCTACAGGGTGAGGTAGATAACGACGTTCTAAACAGTTCTTAGTTTTTAAAGCAGCTCCATATAAATGTACTTACATACTCAAAAATCCTGGGCAAGAAATGATTCTTATGTACATTTCTTTTTTTTTGTAATATTTATTAATTATGTATACAATATTCTGCCTGCAGGCCAGAAGAGGGCACCAGACCTCATTACAGATGGTTGTGAGCCACCATGTGGTTGCTGGGAATTGAACTCAGGACCTATGGAAGAGCAGGCAATGCTCTTAACCGCTGAGCCATCTCTCCAGCCCTTATGTACATTTCTGAAGACTTGAGAAAACTGTGTAATAGCAAACCTACAAGTTACTTTGCTCCTATGAATTTACATTTGTCAGAAGCTACTTCATTAACGAATATTTAGTTTTCTGCCTGTCTCTAGTTTTATACTCAGACATTCCTTCATCCCCACTGCAGACAGAAACTTAAAATAACTCAACCAAAAACAGCTCAACAAGAATTCTGTTTTCTAAAGACTGACTTTCATTTTGATGGTATATATGTGTCTGTGTGGGGCATGTGCATGTTGAGTCAGGTGCTCATGGAAGTCAGAAGAGGAGTCAGATCCACTGGGGCAAGAGTTGTAAGTTATGAGTTACTCAATGTGGGTGCTGCGGCATAGGGGGTGCTGTCAAGAAAAGAAAGTGCTCTTAACCACTAAACCATCTTTCTAGCAGTAGGAACTCAAATCAAAGCAAGCATGTTACCGTAAAACTCAAGTCAGAATAGAGAGGGCCTGCCACACTGAGGACTCAAGTTTTAAATAATCATCATACCAATAACTTCCTCAACCCTTTCTGCAATGCAAACAGGGCTCATAGCCTTAAACTGCAAAAAAAGTTTGGGACAACTGGTTTAACTATATGGAAGTCCAATGCAGAATATCAATAAGGTAAATTACAAAGAAAGCAAAGAAATCTTAACTTACCCCTTTAACATGTTCAAAAGTAACATTTTTCATCTGGACAGGATCTACAGCAGAATCAAGTCCTGTAGTTGTCCGGAAGCGAACTAACAGGAAGAAATACATGTGGGTATTTGATATCAAAATCTAGAAAAATTGCATGTCTTAGAAGCCTAAGTTTCTCAGATTAACCTGAAAGAAAAACCAAGTCTCATTTTCAATGGTTCCTTAGGGTAGTCAGCAATTGTTTTCCTCCTGTGTTAGAGCTACTTTTAAATGGGTTTTTATCAATCCCTATCTAAATGTTACAAATATAAATTTGAAACAGCTCTTCATTCTTCACGATTGATGCTCACTGTCCTTGGCTACACTTGGTCATACTTAGGAACCAAAGCCAATGAAGATCAAGGGGCATTAGAGGACAGTCAATAATCCCAGGAGAGAACACCCCTAAAAGTGTCCTACGAGTCATTCACTGCCTCTCCATCAGAGCTAGGAAAGTCCCTAGGACTCCAACCAGCATACAATCTGCAAATACAAAGGTCATTTCAGACAGAATGTCTCTGATGTTTCCATGAGAATACATGTGTTCAGCAGAGCCTGACCCATCCCAGAAGATGGCACAGATGGGTGGAGGAAAACTAAAGAAGCCAAGGGGCTCCACTAAGTCCCTAAAAGTAACCCTAAGAAGCCTTCACAATAAAAAGAAAATAGACTAAATTTTGGCCACCTGTAATTGTTTTAAATATCCAGCAGTAAAGCACAGACAAAAACTAGATTAACAATACTATAAAACAAGAACTACATTAGAATTTTTAAAAGGACAAAGACCAACTCAGTTTTTATAAGGTTTCCCGTCACACCCCAATGTGGGCTACCAACACACCAGGTAGGGCATTCACAGCCATCAGACTATAATTATCTCATGCTTTTCTAAGTGTGAATATTTTCTCCTGCCTGAACCCTGATGTTCTAGTTAGATTTGTCAACTTGACACTACTAGAGTCATCTGGGAAGAGGAACCCTCAATTACAATTGCCTTGATCTATGGGCACTGTTTGATTGCCAGCTGATGTAGAAGGGCTCACTCCGCCCACTGCAGGTAGCACCATCCCTAGACAGGTAGTCCTGATCTGTGTGAAAAAGCCCACACACTGCCTTAACTTTCCCTCAATAATATGACATAGACGTGAAAGTCAGATAAACCTCTTTCTCCCCAAGTTATTTATGGTCAAATTGTTTTATCACAGCAATAAAAACTTAGAATTATTCCAACTACAATAACTAATGGGGACTTCAATGCTGTGATGATTATCACTGTTGACTAGGTGAGATACTTCTGGCATGCCTACAAGGGAGTTTCTAAATTGGGTCAAGATGGGCAAAAAAAGCCTATATCAAAGTGAAGGTCCTGCAATGAGCAAAACGGAGAAAGTAAAGGAAACAGCAGAATTTCACCTTCCTCCATACCTGCCTGAAGCTGCAATGAGACCAGCCCTACAGCCATGATGAACTGTGCCCTGGAACCATAAGCCAACTAATTAACCCTTTCTTAAGCTGCTTTGGTTAGGATATTGTGTTTCAGCAGCGAGAATAGTAACAAACATATTTGGTGACAAAGTCTTTAAGCTCAGGGCCCAACTATCCCAAGACAATTATATCTAGGACACATCTTCACCCGAGAGCACAGAGCTCTTTCATCCAATCTGTAGCCAAGCTATTTAGGGCTAATTAGGGCCTTCTGCGGACTAACAGCTGTGATGGTTTAAATAAGAAATATTCCAAATAGGCACGGGTATTCGAACACTCGGTCCTCAGTTGGTGATGCTGCTTAGGGAGGTTATGGAAACTTCAGGACATGAAGCCTTATCCCACTTCCAGTTTATTCTCTGCTTTCTGTGAGATGAAATGTAATCAACCAGCTTCCTGTTTATCTCTAGTTACCATGCCAGCCCTACTATTACCAGAAACCAAAACAAACTTTATTATTGCTTTTTGTTTGACTGACTTTGTTTTTGGAGACAGAGTCTTACTATGTAGATCTGGTTGGCCTGGAAATTATTATATAGAACAGGATGGCCTCCAATTTACAGATATACCTGCTTCTTGCTGGAATTAAAGGTGTATACCATCAAACAAACACGCTGGATACTTATAAAATCAGGTTTGGAACTGGATCTCATTAATTTTCATGGTGGAAATGGGTTACACCTGTTATAATCTCACCGGTCACCCTGTGAGTCTCTGAACTGCTGTTATTGATCCTTCTCAGATAACCCTGCAGAAATAACTCCATAATCTAAGTTCTTTTGATTTCTAAGGCCTTAAAATAACTAAGTGTAGAGATCTTAAACACCAGTCTATTTTAAACATTAAGCTAGACCGAGATACCCATCTAAGTGATTTTTAGGGTCTCAATTGTTCAAGGGGTATTGCTAAGTAGCTAGTTTGATAGTTAGATATTATCAGGCTTGAAGGTCATTAAAACTCAGCAGCTTTTAAAACCAAGAACTAAAACTGAAGGATTACTACTGGTCAAAACTATGAGAGTTAAGTCTTATTCTGAATTATGCAGAAGGTCATCACCAAATACCCAACTTTACAAGATTACTATTTAACTGGAGCTGATAAAGAAGAAGGATACAGAGGGCTGGAGAGATGGCTCAGTGGATAAGAGCACTAGCTGCTCTTATAGAGTACCTGGGTTCAGTTCCTAGCACCCACAGGACATCTCACAACCACATCTAACTCCAGTTCCAGGGGACCCAATGCCCTCTTCTGGCCTCCACAGGAACTAGGCACATGTGTGTACACATACATTCATGAGGTGAAACACACAAATTTTTTAAAAAGAATAAGAATATATTATATTATCTCCTCAGTAAAGGTCAACTCAAATGGGCCTTTCAGTCACCTGAATAGGAAAATATGTCACGGGAAGCACTGTCTTCTTTAGAGGCTTTAGAAATGGAGGTTGTCTAAAACGGAGACTGGCACTATGATCTCTCTGTCCATCTTCCACTGTCACTCCATGAGAGTGTGCTCTCCTGTACCTAGCTTCTATTCTGCTATGTAAAAACAAGCAAGGCAGGTGTGGCGGTAAGGCTGTCATCCTAGCACACAGGAGTCAGTCAGGAGGACCATGAGCTCTTGTCTCAAACCAAATTTTTTCAAAGCTGAGCTAATACTCTGTTGGCATGGTGTTCATGCAGCATGCATGAAAACCAGTACCCCATAAACTGGACATGCGATTACATGTCAGGAATCCTAGCACTCAACCTTGTCAAAAAAAAAAATAATAAGGTTTAAGAAAATCTTTAAATCAATGATGATCACAGTTTTGTAAATAAAAATCTTATGAGGAATATATTAAATGGAGGTTCCTAGCCATAATACAGGCTTAGGGTTTATTGATTTAGGAATAAAAAACTTGAAAGTAGAGGGCAACTGTTTAGGAAAAGGAAGGTAACCAGTAAAGGGAGCGTGCATACACACACACACACACACACACACACACACACACACACAGAGAAAGAGAGAGAGAGAAAGAGAGAGAGAGAGAGAGAGAGAGAGAGAGAGAGAGAGAGAGAGAGAGA
>NW_026067958.1:6419412-6469981 GCF_014885135.2 Alexandromys fortis | reverse complement strand
TCTCTCTCTCTCTCTCTCTCTCTCTCTCTCCCTCCCTCCCTCCCTGTGTGTGTACGTGTGTGTGTGTGTGTGCTCCCTTTACTGGTTACCTTCCTTCTCCTAAACAGTTGCCTTCTACTTTCAAGTTATTTATATACATGTGTCTCATTTAGTTCAACTTCAATTCTGCATGTGAAATCCATGCACTTTTTATGCCTTCCCCTCCATTAAGAACTCTTCCTGCAACCACTTATCATACACATAAATACCTATATATACATATCACACACACATACATGAATCCTCACACAGAAATTCAGATTCTGCATAAAAATAAACATGCAATATTTTTGAGTCTGGCTTATTAAATTTAGGATGACAATATCCACTTCTATCCATTTTCCTCAAGTGACATTTTCTTCTCTTTACGGTTAAGTAGAATCCCAGTATATGAATGCCACATATTTTCAGACATCATCTGCTGACAGGCCTTTAGACTGGTTCCAGTATCTCAGCTATTGTGACTGGAGCGTAAGTAAACATGGACACATAACATCTCAATGCCATGCTTAGATACCTTTGTATAAAACAGCAAAAACAGTAAGTACAGCTGGACCATAGTCAGTTCAATTTTTAGTCTACTAAGGAGTCTTCATGTTGATTTTCCTAAGGGCTCCACCAGTTTTCCTTGCCATGAGCACTGTACAAAGGTTCCTGTCACTCTCTGATTAGTACCTGTAGTTGTTCCTTTTCTTAATGACAGCCATTTCTGACTGAAGATAATCTCAATGCAGTTTAAATTTGCATTTCCTCGGTGGCTGAAGAAGTTGAAACTTTTTTCATATACTTTAAGAACTGTCTGTTCAGTACATTTACCCATTTACTGATCAGATGGTTAAGTTTTATGGTGAATAAGAATTGAACGGATTCTAGACACTGGTGAAGTTTACGCTCCCGATTCCTTCTGCTGTGTGGCAGTTTTGTAATTTCATACACTCCCACCTGTCACCTTGTGTACTTCCTCACCTGCTGGAGTTCATCTCAGAAAATCCTTTCCTGGACTTCTACCTTAAAGTGTCATACTTGTGTGTTCTTCTGGAAGTCTGAGTTTTAGATCTTACATTTTTAATTAATTTTTGTATAAGATGAAATATAAAAATCTCATTTCATTATTCTATGTTAATATTCATTTCTCTCAGCACCACTAGTTAAAAAGGTTAATTTTTCCTAATGCATGTTTTTCACCTTTGTCAAAAATTAGATGGTAGCCATAACTTTTCCTAACAATCCTGTGTCTACTAAGGCACAATTTCTATCCTTTGTTTTTATTTCTATTTCCACGTTTAAGCAATCGTAAGTTTCCCAGTAGAGCACGACCAATGTTCAGACTGATGATCTTAGAAAAGTTTCTGTGATGCAGTGAGACGGCTTAGCAGGTAAACGAGCCTGTCAGCAACCCTTACCTGAGTTTGACAGTGGACGGAATGAAAGCAGAAGGAAAGAAGCAGTTTCCAAAGGTCACGGGATCTCCACATATATGCTGTGGTACAAGCAGCTTACCTTCACACATGGATCACATCACACAATAATTTTTTTAAAAATTAAGAAATGTTTTGTAACACTTTAAACAGAGGACTAAGCATCCTCTCAAGTGTTCTGCCTATGTCATATCATACCATTGGTCTTCTGTGTGAGAGCTTGAGCTTTGAGAAAACCCTCTGCAAAACCAGTTTTAAATGCATCTTGGTGAGCTTCAGGTATGTTTTTAGTTTTCATAAGCTTGTCCAAACTCTGAAGATCTGTTCCTCTGTCCCGCAACAGAAATCCCTAAAAATCAAAGAAAATACAGCAGAGTTATAAAGATACAAAAAGGACGGACAGTAGTGGCGCACACCTTTACTCCCCGTACTCTAGAGGCAGAGTAGGCGGATCTCTGTGAGGTCGAGGCCAGCCTGGTCTACAAAAGGAGTTTAAAGACAGCCAGAGCTATACAGAAAAACCCTGCTCAAAAAACCTAAAATAGATAAATAAATAAAGATGCAAACATAAAGAAGGCAGCGTTCTGAAGATTTTCTGTCTATTGGACAAAGTCAAACGGTATACTTTATAATTTTGATAATCTGCTAGAAGCAGTAGATATGACAATAAAATAAATGCTATCTGTAAAAAACAGAAATACCTTACTGAGAATGGGACACTGGGGCCAGAGAGAGGAGCCATTAAAGGTGAGGCTTGCAACCAAAATGTCAGAAGAATGGAACATCAAAACCACACATAGAGGATTGTAGATATATTTTAGCTGGCAATATTTGCTTAGCATACATGAGACTTTCAGAGTTTAGAACTATATAAACTAGACTTGTCAGCACACATATGCAATGCTAGCACATGAGAGGCTGAGGCAGGGGAATCCTAAGTTTAAGGCAATCCTTAGATACACAAAGAGTTAGAAGCTAGTGTGGGCTATATGAGACCACCCATGTCTCCAATCTCCTCACCCTCCTTCCTGAAAGCCATACAGGTGGGCACCATGTAATAGGTCTATAATTGCAGCAGTTGAAAAGGAAGATTATGAGTTCAAGGCCAGCCTGAGCTAATGCAAACTCTCTCCCTTTCTCTCCCCCCCCCACACACGAAAGCAAAACAAAACCAAATACACACACAGGGAATAAACATAATGAATGAACAATTTGAAAGAATATAAAATAATGTCCAAAAAAATTTGTTAAGAGTCAATGCCAAGAAAATAAGGGTATTTAGTGACCAGCATATGCAAGGTTGAGAACAGAAAAATGGTCAATAAGTGCAATAAAACACACTGTTAAATAAGACTGAGTTGGGTAAGAAAGCAGAATATCCAAATTAATTAGGTTATCATTTAAGGAACAATGATGATACAAGTTTGGAGGCAAGATTGAAAGTAGCAAGAATATATGCTGTGGAATATTAGCTGAAAATGTGTTACATTTGTTTATGCTGCGGAATATTTATTTAATAGTGCAAAAAATGTGTTGCATTCTTTTATATTGCATTTGTTTAACTCTGTGAAGCTGTGTTACTTTGCCTGCCTAAAACACCTGATTGGTCTAATAAAGAGCTGAATGACCAATAGCTGGGCAGGAGACAGACAGGCAGGGCTGCTCTTTAGTTTAAGAGATTAAATAGGAGAAAAAGAGAAGAGTAGTGAGAAAAGGAAGAGAGGAAAATGTCAAGGGACAGCTACCCAGCCAGACACGGCATAAGATGGAAAGAAAGGATATACAGAAATAGAGAAAGGTAAAAGACCAGGGACAAAAGGTAGGTGGTATAATTTAAGAAGAACTGGCTAGCAACAAGCCAAGCTAAGTTGGGCATTCACAAGTAAGACTATGTGCGATTATTTGGGAGCTGGGTGGTGGGCCCCCAAAGATCAAAGAGTAAAAAAACATAACCAAACACAACTACAAATAGAAGCAAGGTATCAAATGAGTACTTGCTAGAATAACTGAGGCAATAAAATGTTAAAGTGTCCATGAACGGCAGTGCAACAAGGATGAAGGGAAAGATTTAAGAAACATTAGCTGGGCAAAGTGGTTCACACTTGAAATAAGATATGGGAATCTGAAGCAGAAGAATTGCCTTAAGTTTGAGGCCAGACTAGGCTACACATTGAGATCCAGAACCACCTGTGAGGCAGACTGAGATCCTGTCTCTAAAAAGCAAGATACCCCCCCCCCCACCTCTCCGCAAACAAACAAAACACTAACAAAAGAGAAACATTTCAGGTTAGTGGTATAGATCAGTGGTAGATCACCTGGCTAGAAACCATGAAACCTAGGTTCAATCCCTAGGACCACCACTTCCCCAATGATACTTATTAGGGTACACTGGGAAAAGGACAGCTTTTTCAGACAGTACTGGGAAACTGGACTACAACATACAAAAAAAAAAAAAAAAAAAAAAAAAAAAACCAGAAATCTTATCTCTAATCCTATACATGATTCAACCCTAAGTGAATCGACCTTTAAGCCTTGATACCCTGAAACTGGTAGAGAAGAACGGAGGCCCGCGCCTCTGCTCTGCGCACAGGCGGACATGACCACAGTTCTGAGTGAGGCTCCAGTAGCACAGAAGAACAACAGTCAACAAATAGGATCTTGTGAAACTGAAAAGTTTCTGTGCAGCAAAAGAAACTTCAAGCAAACGAAGATGCAGCCCACAGAATGAGAGAAAAATCTCCCAGCAATTTATCTGACAGAGTTACTGTCTAAAACAGGTCAAAGAACTCAAAATACCAAGCATTAAGAAAATAAACAGTCCAATCAAAAACTGGGCAATGGAGCGACCTGGACAGAAAATTCTCAAAGGAAATATAAGCAGTTCCTAAATGCTTTAAAACGTACTTAGTCATCAAGGAAACTGAAAGGAATTTTAAGATTTGAGGACTACAAATGACAACAAATGCTGGTGTGGACGTGACTGACTTTATATTCTGCTACAGAAATAGTTACATTACTACTCTACTACAACAGTAAGGAAATGGAATCAACCACATGTTAATGGATGGGTAAGAAAAACGTAGACTGGGCATGGTGGTGTATGCATTTAATCCCCCCACTTGAGAAGCAGAGCTGGTGAATCTCTTCTGAGTTTGACACTAGCCTAGTCTACATAGTGAGGTCCAGGATAGCCAGGGATATGTAAGGAAACTATATCTCAAAAAAGAAAAATATGATGCATATACACAGTGAACTCAGGTATACAGGCAAATGAAATTTGTAGTTAAACGTATGGAAGTGGAAAAGTTATACTAAGGTAACAGACCCAGAAAGACAAAAGTCATGTTCTCTCCATTATGCAGATTTGAGCTATAAATCTTGTTTTGTGTGAACTTGAAGTCCAAGTAGAAACCAAGAAACCAAAGAGGGGCCTTTTGGGAGGAAGGGAGTTGGGAGGAAACTATCATACCTTAAGGAAGAGTTAAGTATATCGTTTAAGTATATTGTAGGTAAAAGGAGAAAGGTGGAATAGTGGCAGCACAAAGGCTCTAACAGGGCAGGGTGAGGAGTATGGGCAAAAGCTGGAAATGGAAGGAGGGCTAACACGAAGTATATGGAAAGCTATAAACTCACAGGCCAATTAAAAATATTTGGAGGTATAATAAAACACATGTGAAATGAATGAAGAGGGGAGGATAGTAGAGGCTAAAGACTTAACCAGATATGGATGGGGGAGAGGAGAGAGTTGTTGGGTTAACCAAAACCAAGGATGTATGCAAAAGTCTTATGAAAAACCAGTAGCTAGTATACTAATTTCAAACTAACTTAAAAAATAGCCCATGAGGCAGATCTCTGTGAGTTCGAGACCAGCCTGGTCTACAGAGCTAGTTCCAGGACAGGCTCCAAAGCCACAGAGAAACCCTGTGTTGAAAAAACAAAACAAAACAAAACAAAAAAATAGCCCAATGGAACTATCCTGCATGAATGGACAATGCAATTCTCAGAATGTATAAGCAATCAAGTGACAGTACAAGGTACATGTAGTCAGAGAGGTCTTAGAGATTTTCAAAACACGGGCTAGTGCCATTAATTAGTCTTAGTTACCCACCATAACTACAAGGTAAACCTCAATGGCTGAAGATACTGCACACCTTGGACACAGGACATAAAAAAATCAATCTCAAAATGACTGATCAAGTTCATCCCTAATTGCTAGTTTTCAGTGTTGAAAGGTGCAATGTAGGTGGTTAGAGAGAAAGTAAGTACATCAGTGGTTTTAACCAGATCTAGACCCTGCATGCTCCAATACCTACTAGTCATGCAAGAAATGCCTACTTGTGCAACAGAGGCGTGACTGCTAATGGGGTGCCCAACCTCTCTCTGGGTTTGAGACCTGTTCCACAGAAGGGAGTTCCATGCCTGGTACCTTAATCCTGCTCAAAAAGCCCATGGTAAGAATGGTTATAAGTCCTAGGGTAAACATCTGTTTTTATTTTGGTAATTCTATTCAGGGTTTCTCTGTGTAACAGTCCCAGCTGTCCTGGAACAAGCTTTGTAGACCAGGTTTGGCTTCAAATTCACAGAGATCCACCTGCCTCTGCCTCCCAAGTGCTAGGATTAAAGGTGTGTGTCACCAAACACCACCTTCTAAATATTAATTTATGTTTATACACATAGACCTGGCCTGCTTTCAACCTTGGTCAGCTTCTTTTTGCACAGCACAGTAGTCAATGCAGCAATACAAAACTGTAATAATACTAAGAAGAGACTGACCATTCATCCCTAGACAGGAATTCTATATCATGCACATCACTCCTCCAGAGAGGCTCAGGGAACATGAAGGAAAAGGCAGAAAGAATTTAAGAACCAACATGTAAGGAGGAATGCTGTGAAATGTTGTCTTTGGGTATGACATGGTTATAACTTTCATGAACTCACAGCAACTGAAATTACCTGCACAAGAACAAGCCAACCAAAATCCTGACATAGGTCGGGTAGACAATCTCCGGTGCCCACCCTTTATTGAGTAGCTATTACTCTTTTCTGAGGATGTGGCCACTGGTAGGTTTCTCAAGCTCCAGTGGATACTCCTACACGCATACATATATAAGCAACACTAACTGGACTTAGTAGGTTACAAAAAACAAACAAACAAACAAAAACCAGTAACTTTAAAGACATGAGTTTGGGAGGCAGACATGTTGAGGGAGATATAAAGGTGGCTGAAGCAGAGAATGGGGGTGGATATCATACTTCATTGTATACATGTACGACATTGTCAAGAATAAAGACAAAAACGAAAACATTTTTAAAGATTTTAGAGGCACAACAAATACATGAGTAGTTAATATTGTAGGTAGACAGAACTGAGTGGGCGCTCCACCAACCAGAAAAATGAGATACTTAAAGGTTTTGATGTCCCAGTATTTATTACTTATTATTTTCTAAACCACAAATAACTAATTACCTTCACAAAGGATGGTGCTATATTTTGTGCTTCTGCTAATCTTTCAGAAGTAGACTGCAAACGCCGTGTCCTTGATTTCAAAGTTTTAAAGCCCCGAGACTGTGTGAAAACTGAACAAAACAGTACCAATTACTTGGTAGCTATAGCAAGAGAAAATGATCAAGTGTAAAGTCTGACTCATAACGGTACATCACAATTAGAATCCAAGTTCTAGATATAGTTATTTCAGCTGGCATTTCAATTTGCTTCACCTTTTTCTATTACCCTTTTTTCCAAGAACTTTGAACACTTAACTTCATGTTGAGAGGAGGAAAAAGAGGATTTCACAATATAATAAGAAAGAACCTCAAATGAGAAATAAGACTGGCCTAGAGGCAAGTCTTCAAGTATTGGCTTAAAGAAAACGTGAGATGGTTCAGTCCACAAAGGATGTTGTCACTACCAGGCAAGTGATGCTGGGTTACATAAGAAAGACAACAGAGAAACCCTGGGACAACTCCATGGCGTCTGCATCAGTTCCTGCCTCCAGATTTGTGCTTCTGCTTTTGCCCTGACTTGCCTCAAAGATGGACTGTGATTAGGCCCTGTAAGCCAAATAAACAATTTCCTTCCTTAGGTTGCTTTTGGCCAGTGTTTCATCATAGCAACAAAAGCCAAACTAAGACAAGTACCAAAGCCCATCCTTACTGACTCTCAGTTTGGTATTTATTATTTTTAAGTTCTACTAGAAATAGTTATGACATTTCCTAATGCTGCAACCCTTTAATATATTTCTTCATGTTGTGGAGACCCCACCATAAAATTATTTCACGGCTACTTGGTAACTGTAATTCTGCTACTGTTAAGAATCACAATGTAAATATCTGATGTGCAGGATATGTGGACCCCCACACGTTGAGAACCACTGACTATCCTAAATTGTATGAAAGTAGCAAAAATGCTATCAATTTGATATCACCTAGCTTATGGCTTTATTTAAAGTCCTCAGATTTCTGGGATGTTAATGAAAACACTCTGGTATTCTCCAATTTTTTTCCTTTAACTTTTTCCTGACATTTCAGTGGGTTTTTGGAGGTGACGGAAAGTAGACAAACATGCTTAGTTAATTACTTTGAAACAAGTGTAGATGAGTTTCCCGAGTCTGATTTACCGTAGTCCTTAGCACTAACACAGCTTCTATTATTATTTTGTGGCTCAGCATTTATAAAGAGGACTAGAGAGTTGCCAGCACTGGATGCTCTTCCAGAGGACCTGGATTCAATTCCCAGAAACCTATGGTGGCTCCAGTTTCAGGAGACCTGATGCCCTCCTCTGGCCTCAGGGGAAACCAGGCAAGTATGGTATGGTACACAGACATAACATGCAGGTGGAACAACTATACATATAAGAAATACTTTTAGGGGGCTGGAGAGATGGCTCAGTGGTTAAGAGCACTGACTGCTCTTCTAGAGGACCCGGGTTCAATTCCCAGCACCCACATAGCAGCTCACAACTGTCTAAAGATCCAGTTGCAGGGGATCTGATAGTTACAAGCCTGTCTAGGTTAACACAATGAAACCTGTCTCAAAAATTACAGAACCAACCAAATTAATAATCACAAATACTTTTAAGTCTACTATACTATAGATAATTACCACCATTAACAAAAACAAGTCTTATTAAATATACTTATCAAATTTTTCAAAATAAACACAGTTTTTTCGTACTTGGAAAATACTGAAGATCTGAACAAATGTTTCGAAGAGTTTTTGGATATTGTCTGTGCAGGCTAGAGGAGCGCAGCGTATTGAACATATCTAAGTGACCTGCAAGGAAAATGAAAGAAGTTATTCTCCAGTTGTCAAGCCAAGGCAAAAACACATGAAAAACTGTATAAAATATAAATTTATAAATACCAGGAAAAGTGACATGTATCACAGAGTATTTTAAGAAAGACATTTGATGCACTAATGTATCAAATCCTTTATATCTCACAATCCCTCGTTTCACTATCACTTACCTTAGGTTACTATTTTTCTCTGGCGTGTGTTTATAGCTGCCCATGAAACTAAATTCAAATTTAGAGGTTAAAAAAAAGGAAAAACAATCTCTTTTATTAAAAGGATAGAGTGGTTAACTACTGCTACTGCTTAAAGGCCATCTCAAAGCCCTGTATCATAGAACACTGCAAACACAGCTTCTGCTCTGCTTGAAGGATCTAGAGTAAAGCCAGGTGTGTTTGCAATCATCTTTAACCCAGAGCTTGGAGGCAGAGGCAGGTGGAACTCTTGAGTTCAAGGCCAGCCTGTTCTACACAGTGACTTCCAGGACAGCCAGGGCTACATAGGGAGACCCTGTTTCAAAAAAACCAAAATTATAAAGAATTGCCAAATATGAAAAGGTTTTCTCTGACAGCCAGGCTTGCAACTCAAGGCCTCACAGAACCACTGAACTATACTCCCAGCCTCAGCTCTTCCATGGTTAGTATTTGTTTTTATGTTCCAGTAACACTTAAGGCATTTTTCAAAAATTTCTCAAGAGACCAACTAAGAAACTCATTTCTAATATTTCTGTCTGCCCAAGTGGAGCCAAGCAGCTCACAGTATGAAGAATCTTAAATTGTAAAAATGCAGATTAGAAAAACAGAAGAATAAAAGTATTAAAACATTAAAGTAAAAATGTGCCCTGAAGATTTACTACAGAGCCCAACACTTTAGGAAGTCAAAGACAAACGACTCAATCAAGACTGTAGTCTAAGCCCTCAAATCTTAAAACTGTTCTTTTTCCTCACTCTTACATTTTTTAGTCTTTTTTATTCTTGAAATCCTACAATTTATACTGACTTTTAAAATGTGTTTTTCCATCAATATGAGACAGGTATTTTGAATTTTTGTTTTATTATGTATACAGTGTTCTGCCTGGATATATGCTTACATGGCAGAAGAGTGTACCAGATCTCATTACAAATGGTTGTGAGCCACCATGTGGTTGCTGAGAATAGAACTCAGGACCTCTGGAAGAATAGCCAGTGCTCTTAACTTCTGAGCCATCTTTCCAGCCCTGGAATTCTGATACTTTAAGAAGGTTGTAGTCTAGGCAGTGATGGCACGCACAGCTTTAACTTAACTACAGTACCTAGTAGGCAGAAGCAGGTAGATCTTTGAGTTCAAGACCAGCCTGGTCTACGTAGTGAATTCCAGAACAGTGAGGGCTACCCAGAGAAACCCTGTTTTGGCGTGGGGGGGTGGGGGGGGGGGGGGGGAAGAGCAGAATCACATGTGGCACAGCCCTATAATCCCAGCTCTTCAGGAGGTTTAGACAGGAAGACACCAAATATAAGACCTGCTAGCATAACTTGCCAAAACCCTGGCTCAAAATGAAAATTAATTAAAGTGTTAAAGATATAACTCAGTACATCAAGGAGAGTGCTTGCCTAGCCTCAGTGAGGTCAAGGGTTCAATCCCACGGAGCACCACAGAAAAGATATTCACAGACTGGACATGTAGCTCAGTGGTTAAAAAGTTTACATAATAAGAGCAAGCCCTGATATCAATACTATGGGAAGCAAAAGAGTACAGACAAATTCTCTGTACTTTACAATTTTTCTATAAATATAACATTATAGCCGTAAGAAAATTACAAATTTAAAAAAAAACACTTCAAAAAAGAACTGGCCCATAGTAAATGTTAATATAGTATAAACATCATCAGTAAGTTCAAGAATAACTTACATACCATATTTATTTTCGAAGAAGGACTGTGCTGAGACATGAGATGTATGCCAATGGGAAGAAACTCTTTTGTCTTTATAAAACCCAGGAAGTAGATTTTCTACCAGTTGATCAATCTGTCCAATTTTTAATTCAGATAATCCAAGGTCCTTTAAATTAAGTACAGGCTATAAAAGACCAAACAGCCAAATTAACATTAATGAGACATTTAAAAGATACTTATCAAAAACAATAAGGATTTTTTTAAATTAAAAAAAAGAACTGACATCTTAATTATTAAAATAAGTTAATATAAATATTCTGATGGTTCTAGTTTTACTAAGGTTCATTATGGGTTTGACCAAAAAAAAAATAAAAAAGCCCTAACAGTCTCCCTAAATAGATGACATTTCTCACTATAACAAAAGCACCAGTTAGTTAAACATTATGATTCCCAATGACGTGAGACTTTACATTATTTTCCCTCTCTGCATAGAAAGCACTGCGACCTAGTTGCCAACCTAACCATCATCTGCCACTCATAAGAATAGTATTGGCTGGGTGGAGTACAGTAAAACAGACTATTTTAAGAGAGATCACATTGATGTAACTTTCATTGCAATATAATTGTTATTTTTATTATTAGTTGCAATTAATCTCTTACTATGTTTAACTTATAAATTCAACTTTACAGTACTTTCAGTAATAAGGTTTTCTAGGGCTGTATGATTGGAGAGCAAGGTTATCAAAAGAGAAGAAAAGCAATGGTGTGTCTACAAAAATGAACAAGAAAACTGAGCAAATAGGGAAAAAGAAGTACAAAGATGAGAGGAACACACCTCCATTGCTGGTGGGAATGCAAACTTGTACACCCACTCTGGAAATCACTATGGCGGTTTCTCAGAAAATTGGGAATCAATCTACCTCAGGACCCAGAAATACCACTCTTACACATATACCCAATGATGCTCAATCATACTACAAGAACATTTGTTCAACTATGTTCACAGCAGCATTATTTGTCATAGCCAGAACATGGAAACAACCTAGATGCCCCTCAACCAAAGAATGGATAAAGAAAGTGTGGTGCATTTACACAATGGAGTACTACGCACTAAAAAACAATGGCATCTTGAAATTTGCATGCAAATGGATGGAACTAGAAAAAAACATCCCGAGTGAGGTAACCCAGAAAGATGAACATGGTATGAACTCATTCCTAAGTGGATACTAACTGTAAAGCAAAGGATAATGAACCTATAGAGTCCACGACCCCAGAGAAATTAAGTAACAAGGTGAAACCTAAGAAAAATATATATAGATCCCCTTGGGAAGGGGAAATAGACAAGATCTCCTGAAAAAAACTGGAAGCATGGGGTGGGGAGGTGAGAAGGGAGGGTGGAAGGACAGGAGGAGGGGAGAGTGGGATGGGGAGGAGACCTTGAGGGAACAGGATAGTCAAAATGAGGGAAGGCCAGAGATGGAGGGCAAGGAAAGAGATACTTTGATTAAGGGAGCTGTTATGGGGCTAGCAAGAAACCTGGCACTAAAAAATTCCCAGGAATCCATAAGGATGACCCCAGCTAAGACCCTAAGCAATAGAGGAGAGGGTACCCGAACTGACCTTGCCCTGTAGTCAGACAACACTTGACCAGGTGTGATTAAAATTTTCTCATAAAGCTCAAGTAACTATTACCTCACTACTCGGAGTGTCATGCTCAGGAGCTGTGTCTCGGCGCTGCTTCTGAACAGGTGTGTTCACAGAAACAGATATGCTTTTCGGTGAATGGAAAGCATTGATGAGATGACTGAGAGGAACTGTAACCTAGAAAACAGATACAATTTCAAATTAAGAGGAATGTTAAAAAAAAAAAACAGAAACAATTTCTTTTCTGGTCAGGATTTAGGATCTGTTAAAAGTCAAAACAGCTGGGCAGTGGTGGTGGCACACACCTTTAATCTCAGCACTCAGGGAGGCAGAGGCAGGCAGATGTCTGTGAGTTCGAGGCCAGTCTGGTCCACAAGAGCTAGTTCCAGAACAGCCAGAATTGTTACACAGAGAAACCCTGTCTTGAAAAACAAAACAAAACAAAACCATTTGCTGGAGGTAGAAAGAAAATTGGTTTACTCTTTCATGATACTATTCTGGATATGTTAAGTCAGGCACAATGGTACACACCTTTTATCTCAGCACTGCGGAGGAAGAGACAAGCAGATCTCTGTAAGTTCAAGGATAGCTTGGTCTACACAGAGTTCAAAGC
Source organism: Alexandromys fortis (assembly GCF_014885135.2). Lineage (NCBI taxonomy): Eukaryota > Metazoa > Chordata > Mammalia > Rodentia > Cricetidae > Alexandromys > Alexandromys fortis. The sequence goes on along the minus strand of NW_026067958.1, from coordinate 6,457,107 downwards.
CAACCAGAACTACACAGTGACCATGTCATAAAAATTAATAAATTTGAAATATATATTTTTCATCCTCCAAAATCTACTATCTAGAAATTTATTCTAAGGAAATGATTTAACAAATGCATGCACCTTAATAAGATCATTTTAACAGCATAATTTTAAAGTAGATGGAAAGCTGAAGAGAACCACCATGAGGGAAGTGGAAAAATCAAAGTCATTTCCACAGAATAGCAAGAATTCTATTCTCACCTCATTAGGACAAACACAGATGTAATCCATGGGGGCTTATGATTTACCAATAACTCAAGAAACTCTAAGAATTTCACAGAAGCTTGTTATATTCTCCCCCCACCCCCCACCCCGCCACCCACTCACCTGCTCCTGCCCTTACCCAGCCCCAGCACACTCCCAGCCCAAGATAAAATGATCATATTAAAATCAGTCAACCTTTGGCTTAAAAATCTAACACCTGTAGAACCTGAACATCGTCTCCTGTTTGGTTCTTCATTAAATGCCTTTCACTCCCTGGGTTAGAAGGGGCTCAAAGAACACATGAAAACACTTTATTTACATTGCCCATCTATAAGGAGAAACAGAAATGGACATAAAGAAGTACACAGGACAAGGCCAGGCAGAACACCTAGTGGAGGACATCCTCTCTGGAGTTCTGATGTAACACCCTCTTACAGCTCAATTACTGCCTGAAGATGTGGGAATTACAGGATGCTAAGATTGCCTGGTCTGACTAGTTCCACTCTGAGGTTATTTGCAGATTAAAAGTCACCTCATTAGGACAAACACAGATGTAATCCATGGGGGCTTATGATTTACCAATAACTCAAGAAACTCTAAGAATTTCACAGAAGCTTGTCATCAGGAAGACCATAAAATAAAGTATTTATTTTATTGTATCATATTACCCAATTAAAAGGTAAACTCCATAAGGCAAGGATTCTTTTGTATTTTAGTACTCAGTACTGCACTCCAGCATAACAGTGTATAAGGGAATGACAAACAGGTCTGATGTTGAGTGAATAAAATAATGGGCTCTGATTATATACCAAGGCCCATAATTTAAATAATTTAATACCTAGGACATAAAAATTAGCTATTATTGTATTTCTTCCTTTTAAAATTCATGCTGAATTCAGTTTCCATTATAACAGCAGTGTTATAGGTGTTTAGCTAGGAGTCTATTTTACTATATTACTACAAGCCAATTGTTCTACATAGAAAGATCCAGTTTTATGAAACCCAAAACAATCAAGGATTTAAGTCATGGAAGTCCAGTCCTGAGGAACAAATTGACGCTGTTATGGCAGGGGGTTTCCCACCTTGCTTTCTTTGGCCCCTCTACCACATATGTCTTCTACTCCATGACAGTAAACTATCCACCCTGTCTTCTCGACAGAAACTAATTCATTTTATAGTCAACAGTCCCTATCTACTGGTTTTTCAATTACTAGGACTTCCCCAGACACTGCCATCCTGGAAAACAGTCGCTTTACTGTATCGAGTTGACCAAAACAGAAACATCACTTTCTACCATTTCCCTCACTTAGAACCAAGTGAAATTCTATTTTCTTTTTCCTGATAGACTGGATGTCAATTCCTAATCCTCTTGCCCCTTCCCTCAAGACTGTTGCTACACTAGACATTTGTATTTCTTTTCCATAATTATTGAACACTACTTGATTGGGGTGGCATCCCTTTCCTGGGTTAGTTCAGCAGCATCCTTAATCCGTAACCCTTCCACTTTTGCCCTCTCCTATTTTCCACACAACAAGAAGCCAAAGAAAGCCTACAAACGAAAATCTGGTCACAGAAACCATTGTCTGTTATCAAAAAAAAATTAATCAAGGAAAAAGACATTAATTAACACAATTTGGGTCCTCAAAGGCCCTAAAAATAATGAATACAAATCAATTCTTAAACTATTTAATAGTAAGAATCTGATGACTCAAAAATGTACATGAGTTAATTCTGACCAGAAAAAAAAATGATGGCTATACAAAATACCAGGGTACGTTTGTTTAAGCTACATTCGGCTTGAAGAAAAAAAGGGGGTTCAGAAAGAGGTAGATAGAAAGAACATTACTTGTCCTCTTTACCTCTCGCGTAGACTTCACAAACCACCATCTCAGAATGTACAACCATAAACAATGCCTGAATTGTCTTTAACAGAAACCCCGCACAAGCCATCCGATAAGCTATGATCCGCCACCGTAAGATCACGCCTCTGCCCTCTTAGGCTTGGCTGCCAATGCTTTTTAGTTTGCATTTTAGTCTCAGGATTGTCCCCTGATCTACTTTCAGCCGCGACTCAAACTGAGCTCGTCGCTTCCCTCACTACTTCGCTCCGGAAAACCCGATTCTACGGCAGCATCCGGAAAACAGTCGCAAAAGGGCCGCAGGAAAACGGCTAAATGCTGGGCTCACCTGGGGCTGCACAGTGCTCGACAGGGAGAACATCTCTGGGCCCTCGGGACCTTGCCGCCAGCCGAAACTGCTTCCTAGCTTCAGTTCAGAGGAAAGGGGCTGAGCCCTTTTATTTTCTCTTTCTGTCCCCTCGCTTTTGTCCCGGTTTCTTCCTTACTCTTCCCAGAAACAAAAAATGGCTTCCCCCGCCCTAAAGCTGCTACGCCGACACCTGCCCCGGAAGACCAGAGGCTAACGAAACAGTACTTCCGGAGCAAGTGAACGTCCCCACACTCACCCCACCTCCACCGTCGTCAGCCTCCTGCCTCTTCCCGGTAGTATTTCACTGTGGGAGTTGATTTGGGGTTTGGTTTTTTTTTTTCCCCACAATAAATTGGGTGTTGTTTTAGTCGCTCCTAGTCTATTTCTGAATTCAGTACGGGGCCAGCCGCGCTCCCCGCTCACCCAGGTTCTCCACATTCTGTGACTTCGCTAGCTTCCACACCTCATCCCTAGCCATTGCTTCACTTAACAGTCGGCCCGGCTTCTAGCTCAGGCAGAGGGAGGGAGAACTGCAGATCTTGACTGGGACCTGGGAGGACCCCACTGGATTCGATCCGCATTAAAGTCCTAGTAGTCCCTTCGCTCGTTGGCCAGCAACCGCGCCATCCCGTCACACTCGGCCTGGGAACATAGGGCAGAGCTGGCCAAACTCGAACCAAGCTGGAGCCCCGCCCAGCGACCTGCCGGCTCCGCCTAGTGCTCCGCCCAACGCCCCGCCGGCCCCGCCCAGCACCCCGGCCTCCCCAGCACCTCCCCGGCCCCGCCCAGTGCTCCGCCCAGCATTCTGCCGGCCCCGCCTAGTGCCCCCGGCCCCGCTCAGTGCCCCGCCCAACGCCCCTCCGGCCCCGCCCATCAACCCGTTGGCCCCGCCCAGCGGTGCTGGCTTAAAGTGAACCGCCGGGGCGCAGCCGCGCGGTGACGTCACGGGAGGCGTCCTGCGTAGGCGAAGCCTCTATTTGAATCTAATTGGCGGGAGTTGCAGCTGCAGTGGGACCTGTACGGCTATGGAGTCCGTTTCAGGGAGTGAGGAGAATGAAGGAGGCTCAGCGACAGAGGAGTACGTGAATAGAATTCCGGTGCCAAGACCACCCTCCATTGAGGAGTTCACCATAGTGAAGCCCATTAGCCGTGGTGCATTCGGGAAAGTGTACCTGGGGCAGAAAGGCGGCAAGTTGTACGCAGTGAAGGTAGGAAGTCTAGAAGGCAGAGGGTCTTAGACGGTCCTCCCCTGCTGTCCTCCTTCCTTGTTGCTGGAAGTCATATGCGCTTCAAATTTTTCTGTCCGCTCTTGGTTCTCAGCCAATAGTGAAACTAACAAAGGGAAGCAGACTGTTGATGAATTGAGATTTCTGGGGTGCACCGTTGAGTAACTAGGGCAGGGTGAGTGGTCCTCTGCGGCTGACTGAAGGCTGCCGCCTGTGTTCCTTCTCTTCCTTCACTACCTCCAACATCCTACCTACCCTGCAGGCTAGAGGCTTGAGACAGTGTTCCTTCTTATATTTCATCCATGTAGCTTATCTTTTAATATCCCTGTTTTCCCTCTGGAAGACATTATTTATTTTTAGTTTTTCATTCTTAAATTAATAGCTATGTTCAGGCCCTCATTTCTCCCCACTTGTTTATAAAAGTGCAGTTCAGTGATGATTTTAGTAAGTAGTTGTATAACCATCATCGCAATCCAATATTAGGATAGTTCCACAACCCAGGAAATGGCCTTTTCTGCCTAACCTAGTGCCACTTCCTTTAACTGCTAACCCTTTCCCCTCTCCACTGTCCTCTCTCTCTCTCTCTCTCTCTCTCTCTCTCTCTCTCTCTCTCTCTCTCTCTCTCTCCCTCTCTGCCTCTCTGCCTCTCTCTCTCTCTTTGACCCAAATTTGTCCCAAATAGCCTTAGACTGTGATGTAGCTAAGGCTGGCTGGCTTTGAACTGCTGATGCTCCTGGCTCCATCTTCCAAATGCTGGGATTACATGCCGTGTGCACCAACCCACTCTATGTTGCTGCAAGGTTGCCTTTTCTGGACATTTCACAGAAATCATACAGTATATGATCTTTTGCATCCTATTTTTTTTTTCTTTCTTTCTTTTTTTTTTTTTTACTTGCTTGGTGGTTTGAGGTTCATCAGGCCTTCATTTCTATACCTAGTTGATTGAAATAGTCCCTTAACTCGAATCATTATTTTTACTTTTAATCCATTCTTAGGCTGTGCTGTGCAGGCCTAATCCAGAATCCTTAGGCAATCAGTCATACTCCCAATTTTTGGCCCTAGACCTTCACTGTGTGTTCCACATAATCTATGTTCTAGCAACGCCCAAACCGCCAACTGGTTCCTCAAAGCCATGAATTATATTTTGTGACTCAGAACTTGTTTATTCCAGTTCCTTAACTGTTTTTCCTTTGATAACATCTCAAGCAATGATTGTTTTTTTCCCCGATTAATTATGCAAGCACACGTCACTCACACGGCACACAGACAGACAGTGCAGTACAAGCACAGACACATCACATCACACACAGCACACACTCACTTACCTGGGACTTGAACCAGCGACCTCGGGCTCCGCGGGCGGCGCTCCATGCCACTGAGCCAGCGCTCAGACCATTAAGCAATGATTGTTGATCTGAAAACACCAATTAATCTGTCCAATAAATAGTTTTTGGATCTGGGGTATAGTGGTAAACAAAGCAAACAGGCCTCCATGGAGATTCTGCCAGTCCCGGGAGATAACAGGTAGAATCACATCGTAGGTTTGCTGTGTTTGTCTCTGCAGTGCTGGGAAGGACAGACCTGGGCCTCACCCATGACAGGCAAGTGCTCTGTCACTGATCTACATCCCTAGCCCTCCCCTCGGTTTTTCTTAAGAAAATGAGGTAAAACTAGAATTTATCATGTAGTAATCATTTTATTAAACACGTTAAGTGAATGCCTTTTTATAATAAGTATTGATTCCAGTGGGTATTTTTAATATTTTCATTAATTCTTTGAAAATTATATGATCATAATATTTCTATTGCATCTACTGCTCCAACTTGAATGTATAGTTTTGTTTCTATACATATTACCTTGAAACTTAAAAGGTGTAATTTGGCCAGATGTGATAGCACATACCTGTACTGCCAACACTTGTGAGGTGGAGGTGGGAAGACAGAGTTCAAGGGCACCCTCAGCTACATAGTAAATTCAGGGCCAGCCTCAGATTCATAAGGATGAGAATATAGCTCATATTTTTCTGTAAGGCAGCAGTTGAGAATATTTCAGAATTCTGATTTGTTTTGTATTTTTTGAGATTAGAGTCTTGCTCTTTGGTCCATGCTTGCCTCGGCCTCCTAAATGCTGATATTACAGGCAAGTGCTACCATGACCAGCTGTCATTGTTCCTGAGACAAATAGACTTCAACATTAAAAAAGGGAGGGTTGAATTCTTTATTTTATGTGTATGAGCATTTTGGCTGAATGTATGTATGTGGACCATACGCAGACCTGATACCTAGGGAGACCACAAGAAAACGTTGGATTCCCTGGAAGTAGCGTTACAGATGGTTGTGAAACACCATATGCTGGGAACCAAACTCAGATCCTCCATAAGAAAAGTACTTTTAGCCACTCAGCAATCTCTCCAGCCCACAACATTTTCCCTCTATTCCCCCCTGTCAAGGAATATGTATATGTATGTGAGTCTGTGCCACATGTGTGGATACCTGTAGAGGTCAAGGTGTTAGAGATTCCTAGGAACTGGACTCACAGGCAGTTGTGAGCTTTCTGACCTGGGTTCTGGGGATTGAACTTGGGTCCTCTGTCAGAGTAATACATACTGTTAACCACGGGGCCATCTTTCCAGTCCTCGACAATTATGCTCTATTCCTCTCTGCTAAAGAACGAGAAGCTAAAATGTGTATGTGTATGTATACATATAAACATATATTACTATTCATCTAACCAGCTCCCTGGTTATTCAGTGGGATTATTAGAAACATTATTATCTTTTGACCTTGTTATTAATAAAACTTTCCTACAAACAAACAGATCAGTCAGAAAGAGTTTAATTCCTTTTCTTTCTCAAGTACTTTTGCTGTTTAGTCCCACAGCAAGCAGTGTTATCTTTTTAAAAAAATGTTTTCTTCTTTAACAACTGAGATATCATCTGGCAGTTTTCTAACGTTGGTCAAATCTAAATGACATCTATAGCTCTTATCTTGGTGTTTTTATGATAGCAACTTTGTAACTTCTGAATCCTTTCTAGTAAGAAAGGGGGTAAATGTGTTTGGTGTCATGTTCTCTTTTATAGGTTGTCAAAAAGGCAGACATGATCAATAAGAACATGACTCATCAGGTGCAAGCTGAGAGAGATGCCCTGGCCCTGAGTAAAAGCCCGTTCGTTGTGCACCTCTTCTACTCGCTGCAGTCCGCCAGCAATGTCTACCTGGTGAGTGGACGGCTCGCCGCCCTCTGGGAGAGTCCTGCTTGCATTTAACTTTCTGCTCTCCCACTTGCAAGTTTAATGACCTTCTCCAACTTACATGCTGTTTTAGTGAGAGTTTTCCAAAGAAAAAGAACCAATAGGATGTGTTTGTATGTATGTAAAGACACAGTAAAAGGGATTTGTTTTAAGGAATCCAGTTATTCAGCTCTTAATTGGTTGGCAGTCGAAACTACTAGGTAGATTGTTCCTTGCGAGGCTGATGAAGGATTAATGCTGCCGGTTCTACAAGCCATCTGAAGGTAGGCTTCCTTTACTTTGAGGATTTTAGTCTTCTCTCCTGCTACTGGCCTTCAACTGATTGTTTGAAGGCTGTTGACATTATGGGGGAAATGTGCTTTATCAAAGTTTACTGATTTAAATGTTTGCCTGAAGAATACTTTAGGTGAGTTATGAAAATGATATCTAGTCTAAAAACTGGTCTGGTGCCTGATGATTTAGTCTGCTCCCAAACTTTAGGAAACCGTCAAGTAAATTTGGACTGGTGTTAAATGTGGCACAAAAATCTAATAATATAGTCGGGAATTTTAGAAAGGAAGAAGGTTTGGTAGCATAATGCTGAGTGCTTTTTTTTTTAATTGCATCAGGATGAATTAACAATCGAGGCATTTTTGTTGTCCTTTTATTTTTTTAATAAGCCACAGTTCAATAAATGGTACACGGGATCATACAGTAAGTCCTGCCTCTCTCCTCTAATGGGAGCAGCAACCTTTTGACAACATAGCATTTCATTATTTAATCTCAAATTTGATCATTTCTTTGATGATTATGTTGTTGATGAAACTGTTTCAGGTCTTTGTCTGGTTCTGTTTTCCTTAGTCAAGTGAATTTCGGTGTTGGGTTGTGATAAGCTCCCCTGATGAAGCTGATCCCTCGCGGTGCTAGGGAAGTAGTTTTGGTTTGAGGATACAAGTTTGTGTGGGAAAGCTAAGCTCCAAAACAAAGCTAAAAGCTATGCAAGACGGCGCAGGTCTATAATCTTAGCATTTGGAGGGCAGAAGCAAGAACATTGCACGTTCTGGGCCAGCCTGAGCCTCAGAGAGAGAGAGAGAGAGAGAGAGAGAGAGAGAGAGAGAGAGAGAGAGAGAGGAAATAGAAGAGCAATTGACTTTCCATCTGCTAAGCTAGTGGTTACAAATCACTGACCTATGACCAAGTCTGACTGTTAGGAGCTAAGAAGAACATTTGCTTTTTTTTTTTTTTTTTAATTTAATTTAATTTAATTATTTATTTTTGTTCTGGGTTTAGTCCCAGCACCAAATAAACTGGATGTGTTGGTATGCACATTTAATCCCAGCACTGAGGAGGTAGAGGCGGGAGGATTGGGCGTTCAAACAAGTTTGAGGCCATCCTGGATACAGAAGACTATGCTTTAGAAAAAGTGGGGGTGGGAGGACATTGAGAAAAAACTTCAAAGACTATTTTTGGAAATTGGAATAGCTCACTGGGTAAGAGTTCTTGCTGCATAGCATGGGGACCTAAGTTCAAATTCCTAGAGCTCATAATATGCTAAGTGTGATCATAGATTGCCCTGTAATACTAGTACTATATGTAGGGTCACAAAACGCAAATATCACTGAGGCTTGCTGCCCACCAAGCTGGCTCCAGAGTCAGAGAATAAAGACAGGGACAGAATAGTATTCCTGATGTCCTCTGGCCCTGTAAATACACATGTATACCACACAACACCAAGAAAATACTTTTTTTGTTACTTGAAAGTTATAGTGAAATTTGAATTTTAGTCAGTGAGTAAAGTTTTATTGGAACATAACCACATCCTTTTGTTACCTACATCTTCAGCAGTATTACAATGGCAGAGTGAAATAACTGCGACAGAATCCCACAAAGCCCGAAGTGTTTATTATCCGCCTCTTCACAGAAAAAAAGTAAAAAGGGTAATATCCTTGAATGCTATGTCCAAAGAAGGTGGGAGCGTTGTCTTGTGACCAACCTGGACCAGATGTGTCCTGGTTGTCAGCATCTTGCTCCAAGAATTGAAGAAACACACACGTGTACCACCCAACACCAAGCAAAGTGTTATGCAAAGACACAGAGGATGAAAAGAATAACAGCAGTGAGAAATTTGCTGCAGAGCTCCCTGCTTACTGCCTGGGGCTTCTAGAGGGGGTGTGGTGCTTCTCTGTTTGATTGAAAGCTTGACTTATGTGAGCTTTTGCCTATTATGCATGTCCTTTCCTGTGATGCCTCTGACTTTAATTCTATACATGCCCAATTATGCATAGGCATAAGGTCATACATAGGAGTTTTCCTTTAAAATTCATGTTTAGAACATGGATTGTCTGACTGCACCAGTGTAGACTGGACTGACCTACCACCTCTGGTTTCAGGATAAGTTTCAAGATGTGTTTTGCCACAAAAGAAGAGCTAATAAGGATTGGCAGGGAGGTATATATAGGTCAGGATGACCTAACTGCTTTGTTTGGAGAGGATTTGTACGTGCAGCTAGATGCAGATGGGGCTCAAGCCAGACATGATCCCGGGTTGATAAGTTATCTGTGCTTACCTGCCTCTGCTTAATCCTTTAATTCTTCCGGAGGCCTTCAAATGTCTTCACAGCATCCTGTTTTACATGTATGTGTATAAAAACCATGATTGTGTCTCTGTTATTGACCCTGATTTAACTCACTGGTAGCCAGTAACTTCCAATTCTATTAAAACAGTAGGTAAGTGGTAGGTGTGATTGCTCAGCATTGTAGCTTTTTGTTCTCACTCTAGAATTATTAAACAGGAATAGTATTTTTATTTCTTTTGTTTTTGGTTTATTGTTTATATATGGTGCTGGGGTGCAAACTCAGAGCCCTACACATGCTAGGGAGGAATCCTGCCATAAGCTATATTTCCAGTTCTATTTTCATTTATTCTAGACATTTTGTTGATAATAGACATATCTTACATATCCTACTTTATTACTGGTTTGGATCTTGGTACTCAAAATGTGATCCATAGACAAACATGGCAACACTATCAAGGGGTTTATTAGAGGTCCAGAGACCTGAAGCTATAGCTCAGTCGTAGAGTGCTTTATAAGATCCACTGGACCCAGAGATTAGTCCCCAGGTGTGTTGGCAGGAGTGAGGTTGGGTGTGCAAGGGAGGTGCTGAAGAAGAAAACGAAAGCTCAAACTCATCTAATTATAGTCTCATCTGGTGGCCGTTACCAGAAAGGACTGTATCACCTCTATATTTATGCCAAATATTCATAACATGGATCAAATGATGAGAAAATTCATCAAATAATCTCAAATTAAAAAGCTTCCTTCTGTCAACAAGCCTGTTTTCTTCAACATTATTTTTATCATGAAAGAAGCACACTGAAAATTTGCTCTGGACTAGAGGAATCTGAAAATTTGCTCTGAACTAGAGGAATCTAGAGAGATATATAACAAGAAACTGCCTTGTGTTACGGCTTATGAGAGGGAAGTTATGAAGGGCAATATTGAGATGGTCATAGAAATATCAATATACTACATGTTAGAACTTTATTGCTCTGCACTTATGTAAGGGTGATGAGTCTAATGGCCGTCAGGTGTCGCAGAACAAGCCTGCAGTCATAGATTTGAGAGGTAAGGACAGGAGGATCACAAGCCTAGGCCAGCCTAGGCCAACCAAGTATACAGAGGAATATCGTCTCCAAACAGAAGCTTCAGGAACAGTTCACTAACTTCTGAACTTTATTATCAAATTACTCAGCAAACACTAACACACATTACAGTGGTGTGCACTTGGGAGTACAAATATAAGAGAAATGAAGGCCAAAGGATCTGTATAACCAAGAGTTCAAGACTAGCCAGAACAGCATAGTAAAACCCCCCCTCTCAAAAGAAATAAAATAAAATTACATATAAATAAAATAAAATCACCAAGTTTGCTGCGGTAACTGTAATATTTAAATTTAAAAGCTTAATCTAAACAAAATTACATCCATATAAAATAACTATTAATTTATTAGAGTGTAGCTATTAATATATGTCTTAGGGTTTCTAGTGTTGTAATGAAACACCATAACCAAAAGCAGCTTGGGTAGGAAAGAGGGTTTTTTTGGTTTATATGTCCTAAGCCACAGTCCATTGAGGGAAGCGGGAGCCTGGTGACAGGAGCTGATACAGAGGCCGTGAAGGAGTGCTGTTTCCTGCTTTGTCCTCATGGGCTTATTCAGCCTGCTTTCTTATAGGATTCAGGACCACCAGCCCAGAGGTGGCACCGTCCACAATGAACGGGGTCCTGCTACATCAATTGCTAATTAAGAAAATGCCCTACTGGCTTGCCTATAGCCCAGTCTTATGGAAGCATTTTCTCAGATGAGATCACTCCTCTCAGATGACTCTAGCTTGTGTCAAGTTGACATAAAAACGAGCCAGCACAATATATAATATTAATGTTAAAATATATATGTGGAGGAGAAACCAAACCTGGCCCAATTCTAAAAATTTGTGCACTGAGATGCTGGTAAAATGGAAGTAATTCTAATAATAGTCTTTGAACTTTCATGTAACTCTGGTTTTTGTTCAAACTGATCAGTTCAGTTTTTAACCAGGAAAATAATATGAGAAGCCAGGATTGATGATACATGCCTATCATCCCAGTACTTGGAAAACTGAGGCAAAAAAATGATAAGTTGAAAGCAATGAGTGATAACAAAAAAAAATATGTTTCATTGTGTAACTACTCTAAAAAATAAAACTGTAATCTCCAAACACTATACATTCAAGTGTATTATTTTTGAATTTTTTGATAGGTAATGGAATATCTTATTGGTGGAGATGTCAAGTCTCTCCTACATATATATGGTTATTTTGATGAAGAGATGGCTATAAAATATATTTCTGAAGTTGCGCTGGCTTTAGACTATCTGCATAGACATGGAATCATCCATAGGTAAGACTGACTTTTCTGTGCATTGTTACTTAAAATGTATTATGTTTGAATCTTTAATATATACAGAAACTGCTTGCTGGTATTTCTAGTTTACCTACAGCTCAGTTGTCATGTGCATGTAGAGAGTGCACTGGCTCTTGTGTTTTGTTAAATGTCGCTTTGAACATGAACAGTTTAATATGAAGCTTATTAATCTTTCCACGCCCACACAGAAGCGATGTTCTGTGGCCTCAGCTGATGTGAATGCCCTTCTCTGCTCAGAGAAAGACTTAATAGCTCTGCTCTGTTAAAACTTAACCACACCTTGCTTTAAAGGCGTGAATATACATTTGAATTGGTGCTGGATAAGATATCTGAATAGAATGCCAAACAGAATCTAGTATTGAATCATATAATTTTTTTGTAGATTCCAATATGTAATAGATGGTTTTGAGGACTGTTTTCTAGACTTTACTGAGCCACTCATGAGGACTTCTATTTTAAAGAAAATAATTGCATTTCCTCTTGCAATTCCCCAACCCCCTCCCATCTGGTATTTTAGCATTAAGACTACTTTTTGTGTCTGTTTGCCTTTTGTATGTCAGGGACTTGAAACCAGACAATATGCTTATTTCCAATGAGGGTCATATTAAGCTGACAGATTTTGGCCTTTCCAAAGTTACTCTGAATAGAGGTAAGAATAATGGCAGGTAAGTGCCAACTTCAGACATTCTATTTCATTAACTTAACTTTTTTTGTTAATTTACATTAGATAAAATGTTGTGGGTATTCTGAGATAGGCTAGAAATGAGTATGTCATACTGTTTTCCCCCCATCAAAAGGGCCTTGGGGTCTGTGGCAGAATGTTTGCTAACTGAATCCAATCCTAGACCAAAAAAAAAAAAAAAAGAAGAAGAAGAAGAAGAAAGATAAGAAAGAAAATAACCATTTTTGGATTTTCAAAAGTCCTTAAAACTTCTTAGATCTTTTTTTTTTTTTTTTTTTGGTATTTCATTTGTATTTTAATAAATACAGCTTGTCTGAAGTTCAGAGAGTAAAACAGCCATACTGATCATCCTTACAGACCAGGCAGTGGTGACACATACCTTTAATCCCAGTAGTCACAGTAGTTTGCCATAGAAACTGGGTGGTAGTGGTGCTTGCCTTTAATCCCAGCACTAGGGATTCTTAGATCTTTAAAGAGGAACTGGCACCTGCTATTCTCTTTCTCCTTGCTGAAACAGAATATGATCCAGAGTTGATTACTAAAATACTTATGCTAATACATCCTGCCACCACCATGACCTTGGTAGATGCAATTCATTCATATATATGAAAATAAGTTCTGTTCTGAGTAATTTCTAAAATTCTAATATAAGAAATAACAAATTTACACTATTAATACTACAAAGAAATACTGGTCCATAAGCAAAACTACACAAAAGAACACAGTTTTTCTAAAGAGATTATTTACATTTATAGTATGTATTTTTTTGAAAGCTTAGTGCTTTCAAAAGAAAAATTGTCTATGTTTTAAGAAAGCAGAAGATTTTAATTCTCTCTGATTTCGTGTGGAGTGTTTTAGAAGAGGGCATAATAAGTAACACCGGGTTTATACAGCCTAGGTTGATCTTAATGTTGTCATGTAGCCACAAATAACCATCAACTCGTGCCTGCAGCTCACAAGTGCTGGGATTATAGATAGATGCCACTGTATCTGGTTTTGATGTGTTGAGTTCTTAATCCTAGAGAGTAAACTCAGGTCTCTTGTACACTAAGCAAGCATTCTGACACTAAACTACATTCCTAGCCTCTTGGTCTTACATTTTAGAATTTATTCTATAGCTGTGGGTGTAGAGAACAAAACTTAAGAGACTAAAATGATTTGCAGTACCATTGTATATTTAATTGAAGCAAGACATTACTTAAGTTCTTCATAGACTTATGGTAAGATCTTGCAAGTAGACTGGATTCTCTATTAAGAAATGTGGAAGAGGGGCTGGCAAGATCTCTTAGCAGGTAAGAGCACTTGCTGCAGAAAACTATATAGAGTTCAGTTCCAAGCGTTGGCGTCAGGTGGCTCATGGCAGCTTGTAATCCAGCTCCATGGGATCTGACGCTGTCTTCGCCTCCACATGCACACATATACATCTGGCTTGCATGCACTCAGACACCCATGTACACATAAATAAAAATCAATCTTTTTAAAAAGGAGTGTAGATGAGGAAGAGAGAGAATGTGGGAAGATGTGAAAGTGATCCTGGGGAGGGGAAAAAAGAAGAACTAAGTATACAACACACTGTATGAAGATGCTGTGGTGAAATGTCTCTCCTCCCCTGGAAACTAATAACTGCAGACCTTGTTACCCTTCCCTACCCCTGTTGTGATGTGGGTAGGCCCAGTCTCGTGCAGGTCTTGTTCAGGTGATCACAGTTGGCTTGAACTCAAGAATATACAGTCATTCCTGTAAGTCAACCTCCCACATCATCCTTACCCCCACTCTCCAGCTCTAGCAATGCTCCCTGCACCTGGAGGTAGGATATGTGCCAGAAATGGCCTCTTCATGCTGGGCATTCAGTAGTCACTTTGACAGGTATGAGCATCTGTAATTACTGAACCCACTACAAAGATAAACTTCTCTAGTCAGAACTGACAGCAGCAATGATCTATGGATATAAACATAATTTTTTGAAGGCAATTTGATAGGTACATCAGATCCATTTGTCAAAATTAGAGCAGAGGAACTTCCTCCCTCCCGAAGGTTTATGACATTTCCAAACATGGACTTTTGATTGAGTTTAACGTACCAGACAAGGATTCTGTCCCTCAGAGCAGGCCTGAAATCCACTTAGAGAATTGTAAGTTACCCTTTAACATATGGTGCCGCTATTGCACCAATGGGCCTGCCTGGCCTAGTCTGACAGCACTATTGTATACAGCATCTATAGCTGGGTAAGCCTGGTATTGATAATCCCCCTCCAGCGCCCCCCCTGGCCCCACTGGTTCTGTGAGAGCCAGCCAGCAGGGATTTCCACCACCCCCCAGCGTCCCCCTAGCACCCTCTGGTACTGTGAGGATCAGCCAGCAGGGATTCACCACCCTCAGAGGCCCCTTTGCACCCTCTGGTTCTGTGAGGGCCAGCCAGCAGGGAAGGAACTCCTGCCTCACTTTCATTGTAACTTCTCTGTATCACACGGTGAGGGAGTGTGCTGCTCTCAACAATGAGGTCTTGTTTTGGTGACCAGACAATAGCAGTGGCAATTGCTTGTGTTGAAATAACTGATAATTAGTGACTGAGTGCTTCTTAAAAAGCTGATAGTGTTCTGAGTTATTTTGCTGTTTTCTATCTATTCTACAAGACTGTTGTAGAAAATGTTTTTCCCATCCTGAGGCTAGGACCCAGGGCCTTATGCATGCTTTGCTGGACAAGACACTCTACCACTGAGCCATATCTCTACCTCTCAATTTTTAATGATTTCAACTAATTAATTAGTTGTAAGTGTTGCCTCTGCAGTTGAGAACGTTCTCTGCATATATGTATCCTACACTAGCCAGTTTTGTAGGTAAAGTTAATAACATAGAGAGGCAAAGGACCTGTGGTGGTAGTGCATGCCACCAGCACTCAGGAGGCAGACGCAGGCGGAGCTCTGTGAGTTCCAGCACAGCCAGAGCTTCACACAGAGAAACCCTGTCTCAAAAAACAGAGAGAGGTATGGTTCAGAACATATGATTACTGATTTAGTCAATGATAGCAATGGTTTTTAACTATATTCATGTATTTTTCTTTGCATAGATATCAATATGATGGATATTCTTACAACACCATCCATGGCTAAGCCTAAGCAGGATTACTCACGAACCCCAGGACAAGTCTTATCTCTCATCAGTTCTTTGGGATTTGTGAGTACTTAATAAGGAAAACCTTTTCATCATTACCACTTAAAGTGTTAACCTGCTATAAGATAAAAATAAAATAGATGTTTATATCAAACGTGAGGGGGGGGGCTTATTTTTGGCAGTTTGTGTACCCAGGTGGTAGGGCATCTATTTTCTGTATTCATCTGAAAATGAATCTCTTAGTATTTGTTTTTAATTTTTGCTTTTACTATTTTTCTTTTTAGAACATTTTTACCACCTGTGGGTGTGGGTGTGTGCACCACAGTGCACAAATGGAAGCAGAGGATAACTTATACAAGTCAGTTCTCTCCTTCCACCGCATGGGAGACCCAGGGATTGAAGTCAAGTCCTCAGGTGGGAGGTGCCTTTACCCGCGACCTTCTCACTGGCCCCAAATAATTCTCTTTTTCATAGTTCACACCAATTGGAGAAAAAGATCAAGACTCTGCAACCGTGTTTTCAGCCCCTAAGTCTGAAGCACAACTTTCTCAAGGATTAATTTGCCCTATGTCCATAGATCAGAAGGACCCTTCTCATTCTAGCAGGCTGCTAAAGCCATGTAAGTATAAAAGACTATTGTTTTCCACCAAGTGTGTACTTTAAAAAAATCTCAAAATTTTAAATTCCTACTAGCAATTTAATAACTTAAAAATGCCAATAGTCAGACAGTCTGTGGCACTCCTATATTATTACATAAATGATGATCACAGTGGATTTTATAAATCCCACAGAATAAACTGTCTTGCTAATAATCATATTTAATTACCTATAATTTAGGAATGATGGTTGAGTAAATGTCACTAAACTTTGACTTATGAAAATTGTATATGAAAAATGTTTGTCTTTATAAATTTATTCCCAACAGATTCTGAGATAGTTTAAATTTAAAACTCAAAACAGAGGCGGCTGAGGTTTGGTTGTTGCTCATTGCTTTGGCGTTTTTGTTTGTTTGCTTGCTTCTTTTTATTTTGTTTTGTTGGTGTTTTGAGACAAGTTCTTAATATGTTGTCCATGCTAATGTTGAGCCCAGGTTGGCCTTTAAATTTCAGTGTTCTTGCCTCAGCCTCCTGAGTACTAAAGTTACAGGTATGTGTCTCCACAACGTGTTTCAAAGTAAGTGTATTTTTGCATTTAAGAGAAAATGCTGGGTATAGTGGCACACACCTTTAATAGCAACACCAAAAACAGGTGGATCTCTGAGTTCGAGGCCAACTTGATCCACCTAGAGGATTTGTGTATGAAAAATTAAGTTGGGTTAGATGGACTTGGAAATTCTGTTCCTAATTGTAAAATGTAATACTGATTATGTTAATGTCGTGTGTGTGTGTGTGTGTGTGTGTGTGTGTGTCTGCTGCAGGTGACGGAACTCAGGCCTTGTGCATCCCAGTGTTCTGCCTCCAAGTCACAACCCCAGCATCTTCTCACATTTTATTTCAAGACAGTCTCACTGGGCTTCTGGTTCTAGAGGTTAGAGGTGTTAATGGCAGAGCTGGGACATAGTGGCTTGAGCAATAGTTGTGTGGTCACATCTTTACAAGCAAGAAGCTGAGAACATCTTGTCTCAGCTTGAAACCTCAGTCTGTCCCTGTGACACACCTCCTTCTTTAAGGCTACAACTAAATCCTTCCAAACACTTCTACCAACTGGGGACCAACTGACCAAACATGAGCCAATGTAGATCATTCTCATTCAGGTCACCACAATACGCATTTTTACAGATATATAAAATCTTCAGATGTCTACGTAATTCAGTAGAAGCACAATTGTCTGTGTTTAATTGAAAGTAAAGTGAGGACCTTTATTCTGTATGCAAAACCACTTGAGGGCTGGAGAGATGGCTCAGAGGTTAAGAGCACTGACTGCTCTTCCAGAGGTCCTGAGTTCAATTCCCAGCAACCACATGGTGGCTCACAGCCATCTATAATGAGATCTGGTGCCCTCTTCTGGAATGCAAAAATACATGGAAGGAATGTTGTATACATAATAAATAAATAAATCTTAAAAAAAAAAAAAGAAAGCTGACTGTAGATGCTTATGTTTAAAAAAAAAAAAAAAAAAAAATCTCTTGTAAAGGACATGATGGTGCTTTTGTAATCCCAGAACTACAGAAACAGACAGGGATCCCTTGGGCTGACTGGTCAGCCAGCCTATCCTGCTTGCGTAACTCTTAGCCTGTGAGAGATCTTATCTTTAAAAAACATGGAAAGATGACTCAGCAGTTACGGCACTGGCTGCTTTTCCAGAGGATCTGGCTTCAATTCCCAGCTGCCACATGGCAGCTCACAACCGTCTGTAAGTCCAGTTCTAGGATATCTTAACATGCTTTCTGACCTCAGTGGGTACTAGGCATGCACATGATGTCCAGAAACACATGCAAGCAAAACACCTATACATATAAAATAAAAATAAACTAAAATTCAGAAAATATGCCAGGTGGCGGTAGTGTACACCTTTAATCCTAGTACTCAGGAGGCAGAGACAGGCAGATCTCTGTGAGTTTGAGGCCAGCCTGGTCTACAGAGTAAGTTCCATGACAGACTCCAAAGCTACACAGAGAAACCATGTCTTGAAAAACCAAAAAAAAAAAAAAAAAAAATCAGAAACTACATACGAAGATGATGATGATGATGATGATGATGATGATGATGGTACATGGTGCCTGCCCAGACTCTCTGCCTCCAGCTCGAATGAACACGCACACAGCTAAGGAGTAACCATTTCTAACCTGTTCAAGCGCCACTGTCGATTGCGTTGGGTGGGCTACTCAGTCTAGGGGTTTGTAACCCACCCTGCAATCAGTTATTCCAGGGTCACGGAGGGGCGCTACCTGGAAGGGAATGAGCTAAGATAGAAGAAGGAGGCCAAGCAGATTTGTCAAAGCCTCCCCTTTATTAGGGACGGGTTACAGTTTATATATGGTAAGGAATGGGGGGCAGGGTACGGGATCTCGCAGGCCGCGTGGTTCCGGTCACGTAGCTCGGTCAGGTAGGCCAAGAGTCACAAGTTGCCACACCTGGTTCCCTGGGTAGCTGGAATATGAGGCGTGTTCTGCTAACAGATTAACAGTTAATTGGGTGGGGGACAGATTCTGTCAATAGAACATAATTATGGGTGTGAGGTTCCCTGCAGACTCCCCAGGGTGATGGTTCCTGTAATGATAGGGGGAAATGGCTCCTGACATAGGATGGAGGGGGCAAGTATACTCTAGGTACTGCCTTATTGCACTGCACACTGGCAGGCAGGCAGTTTTCCATCATGTAACAAAATTCCCTATGGAGGTATAAGTGTGAACATTGGTAGAATGTTTGTTAAATATATACACTGCCATGGGTACAATCCTGAGCACTGCAAATAAATAAATAAATAAATAAATAAATAAATAAATAAATAAATGAAGCAAATGCCTATGGCTTTGTGTAATTCACACTGATGAGCATCATAAATTTCAACATCTCCATTACTGCTACAGTTTTAATTAAACATAAATTGATCTGGATAAATCTGGTAACATTCTAAGCTTATAGCATATTTCAATAATGCACTCCAGTAAATTGTCCTTTATTTATAACTCTAAAATAAATCATATAACTCAAAATAAATTTCCTTCTAGTTATATTTAAATTTCCTTCTCCTGGCTTTTATTTTACAAATGTAAATGGATTTTCTTTTGTTATAACTGTTGGAGTTTTGCCTACATGTGAAATAATTCATGAATCTGAATGTAATAAGAATCATATCAGGCACACTACCATCCTTGGGGACTAGATAATGTTTACAATAGTTATCATATGTAATGTAATATGCAGTTACCTGGAAAGAGTCAAGTTTCATAAAGAACTAATAGCTGTGAAAATAAATAAGTATTTTTCCCCCGAGGCCTTGAAAGACTTGCATCCAATGCAGAAGCCCCTGTGAAATGCCTGACCTCCAGTCTGCTCCAGTGCAGGAAAAGGCTGGGCATCTCGGACACTAGCAGTCAGTCCCAGACCTTCGTGTCCAGTGTGGAGTCAGAGTGCCACAGCAGTCCCAAGTGGGAAAGAGACTGCCAGGTGAGGAGGGCATCTGAGGAAGCCCAGCTGGTGGTACAGGTGGAACCAGTGATAGCCGCGCCGTGCCTATCCGTGTAAAACCTATGAGGAAGTGGCATTGTCATATGGGCACAGTGGCAGCATTATAAAAGCTCTTTATTTTTCTGGACATTCTGTCAAATTCTTTTAATATCTTTATTTCATTTCTTATTCAGTTATGATAAGAGTCTTGCTTAAAGTATGATGAGTGATTAAGTATTAAGTAAACCAATAGAAAATGTTTGGCTTCCTGTCAGACTTTTTAATTTCCTTCTGTAATAAACACAGGAATAATTGTTCGTTGTTTGTTTACCTACATAGTTTTAAAGCTCATAATGTCTCCTGTACTATTTCCCACCAATTTCTCATTAAATGGAATGGAAACTCTTCAGAAATAACTTTTAGACCATAAAGTTTATAGTAATATGTCCTTAATAGTATATATTCCAGGGCAGTTGTTATCCAAATGGATGGATGTACTTTAAATTATTTTACTTAATTTGTTTTTGCTTTTTCTATAAAGTTATTAGTGCTAATAAATACAAAAGGTGATAGGAACTTAGATAGAAAATTATAGTTAAGTTCTCCTCCAAAGAAGGTTGATAAAAATGAAAATAAGTCTTTCATTTAATAAAGTAATTTAGGTTATATTTGCTTATTTTCAGAAATATGACCTTCCTCGTTGTTGGAGATTTATGTTTTTAGAGCAAAATCAAACATAGATAAGGCAAGATCTCGTGATCTTTTTTCTTTTTCAGCTGTGCTATAGATACTATATGCTATAAAGTAAACAGGTTCCTACAAAAGGTTAATCCCTTTTGTATTCTAGAGATCATGATGTGCACTCTGTCTGTGCATAGCTTCCCTCTCCCCTTCCCCCACTTAGTTCTGTACTGAAGAATGCAATGATGAGAATATAGTAGTATGTAGTAGACAGTTATGATCATATGAGTGTGATACTATGCTGATCCCTAGGTTCATCCATTTCTATACCAGAAAACCAGTGAATTGTAATTCAGAAATCTTCCTTTTACTTAGAACTAAGTATTCCTCACTACTACATAAATTAATGGTAGTTATTAAAGTTTGATGTTTATACATAAAAACACATACTGTTAAGGGTGGGGTGTTTATGCATAAAAATACACACTGTTAAGGGTGGGCTGTATCTTTGTGGTAGAGTACTTGTTTCATATGATTCTGGGTTCAGTCCCCAGTAATACCAAGAGGTTAACAAAAAAAGAAAAGGCAGTACTAGAGATTGCTGAAGATTCATGCTATGAAAGTGTCCTTTAAAAAAATCCTAGTCACCATGTACCGGTGTCGGTACTAAGTTCTGACACACGTATCCTCAGATATTTCAATTCGGTCTTCAAGAAAGGCTTCTACCTCAGTTGGTACAGTGCGTGCCTAGCAGGCACAACACTATGGGATTAATTCCCAGCATCATACAAACTGGGCCTGGTGACCATACCTGTAATTCCAGCACAGGCTTATCTTCTTGCTACACAGTTTAAGTCAAGCCTGAGGTACATGAAGTTATCTCAAAAAGAGAAAAGAAAGAAAAGCGTTTGTTTTGATGCAGTGTCAATTGATCTTCTTGATGATTTTCTTTTATTAGTTTATTTATTTTTGTTTGTTAGAAAGTACTCTACCACTGAGTTATATCCCCAACAATGGATTTTAGTTCCTAGTTATTTCTGTTTTTATTTTATTGTTTACATAGGGATACATGTTTACAATATCTATGTTTGCCCTCTAATTTTTCAGTGAACTAGATTTTAAACTCTTGCATTTTGTGTTGTTTTAAACAGAATCACCATACCTCTATGTAGTAGGAGCTGCGGGCCTCTTCCCACAGTCTGGCTCCTGGCCACCTGGCTAGCTTATACCCCGAAATAACAACACAAACTGTATTCACTTAAACACTGCCTGGCCTATTTCTATTAATGTCTGTAGCACCGAGGTGCGCTTACCGGGAAGATTCTAGCCTATGTCGGAGCTTCATCGCGGCTACCCGGGAGAGGGGAGCATGGTGTCTGAGCTCACTTCCTCTTCCTCCCAGCATTCTGTTCTGTTTACTCCGCCTACCTAATTTTCTGTCCTATAAGGGCCAAGGCAGTTTCTTTATTTAACCAATGACCTTCTTCCATCACCTCTACTGCAAAACAGATAATGTACTCTATTTATAATGTAGCCCTACCTTAAATTTGCCTAAATATATTCTATGAATTTTTCTTATTTACTATGTAATATGGCATCAAAATAAGTATTAGTACATAATTTATTTAAATTTTGACCAGTGTTTTATTTGAAACAATGTAATTATAAGTAATGTAGTATAGTAAGCTTATGCTATAATTGTTTTTAGTTCTCTTATTACAATTCTTCTGTCTCATTTAAAAACAAGAAAGGAAGCATTCTAGTTCATTAGATTACTGATCTCATGTAAGTGGTCATAAAATAGAAGTTATTAAAGAATTTAAGGTCCATAACTAAAAGTAGCATTTTCCTCCTCTTAGGAAAGTACCAAGTCATCAGACTGTACAATGAGCTGGAATGCAGTGGAAATACCTTATACAAAATCTACAAGTGCCATTGAGACAAAAACAGATCTTGAATTAGCGCTTTCTCCCATTCATGACAGCAGTGCCATCCCTGCCACGAGAAGCCACCACGTGAGCCTCCCTAGAAAATGCTTCTCTGAGGGAGTCTCTTGGGAAGGGAGAGAACTGAATGTAAATAATGAGAACATGACCATTGATATGAGACAGCCTGGTTTCCTTCAGTCTGATCAGTGGGCTGGAAATTCTAGTGGTATGTCTGAAGAACACCTTGGTAAAAGAAATTTTAAAAGAAATTTCCATTTGGTTGACTCTAGTCCTTGTCGGGAAATTATACAAAGCAAAAAAAACTGTACAGAGTGTAAGCATAGCAAGGGAATGATAGGTTGCTATGCAAATCAAACTACGGGCCTAACTACTGAAGTTCGGAGTCTTAGGCTCTCAGTAGACAGAAGTCAGCAAAATGACTGTGCTAATAAGGAGAACTTTGTCACCTATTTTACTGACAAACAAACCCCTGAAGAATTACGTATACCAATGATAGCAAAAAACCTTCTGTCTGAACTAGATGCAGACTGTGAGATGACTACCAAGAAGGACTGCCCGAGTTCTCACGCTGCGTGTCCTGTTGAGGGGAGAGCTCCGAAAACTGTGGATTCAGATTCATCTTTTCCTGAAATTTCCATGATGGAAAGTTCACTTGAAATTCAGACCTCAGAACCTGATAAAAGCAACAAAGAATGCTGTTTTGAAGAATCAAATATTGAAGATCCACTTGTATTATCAAACTGCCAAGAAAACTTGTCAAAAGATGATTGTCATACTTCTATCCAAGATAATAGCCAAATGTTAGCTCCCTCTTTACAGGCATTAAAACCGCTAACCTGCAAAACAAATGTTGTAGCTTTTAGAAGCTTTAACAGCCATATTAATGCATCCAATAATTCAGAACCATCCAAGATGAGCATAACTTCTTTAGACGCTATGGACATTTCCTGTGATTACAGTGGCTCCTATCCCATGGCTGTGACCCCGACTCAGAGAGGAAGATCCTATGTGTCACATCAGGTATACTATAGTTCGCTGGCACTGTTTGGATGTTAGAGTAACAACCTAAAGACACTCTTGCCTCTCAGCTAGGTTATATGCTATGAATTATACAATTTTGATCTCCAATGGATTGCTGGAGATTTTTCACATATAAATTTAAAGCTGATAGTAATGTGTATTAATCATAACAGTTGAATAACTATGCTTTTCTAAGAAAATACATATTTTCACTGACCTTAACAAGTACTTTGAAATATGAAATTGAAATCTATCTTATCCTCCAACATATATATTTTGATTATTTGTCTTTATTCGCTATACTTGTATAAGCCAAAAATTCTATTTCTTTTATTCCCTTAAAGAATCATTATAAAAAGATTAAGCTCCAAATTTAGGTTATAAGATTTATGTTTTCCTTTAAGGGCTTAGATGTCCCTTAACCTCAGACTCTATTTTCCAACTCCCTGTAAGGGATAAAAGCCCCTCATACTTCTTTTAAAGGGTGGTTGTTAAGTAGCAATTACCTTAAAGCCTTTTAAGTATGACTCAGTACAAGAGGTGACAGACACTTGTGAGACAGCTCTTACAGGTTGTCTTAATAATTCAATCATTTGTCAGCCATGGCTTTTCTTATTCTTTGTATCAATCCAGACTGTCAAGATACTTTTCTTAGACAGCATACCTTGCTATAATCCCATAATCTTAACTCTTAAAAGCTAAGGCAGTAGGATCATAGGTTTGAAATCAATATGGGCTATATAGTAAAACTATCTCAAAAGAAAAGAAAATTTTATTCTTGGGTATTTTTAAATGTTTTTCTTTTAAAGTCATCTTATTGAAATGATTGATGTTATCTGAACTATTGAATTTTATTATATATGGACCTTTTCATAATTGTAACCAAAGAGTCTATTTTCAAATCCATAGTCAAGGTTTTGAATGTGTCATTTATACCTAGAGGCTTTTTGTTGTTGCTTCAATGCTTTTGTTCATCTAAAAGAAATTAATATTTGTTGTATCTTGAACTCTTCTTGAATTAACAGACTCCAAATCAAGTCAAGCTAGGAACATCATACAGAACTCCAAAGAGTGTGAGGAGAGGGGCAGCCCCAGTGGATGATGGACGAATTCTGGGAACTCCAGATTACCTGGCACCCGAGCTCTTACTGGGTACAGCCCATGGTAAGGTACAGACTGTGTGTCTTAGGTTTTGAATTTTTACCAATGGCTGCATTACCCTTTTATGTGAAATTGTTTTAAATTTCTTTGATGATCTGTGTTCAATCCCTAGAACTCACATGGTTCTTCTTCTCCCAGAAATTGTCCTCTAACATCCATAATGTGGCCTGGGTTTTTTTTTATTTGTTTACTTCTGTTGCTGGTTGAAGGCGGGGTCTTTGAAGGGGACTCCTGCACAAGCCACACCCAAACCTGATTGCACGGAGAGATCATTCATTAAGCAGGAAAGAAAAGTTAAAGTGGCTACTTTCTGACTCTGAAAACAGCAGCAAGTTATCTTGCAGGCATCATTCTGAAGAAGAGAAAAGGGGACCGGGTAGTGGTGGTGCATGCCTTTAATCCCAGCACTTGGGAGGCTGCAGCACACAGATCTGGTCTACAGAGCTAGTTCTAGGACAGGCTCCAAAGCTGCAGAGAAACCCTGTCTCGAAAAACAAAACAAAAAAAAAGGGGGGGGGGGAAGAGGAGACGTGTGTTAAAATGTGCTAGGATGGGGTGGTAAAGGAGCTGGAAGATGAGGGAGAAGGGGACCAAGGAGAGGCGGTGTGTATATTTATCCTGGAGGGACAAAGGACACCTCTGGATAGAGAGGAGAGAGACGCCAGACGCCGCACACGGACAGATGGCGGTTATAAAGGTAAAGGGGAAACTCCCTGTTAGGATAAGCTGTTTAATTTTAATTGGGCATGTTAATTAGGTGAGCCAAAGGGAGCTTCTGATTGCTGGGCTTTGGTAGTCAGCCTCAGAAGTAGTCAAATAAGGGAATACACCTGATGGGGTCCAGGGGCATGCAGTGATGGGGGCACAAATCACCCAAGTCTATTAAACCAGGGGGGAAAAACACTATGGGGCACACAAAACTTATCAGCTATAGTTATGACCACGACCGGAGACTGGGCTTCTGTAGCTCTGGCAATGGGGGCTGATTTTGAGCCTCCTCTTATAGTAAAATCAAGTACCAGGTGTGTGGGTCAAAGAGTTTTTACAAACTTGAGGTCAGACTTAAAGTCACATTATATTTTAAGTTTTACAACTTTTGGTTACAGGATGTTGGAATGTTAACTTAGCGTGTTTACGAAAGCCTGTGGCTGACACAGCCGCTTTTCACTGTCTCTGAAAGAATGCAGGGCAGAGAGTAGAGTCACATAGCGTACAGTTAAAAATTAAGGGAATGCAAGCAGAGGGTCCCATAGAGGCAACAGTTAGAAGCTAACCTTTGTCCCCAGTACCTGCCTAGCTGGGAAGCTGGAAAGCAGGAGATAATTGTTAAAAAGGTTTACCTCTGTACACAGTGGCTGCCAGGATGTCTGCTTTTAAGGCAGAAAGTGTTGTTAAAGGTTAACAGTGGCTGCCAACTTTATTTTTTTTTCTTTCAAAATGTGTTTGTGCTTGCAACTTTATATTTCTGTGTCCCTGGACTGGACCCTTTATTTCTATATTCTATTCCTGGACTCCTCAATAGTTGTAGCAAGGCCTGCCAGAACCACATGCTCTAGTGAGCTAGTGTCCCTTCAGTCTTACTGTGTAGACCAGCCTGGCCTCAAACTTAGAGATCCTTCTGCCTCTCCCTTGTAAGTCCTGGGATTACATGCATGTGTCACTACACCTGTCAAGTAAATGTTTTAAATGAATACATTTCTTTGCTATATAGATAAAGGAATACATGACATCTCTTTGCCATATAGCATTTAAAGTGGTCAAATGGAAAGAAGAAATAACGCGGGCTGAGAAGATAGATGGCTCAGTTAGTGCAGTGTTGGGCACACAAGCATAAGGACCCGAGTTCAGATCCCACAAGTAATCCACATAAAAATGAGCCTAAAGTGAGGAAGGGGGTATGGTGGCCAATGCCTATGATCTTAGCCTGACAGACAGGAGGATCTGGGGTCATGCTGGCCTGAGGTCTTAACAGAGCAGTGAGTTGCAGGTTTAGCCAGAGACCCTATTTCAAAAACTTAGGCATATAAGAAGACATTTTACATGAACCTTTGACATGACCACATGTGTACATACTGCCATACACACACAAATATGCATTTTTCACAACATACATTTCAAAGTGTAGGTCTGGTGTAGGGGAGTAAACACTGTGGAGCATGTAACCATTTCTTTTATGTTTGTTCACTTTGGGGCTGACGGTTTTTTTAAAAAAAGAAAAAAAAAGTCCTTAAATATTCCCTAAGGAAGAGCTTTACCACTGGGCCACATCTGCAGCTCCAGTGGTTTTGCCTTTGCAGTCTCACTGATGCAGAGAAGCCCACCTTAGTCTGTGCTAAAGTGCTTGTGACTACAAAGTTAGCCCTAAACTTCTGTTCAGGCCGCAGAATTTAACCTCATTTTATGGTCACAGCAATGAACAAAGCAACTAAAACAGTTAAGAGTTGTACAACTTTAACAGTTCTTTTATCCTCTGGATTTATATAATAGGAACTGCAAGATAAGCATGGACAAATACTCTAAATTCCAGGTACCTTGCAGTACTTGAGAAAGGCAGGTTAAACAGTTACTAAATATCTGTCTAAATAAGAGAGTTATAAACCCAATACAAAGCTATATACAGTAAGAACAAATATCAAGTATAAAAATTAGAATCACAACCAGCATAAACAATATCAAGCAAGAAGCATATACTCAATGTTTCACCAGTTATCCATCCTATGGAATATAAGTCTTATATTAGAAGTGGCTTGGCTTGGGAGGAAAGTAACTATAACTGTCTAGTCTTCAACCTGATCAAAGACCTGAGAAGGGAAATGATATTGCTTAAGTAAACAGGAAGTGCAATCAAACAACTTCCAAAAGGTGCAATAAATAATAGAGACAATCTGCTACCTGGACAATAACCCAAAGTCTCATTTGCAATGTTGGGGCAACCAACTTTGGCTAAGGCCTAGAGTAACTGACAGAGCATTTTCAGAGGCAGGAAAAAAATTGAAAAATTGTCTTACCCTGTCTTGATAAGGTTTGACAGTCTTTTTGTCTGTATCCTGCTTGTCCTGTCTGGACACTTGTTGTAATAGGAGTGGCAGGGCTGTCTCCCACCACCAGCTCCCGCACGGCTATCTTTCCCCGAAACTGTGTTCTTTTAAACACTGCCTGGCTCATTAGTTCCAGCCTCTTATTGGCTAGCTCTTGCATATTGATCTAACCCATTTCTAATAATCTGTGTAGCCCACAAGGTGGCTTTCCAGGGAAGATCTTAACCTGAGGCTGTGTCGGGTGGGAGAATCATGGCAACTCCTGACTCGGCTTCTTCCAGCATTCTGTTCTGTCTACTCCGCCTACCTAATTTTCTGTCCTATTAGGGCCAAGCAGTTTTCTTTATTAATTAACCAATGAAAGCAACAGATAAATACAAGACCCACCTCCATCAGACACTGCTCATTTCATCAGTGGTGGAGGCAGGGGCAGTTCTTTGACCAAAGGCCAGTATAGGAGAAAAAAAGCTCCTATAATTCTTTTTTTTTCCTATAATTCTTAATACCTATATAGTTTAAAGACTAAGATTTCATATTAAAATAAACAACTGTGCAGAAAATGAGGAAAATGACCTCAAAATGTAAACAATATATGTAAGTATCTTGATCAGAGGTAGAAATGTATAGTGAAATATGATACAAAATATCTTAAGCAGAGATAGAAACAGTATGCATACAATATGACAAAATAACTGCACAGTTGAACAAATATTGTAAACAGAAATAGGGCCATATTGAATATAACAAATATAATTGAATTTGTATCATTATACAAGAATTTATAGCAATGTAAACTGTCTATAAATAATAGCTCACAAGTGTTATATTACTCACTATTATTATTTTACCTATTATCCCATCCAGTCTCCCATTTTTCTTTTTGAAAAGAGATCACTGAGCCTACTTAATTTTCACCCCCAATCCCAAACCCTAGACTACTTATAATCACCCCTAATACCTTCTAGATCTCCTAACCCAGAGTACAAACTTTGTTGGGAGAGGGTACTTGGTCTTCTAGAATTACTTCAAACTGTCATGGGGGCGATTTATTTCTATGGAATCCTGTAAAAACTAAAATGATGGTTAAGTTTTAAGATTACTGTCTGGTATAATTGCAAATAGTCTCTGAGTAGTCGGTAGGGTTTTTCTGAAGTTCTAATTTGAAGTTCTAGCCAGATCATTACAAAAAGGTGCACCATCTCAGCTAACCAAGTTGGAACCATCTTGAGCAGCCTGTAACCGAAAACCAATCTTAAAGTGGTAATATCAGCTTTATGACATCATTATCTAATAGGTGGAATGGTTGTTGTTGGGCCCCATCTTCTTCCTAGAAACTTCAAAGATTACTGCAGGAAAATTTATTGTTCATTGTGGAAAACTCAAACATTATTCATGTAGCCATATATTCAAGAAAAAGATACTATAGAGACAAAAATAGGTATGGGAAGAAGTAAAATTTTGCCTAAATTCTTTCTTCTTTCTGTCCCATACCAGATGGATCCTGATATGAGACAGAAACATTGAATTTTTCTTATAACAATATGCTTGAGTTTAGAGAAGGATAGCCATTGTCCAACTCTAATGATTTTTAAGTGATTTAGGTTTACTATTATACTGAAATGTGTGTGTGTGTGTGTGTGTGTGTGTGTGTGTGTGTGTGTGTGTGTGTGTGTTGAGGTAATGAAATTTTACCCTTCAGAGGATATGGTACTACAAGTCAAATTTCTCTTTGCTTGGTGATCCTTTCTAGATAGCTGTCTTTTCTTCTTTAGCCATCTAGATGTCCAAGGCATCTCGACTTTTTTCTTACCACCTGTATGATTGTCACCTCTGTGGATGAGTTCTCATTTCTTTCTCAAGAGGTTTCTCTTTTCAAACCTAATCTTTACTAATTTTGGTGGTAACCATAGCTTTTCTTCTCCTATGGAAACAAGAGCGAAATCCTTCCCCAGTGTAGCACATCTCCTGGTTTCTATTCTCAGGTCAACACATCCTTGAAATACACTGACTGATTTAATTCAGAAGATTTTTCTATTATCCAATGTCTCTCTGTTGCCATTGTTCCTTTCTCATTAGCATTAAGAAAATTCAAGGTCAATAAAGCATTATACAATCTATTTCTGGGGGTATTAGCAATCCCTTTCTGTTTGTTTGACATATCCCATATAATTCAATTTGATCTTTCCATAACTGCCTGACCTGACCTGTAGGATTGTTTGGTATACCTGTAATGTGTTTTATATTATAATAAGCAAAACTGTTTCATTTTCTTAGAGATGTATGCTGGACCATTGCCTGTCTTTATTTGTGGAGATATAACCATAATGGCCATAACTTCTAGTAAATCAGCCTTTTCTAAGCTCAATGCAGTTGCCCATTACAAACCTGAATAGGTATCAATGGTGTGGTGTACATATTTTAATCTTCCAAGTTCTACAAAGTGGAATACAGCCATCTGCCAAATTTCATTCCTTTGAGTACCCTTTGGGTTACTCCCTGTAGGTAGCAGTCTTTGGTTATATAAAGGACAAGTAAGATATCTCCTTATAATCTCCTTAGCTTGTTGCCATGTAATAGAAACTCTTTCAATCTTTGCTATTGACAGGATTTTTTTTTTATGAAATTCTGAGGCCTTCAGCACATTTCCATTCAATAATCGATCAAGTTCTGTATTACCTTGTGCTAGAGGACCTGGCAGACCCATAAGAGATCAGATGTGTGTAATGTATATGGGATGAAGCCTATTCCTGATTATGTCTTGCACCTGGATGAATATGAAGTCAATTCTGTATCATTTGGTATAAATTCAGCAGTTTGAATATGTAAAACAACTCTCTTTGCATATTGCAAATCAGTAAATATATTGAGAGTTTCTTTAAAATCCCTTAGTACCATGAGAATAGCATATAATTCTGACTTTTGGACAGAATTATAAAGGCTTTGTTCTACTTTATTTAAATCTCTTTAATCAAAGTCAATTCTTTCTCAGCTTCAGCTATTAATTCTGTGGGACTATTTAAGTCTTTGTCACCATCTAAGGTTTGTTTGAACGAATTATTAGATTGGGTATTATCCCAACAGTAGATCAGAAATGTCTCCTAGCAATCCTTAAGTGTCTGCAATCAATCTCTCCTAATTTGTGCTTTTTGTGTTCTAATTTTCAATAAACCTATTTTATAACCTAAGTAATTGATAGAATTTCCTCTCTGTATTTTGTAATGCCCTCTCTGTAATTTTTCTCTGTAATTTGTAATGCCCAACAAGGCAAAACTTTATTTACTTCTTCAAACATCCTTTCTAAAGTATATCCGTCCTTGAGTCAGATAACAAAATGTAATGGTAAATTACAGATTTACGATATTGTTTATGGATTATTTTTAATGACTGACTTACAAAATATTGGCACAGGTGGAGCTATGAGCATTCCCTGTGGAAGGACCCTCCATTGATATCTTCTAGTAGGTGGAGAATTATTATAAGTAGGTACTGTTAAGGCAGATTTTTCTCTGTCCTTTTCTTGTGAAGAAACAATCTTTTTAAATCAATAACTATAAGAGGCCATCTTCTAGGCAATAGGGAAGACAAAGGAGTGCCAGACTGTAGAGAGGCCATTCACTAAACCACCTTATTAACAGCTCTTAAATCTGTTACCATTCTCCATTTTCCAGATTTATTTTTAACAACAAATACAGGAGAATTCCAAGGGCTGGTTGATTCTTCAATATGGTGAGCATCTAGTTACTCCTGTACCAGCTGTTCTAAAGCCTGCATTTTCTCTTTCGTTAAAGGCCATTGTACAACTCATACAGGTTTGTCTGTCAGCCATTTTGGAGGTAGGGCTCTTGGTGCCTTTGGAAGATCAGCAGCTGTTATGCCCTGGTGATATACAACCTGAATGATTGGTGACTGTTCTTTACAATACCTTCCAATATTTTTCCCAGAAATATATGTAAATATATGGTTGTTTCTAAGATTTGGGTAATGTTAATCTGAGTGTTCTCTTGCTGTAAAAAAATCATGTCCCCACACATTCATTGCCATATTAGCCACATATGACTTTAATTTTCCTCTCTGTCCTCCTGACCCTAATCTTGTGCTCTGTTTTACCTGAGATAAGATTGCGATCCCTAAAAGCTGAACATTTACCTCCTGAAGAGACCAATTTGGATGTCAAGACTCTGATGAAATTATTATTTGTGTCTACCAGACCATTAATGATGTTATTTATTCATATTTTTAATTTTGTTTTTTGTTCATTTATAAATGCTTGCCAAAATAGCGGCTTTAAGCTTTTTCCTGAATTTTTTGTTCTCTCTTCTACAGCTGTTCTATCATCCAGAGTACTATGGCTTCTTACAATAGGCATTAGGTTTTTTAATTGCTCTGAGGAGTTTCCTCTGTGATGAAAGGAAATGACTGACAGAATTTAGCATAGGGACCTGCAAGGGGCCCCTCAAAGAGTTTCCCCCAACACTAAAGTGTTACATTTACTGTCCCTTGTTGATCTGTATTTATTAGACTAATGTTTGCATAATCCAGAAGGGAGGAGCGTACTATTTGGATTATGCTTAGAAAAACCATTGTTTCTAGGAATACCTTGTTTACAGTCTCTTTTAAGGTAACCTAGTTTGCCACAATTGAAACACTTGATATTTTAACTTTTCCTCAAGCTCTGGAAATCACTTCTCCTATCTAAGAATCATCATGGTCACATGGTCATGAGATTAAATATTGATAATGTCTTGGATCTATTCTTCCAAAGGTGCTGAACTTGCCTTTAAAGGTCCAATTATCATTTTGCATTGAGAAATAGCATTTTCAAAAGCCAGAGATTCAGTTACTATTTGCCTAGCTTCTGAAT
This sequence comes from Alexandromys fortis, assembly GCF_014885135.2. NCBI lineage: Eukaryota > Metazoa > Chordata > Mammalia > Rodentia > Cricetidae > Alexandromys > Alexandromys fortis. The sequence goes on along the minus strand of NW_026067958.1, from coordinate 6,424,626 downwards.
CTGGTATCATTCTTATTTACTGCTGAAGTCAGTCTTTGTAAGACATCCATGAAGGTTACTTTGGGGCCCTGTATGAATTTAGTAAATGATTCAAACTTCTTTCCTACTTTTTCAGTTTTCTCCCAAACGTTCAAAGCTGCTGCACAGCATAAAACCACGGTGTGACCATCATCTGGGGATTGCTTTTCTATAGTATCATAAACTCCTTCTCCAAGTAGTTGATCTTGGGAGATTTCTGAACCTCTAGCTCTACTCCATTGTTTTATGGTCTTAGCCTCTTCTTTGAACCACATCCTCCATTGTAATTGTGGACCAGGCTTCAAAACTATTGTAATCAAATCTATCCAGTCTTTAGGGATAATTCTATTACAAGTTGACCACAACTTTAACATCTGCTTCAAAATGGTGAATGCATGCCATATGAAAGTCTCGTTTCCTAGAATCTCCTGAACATTGCCACAGATGTCCATTCAGCTCTTACACAGTCTTGGAAATATCTATCATTTGGCAATTCCTTTAAGGTTAGTTGTTTGAAAACCTTAGGCTGTTGTTCTCTAACCTTATAATCTCTATAATTACAGCCATATATCTTTATGATCTGTTTTATTAAATTTTTCTAAGGCCTATATCCTGGAATTCATACCAAACAGCTTTTTAAGAGATAAACCAAGAATTATCAAATAATAGTGATTATCACACTGATCATTAACAGTATATCAATCCCAGTTAAGCTGATTATCCTTTCATTTAATTGTTCCATTTGTAAACCATGTATTACGTAATCGATGACCTAACTTACTTTATCATAATTTTTCCCATTTTTTAGCATGGGGAAAAAATCTCGCTTTTAACTAACTCCTCCCTTTAAAAATTCCCAATTTTCTCAACTCCTCTGCTGCTGCTGTTGAAGATGTGAGGCTGATGGCTGCTGCATAGAACAGCAGAAGCCTGGCTGGATTTTAAGGCAGCTACCTAGCTTGGCAACAGCCTAAGAAGGGGGTCCAAAGCCTACCAGGAGAGAAGAAAGAAAACTTAGCGGGTAGGGCAGGACTCTGACTACATGTCGCTCCAGCCTATGCCAGTGGTCTCAAAGTCACAGGCAAACAGCTTTGTCATGAATTCATACTCCAAAAGTTGGGCGCCACATGTAGCACAAATTCTAGTTGGTCTTAATAATAAAAACCCAGAGTCAGGCCAGGCGGTGGTGGCACATGCCTTTAATCCCAGCACTCAGGAGGCAGAGGAAGGCGGATCTCTGAATTCCAGCCCAGCCTGGTCTACACGAGCTAGTTCCAGGACAGGTTCAAAAGCCACAAAGAAACCCTGTCTTGAAAACCAAAACAAAACAAAACAAAACAATCAAAAAAACAAAAACAAAAAACCCAGAGTCTGAAGATCAGAGAAGTAGAAAGGACAGCCACTAGAGCGTCTTTTACCTCTACCAATGCTTAAGCCAAAGGGGCAATCCTGTCTTCAGACTGTCTTCTCAGACTTCATCCTCAGACTGCAACTGTCTCCACCAAACCTCAGACTACTCTGAACTCCTGTCTCCTTCTACCTTATATTTCTCTCTCCACCTCCCTAGTGCTGGGATTAAAGGCGTGTGATCCCAAATGCTGGGATTACCTTTGTTTCAGCTCTGTTTCTCTTGTGTAGCCCGGGTTGACTCCAGGATCCCTGACTTATGTGTCATCCAGCCCACCCCGTCCACTTTACCTCCCACAGCTGTCCCTTAGTCCTGTGGCTAGGGTGGGTTGATTCTAGGATCACTGACTTACGATTGTTTCCTGATATATGGCCCCTGTGCAACTCAGTCCTACACAATAGAAAATTGGCTTCTCTGCTATCTCATTAATTGCACTAGCGTCCACGTCTCATAAACCTTAACTGCACTGAAGGATCTGTGGACTGCTCCTCTGGATAGGATTGCCATTCTCTTCAGCATTTTCTGGCTCACCTTTTGGATAAGGCTTCTGCTTTCCTTGCCCCTTGTAGAGCTGTGTAGTTCAATCTGTGTGCTGCCTGCCCCATTTCACTGAATTGCTCTTGTGCTCTCATCGCTTCCCGACTACCCAATCTACCTGTTGTGACTTCTGATGCTCTCCCACTTTCTCTGCTTGCAGTAGTCTATTCGTTGTTTCCGCCAGGAAAAAGTAACCATTTGTTAGCTCCTCCCTTTTCCGTCTGAAATCACAGCTTCAGGGATAACACAGAAAGATGTCTGACAGTATTTCCCCCTCCTGTGTATTTTGCTAAAACAAAATTAAGACATTTGTCTTAATGTCAGTTACTATTTTGGCCAGCTCTTTTGGAAATGAGACATTCCTTAACTCTCAAACTCAAAGACCAAGAAAAACATGTTAAGAGCCTTTCTAAGAATCCAAACAGCAGGGGCTGGAGAGATGGCTCAGTGGTTAAGAGCATTGCCTGCTCTTCCAAAGGTCCTGAGTTCAATTCCCAGCAACCACATGGTGGCTCACAACCATCTGTAATGAGATCTGGCGCCCTCTTCTGGCGTGTGGGCATACATGCAGGCAGAATGTTGTATATATAATAAATCTTTAAAAAAAAAAAAAAAAAGACTCCAAACAGCAGTGAAGTCTGCCTGAGATGTACTACCTTTATCTCATATTAAGGACAGATTTTTCTACAATAAAATGTATTTTATACTAAAAGTTTTTTTTTCAAAATAGAAAAGGAATAAAGACAAAGCTAGAAGGGTAAGTGAACATGAATAGGTTTACAAACAATAAAAACATACTTACTGCCGGGCGATGGTGGCGCACACCTTTAATCCCAGCACTCGGGAGGCAGAGGCAGGTGGATCTCTGTGAGTTCGAGACCAGCCTGGGCTACAGAGCTAGTTCCAGGACAGGCTCCAAAGCCACAGAGAAACCCTGTCTCGAAACAAACAAACAAACAAACAAACAAAAAAACATACTTACTATGTACATATACTTTAATTTTACCATAGTTAACCTTTTAAAGCTTATTAAAAGTTCCTTAAATAGGCTGGGGAAATTGATCACCAGTAGTGTTCTTTAAGAAGACTCAGGTTCAATTCTCAGCACACACATGGCAGCTCACAACTCTATAACTCCAGTTCCAAGAGACCTAGCCTCTTATTTCTGTCCCTGTCACTAATAATAGTTGGCACACTGGGAAAAGATAATTTTTCTAGAAGAAAATTTAAAATGATATTGTTATCTGATTTCTTCTGTGCCTTTTCATTTATATCCCTAAATTAAAATCTGATATAATAACAAAATAAGGGACAAATATAGTTAATAATCACAGGAGTTATAATTACCTAAATATTTAAAGCTGATCGTTCCCAAAGTCTGAACTAGCCACTCCTCATGAGGTCATAGCAATGCAATCAAACTAGAAAAAGGAAAAATAAAATACTCCAAACAAAACATTGCATTTAGTTCAAAGGACTGTAGCCACATGGGGAAACATACATTCAACCTGGTCTGTTAAATTGATTGTTCCTCTCAGCTGCTACTTTTACTTCTTTAAGCCATACGGTTATTATTTCAAGACCGGATCTCATGTAGCTCAGGCTGACCTTGAACTCATCATGTAGCTAAGGAAAACTTTGAACTTTCTAATCTTTCTGCCTCCAGTTCTAGAGTGCTAGGACTTGAACCCAGCATGCAAGGCAAGCACTCCAAAAAATTGAGCTCCATACCTTAACCACCATCTTAATTGGGGGGAGGGGATTGGAAAGAAATTGACACAGGCTCTCCTGGAACTTGCAGTATAGACTAGGCTAGCTCAAACTCAAGAAACCCACCTGACTCTTCCTCCTGAGTGCTGGAATTAAAGGCATGCACCACTTTGCCTATTTTCTTAATGATTTTAACTGTAAGGATATTAATACTATAATGTCAGATACAAAGAAAAAAACATCAGACTCAGATTGTAATAGGTGGATTTACTTCTTGATGATTTTAGTAAGTGTTCCTCCCTCCAATACTGCACTTCTGTCTATTCAGTCTGGTCTATTTCAGACAGCATTCTTTAGACTTCCTAGCCTTGTGGGACAAAAACATCTGGCCTTTGCCTCCACAAAATGTGACTATTTGGCCACTATGGGGACTGGTGAATAAACTTCCCAGAAAGAAAAGTCCACGTCTGTGTTAAAGATTCTGCAAGACCAACTGATTGAACATAGTGGTTATGGAGCCGTAAATAGTACAGGTCAGAGTCGAGCTGTCTTGGGCATTGTTAGTGCTTCAGAAAGCCATTCCCTGCCCACCTGTTGCTGACCTAATATCCTGGACTATAAAAACCTCTAAAATGTGTTATAGGACAAAATCAAAAGTGCATTCTCAGCAAACCACTAGCTTTCACCAGTCCTAAAGCTTGAGAATATCACCAGATAGCATCTGAAAACTATAAAGGAGTTTTTCCTGCTTTTCTATGGCCTACCTGTGGGCACCATCAGTGTATTTGGACAAGCTTGATTTATGACTTTGTTCTCTTTTTAATGTTTATTTATTTATTTAGGTGCATTTATGTTTTGCCTGAATATATGTGTGAGAGAGGAGGTGTCTGATCCTTTCTAGACAGCTGTGTGTTGCCATGTGGGTGCTGGGAAATGAACGCAGGTCCTCTGGGACAGCATCCAGTGCTCTTAACCACTAAGCCATCTCTCCAGCCCCAACTTTTTGCTCTGTAGTTAATACAGTCGCATGGAACCACTTCTACCGTGGAGCATGTCTTTTTCTTTTTTGACATTTTTACTTAGTTTTATTTTATGTGTATGGGTGTTTTGCCTGCATATATGTCTGTGCACCATATGAGGCCAGAGGAAGATACTGGATCCCTGGAGCTGGAGTTACAGATTATTGTGCGCTGTCATGTGGGTGCTGGGAATGGAATAGGGCCTCTGGAGGAGCAGCCAGTGCTCTTAATCACTAATCCATCTCTTCAGCCTGGACCATGTTCTTCAAAGCAAACTGAATTCATGTTCCTGAGTTATGGTACTTCAAATTTGACCACAGATAGCTCTCACTCCCTGTGAGATTAGAGCTTTATTTTTGTATCAACAAAACACATAGTAAAACACTATTTAGGACATTCAATAATTACCAGAGGTTTCTCTAGTCAAAATTTGGGTGAAACAAGTAAAATACAATAATCATTTCAAATTGTCATTCTTTTTTTTTTGTTGTTGTGATTTTTTTTTTTTTTTTTTGGTTTTTT
>NW_026067958.1:6415837-6417601 GCF_014885135.2 Alexandromys fortis | reverse complement strand
CTAACTAACATTACTACAAGCTTGACTATTATCAATGATTATCCATTAACAACCTATATTTCCTAATTATACAGTACATTTTTAAATGAACTACACAATCACAATACCTTAGTCAAGATCAGAAATACATATACATATAACAAAATTGACCATAAAATCCATACCAATGCAAATTATTCGTATCTATATCATATCCCCCTTTAAATGTAAAAGAACAGTTATAAACAATATTTGGGAATATGGGCGCAGTTATTTCTCTCCAAACTGCTTCCTGCTGAATAGGGGCGTTGTTAATTAGGTCGTTCATGGTATAACCTGTGTGCTATTTTCATCTCAGTTGGCAATTGAGCGAAGCAATTTTTTGAGGGTGTTCACAGCAACTTTTCAGGAGGTCGTGGTCTATCATACCATACCGGGATAGATGCAATCCATAGGGTCACATCCTCTGTGGAAACAAAAGAAGACCCTCTCCAAAGCACCATATCCTTAGACCCAAATTTTGAAATCGTAATACCCTTATATCCATTCTGGATTAGCTTGGCAGCCCATGTAACGAAATGTCTCTCTGTACTTAGCTCCTTCACAGTCAAAAATTTTAAAGAAAACACAATAATACAAAGAATCCAGACTCTCTGTGAATTTTCCATTTTTACGTGGCTTATTTTTCTTTATCACTTTACTTTATTCTGTCTCTTTAAAGACTTTACCTTTTTTTAACATCAACTTTATTTTCTATATTCTTTTTCTTGTCTCTTTCAAGCCTACATACATTCATCCAACACTGTGACTCATTTAGTGGTCTTTTATGTCTGAATCTGTTCCATTGTGAATCTGTAATTCTTTTACTATCCAGGAGCACTTTGTTTTGCGCCTTTAAATCACTAAGCACTTAAGAATCTAAGCTGTGACATTCCTAGGTCAAAAACAGGTACTGCCTGCTTGCCCCACCTGGTCCAACATGGCGGAGCTGCTTGTGCCTCTGAGCCGCAGCACGCAATGACTTCCTTTTAGGCACACAGAGAGTCTAGTTGCCATCAAAGACTCTGTCTCCCGCAGCAGCCAGACAGAGGTTGCAATGGCAGCACAGCCCAGAAAGCCGGCATTTTAAAACAGCCAGTTTTTTCCTGCTGCTGAGTCAGGAAAATTTCAAAATGGAGGCTGTACCATTTTGTGCTAGCTCTGGGGCCGCCAAGTAGGAGCAGCACTCAGCACTTTAACTCTGAGACTGAGTGTGTAGCACAGAAACTCTTTTATCCAAGTTACAGCCAAATCTGACACACAGAGCACTGCGCAATCTGAAAACACGTCTCTGTATGTCGGCAGGAATCCCGCCATGCTCTTTCGCCTGCCTAAGCCTGATTCTGCCTTCTGCCCAAGTGCAGGTGGGGAGCACTGAGCCATCAGCAGGTCTCAGAGCACTCTCCTTCCGATCCCAAGCCGGAACACAAACATCCAGTCCCATAAAAGCCTTGAAATACATTAAAGCCAGAGGATCTTAACCTGCATCTGTCTGGAGTGGGAGAACCATGGCGACTCCTGACTCAGCTTCTTTCTCCCAGTATTCTCTTCTGTTTACTCCAACCACCTATGTTCTAATCAATAAAATGGGCCAAGGCAGTTTATTATAATTAACCAATGTCCTTCTTCCATCATTTAAGTATCTGTAGCAACTTCTAATTTAAGCCTTTTAAAAACTAAGGTGATGGTTAACCCATTGCCTAACTGAAGATTTTTTTTTTTTTTTTTTTTTTTTTTTTTTTTTTT
>NW_026067958.1:6365503-6415483 GCF_014885135.2 Alexandromys fortis | reverse complement strand
CTGTTTAATAAAAGTATTTTTTAAGATTTATTTTATTATTATGTTCTGGTATTTATTACATTCTGGTATTTATTATTCTGGTATTTATTACATGTTCTGGTATTGTGAGCTACCATGTGGTTGCTGGGAATTGAACTCGGGACCTCTAGAAGAGCAGCCAGTTCTCTTAACCTCTAAGCCATCTCTCTAGCCCCCTAATACAGGTATTTTAATATAAAATTAAGGAGACAGAGGGGTATGAAAATAAGAGGCATTCAAAACAAAGTAAGATACACCCAGATTATGGGTGTCAACTTCTCCAAGGTTTGCAGAAAGTAAGACATACCCAAGTGTGGATCCCCAAGAGAAAGTCAAACAATTTTACTTATATATGTGTATCTGTAGATATCCCTTGGCCAGAAGGTGAAGAAAAGCTATCTGATGATGCTCAAAGTGCAGTGGATATGCTGTTAACCATTGATGATACAAAGAGAGCTGGAATGAAAGGTAAGGTTTTTTTGTCGATGAACTATTTTATGCTTGCTTGGTTCCAGGTAGTAATTATAACATCAGGTTCTAGTACAATAATCTGACTGCTCAATGGTAAGAAGATAGTTCCTTGAGATAATGCATTTGTATATTTATCTTTAATTTAAACTCAATGCAGTGTAGTCACAACTCACACACTCAATTTTGTAACCTTCCGTGAGGCACCAGAAACCATATTGTAGCGTATCTTGGGTTTTCTATACCTGATAGTCAACTATCTATAAGTTTAGCACATCTATGAATATCCTGTTGTGTAGTTTTTTTATTGTTTAACTTCTGATTCCATTACAAATCATTTCATCCCAGGTTGCCTCAAATAAGACTTATTCAGTATGTTATGAACCATTCGGGGGCTTTTTTAATGCTTGGGAATATACACTTGATTCTACCTTTGAAACTGAAGTAAATCTCATTGACAGCAGCCTTAAAATAATTTTTCTTAATGTTAAGGATATGGCTAAGATATGAAGGTCATGCTTACTTTGTGTCAGGCCCCAGGGTTGCTCTTCAGCACCTAAAAACTTCAATGATCTTATTGTAATATAGACAAATAAGCATTGTGCCCAAAAATGCATTTCTATATGAAGCAGAGGATATGCAAAAGAATGAACTTTGAAAATAAGTCATGTCAGATGGAGAAATGATCATCAGGCCAAAGCACTTGCTACACAACCTGAGTTCAATTCCCAGAATTCACAGTAGAGGAGAGAAGCAACTCATCAAGGTTGTCCTCTGAGCTTTACTCACATGCCATGGCACCTGTGCCCATGTTCACACGCAATTTGTGTGTGTGTGTGTGTGTGTGTGAGAGAGAGAGAGAGAGAGAGAGAGTATTACTTGAATCAGCGTTTACATGTTCCTTTTCATAAGTTTGGGATGATCTAGAGAGATGACTCAGCAGTTACAAGTACTTGCTGTTCTTCTAGGATCTAAGTTTGGTACCCAACACCACCGACTGGCTCACAACGTGCACCGTCCTATTCCAGGGCAAACAACACCCTTTTCTGGCTTTCATGATTACTTGTGAACAAACATATGGCAGACAGGTGAACACACTCACAAATGAATAAATAAAGATCAATAGTTATTGGTTTAACTAAACCTATTGAATGTGAATGTTGCTCTGGTCCTGGGGTCACCCAAGGGATGAGCTACTCAAATCTCTCATTGTGGGACTTACTTTAAAATATTTCCTTAAACAAATAGTTGTTAATACCAAGTAGGCATAAGTACTATGAATAATAGTAATAGAAAAATAAAGCAGAGTGGGCAGATACAAAGTGGGTCCTAGAGACAAGTTTGTTTAGAGTACTTGGGAACACCTCTTTAAGGGATGGATTGAGCAGAATCCTGTGTAAAGTAAACTTGTACATACCTGACCACTCCCTTTGAGCCTTTTCAAAATTGCAATAATTAAGCCACATTTAACACTAGAAATCCCATATTTGAGCTCCAAAGAGTATACATTGTTATTTGGACATTTTGCATCCTTCAAATGTTATTTTTAATACATCTAAGTATCTGAACGTTACATATTGGTTAGGTTGCTATTATAAAATGCTATCTTAGCTAGATATGGTATAACACACGTTTAGTATCAGCACTTGGGAGACAGGGAAAGGCAGATCTCTGTGACTTCTACACCAGCCAGGCTATATAATGGGACCCTGTCTCAAAAACTAACTAACTAATAATAATAAAGTATTTAAAATAAGCAGGGGAGATGTCTCAAAAACTAACTAACTAATAATAATAAAGTATTTAAAATAAGCAGGGGAGATGGCTCAGTAGATAAAGAATTTTCTATGGAAGTATGAGGACCAGTGTTTGGATCTTCAGAACCCACATAAAATTGGGATGCAGTAGCACACATGTGTGATCCCAATGTGTCTACAGTAAGATGGGAGGCAAAGACTAAGAACTCTCAAATGCTCAATGAGCTAGCTAGTCTGAGACACAAAGAAGCAAATAAAAGAACCTATATGTTTAAAAAAAAAAAAAAAAAAGGAGAAGATTTGGACCTGACAGCAAAGGTTGTCTACTACCAACACCCATGTACCATAGCTGCACATACAAACTTTTCTACTCACATACAAACTTGCACGTACACATTATACACAAATAATAAATAATAAAACACTATCATTTGAGGGGAGCTAGGGTCATTATTCCTTTAACTTTTATTGAATACCTATGACATACTAGGCATTGCCTTATAAATACAGACTTTAAGTAAAGAGGTTGCTGAGATAGCTCAGCAGACAGAGGCACGAGCAGAGGCAAAGCATCCCAGGGATCTCATTAAAAGGTTCTAGAGGGACTAGAGAGTGGGTCAGTGATTACGAGCCACTGTTCTTGTTGCTAGGGGACCTGAGTTCAGTTACTATCATGCCCAGTATTCTATCATGGGGATGGAGAGCTGCATCAGCCATTAAGAGCAATTGCTGCTCATGCAGAAGAAGCCAGTTAGGTTCCCTGCCCCACATGATGACGTTACAACCTTCTGCAACTCCAGTTCTGAGGAATATGATGCCCTCTTCTTACCTCATTGGGTACCAGGCATGCATGTGGTGCACATACATACATGCAGGAAAATACTTAAACATGTAAAAAAAAATTAATTTTAGAGATTAGGTCTTACTATGTTATCTGTGATTGACCTGGAACTCAGTATGTGGACCAGGCCAGCGTTGAATTCAAGAAATCTATTTCTTCCAAGTGCTGGAAATAAAGGCATACAGTACCAGGTCCAGACAAAAATAAATATTTTTTTAAATAAATATTTTTATAAATGTTGAAAAATAAGCATATCTGCTTAAAGCATATTTGAGGCTAAAAATTCTAACTTAGTAGGGAAGAAAATAGACAAAATTAGAAAATGTATGAAACTTAAGATTCTTTTTTTCTGGCTGCACTGGTAATAACAATACTTTTAAGAAATGAAAGTTTCAAATATAAGAACATATCAGAAAAATCATCTACCATGACCAAGTAGGCTTCATTCCAGAGATTTAAGAATAGTTCAACATACAAAAATCTATCAATGTAATACACCATATAAAACAACTGAAATAAAAAAACACATGATCATCTCATTAGATGCAGAAAAAAGCCTTTGACAAAATACAACACCCCTTCATGATAAAGGTCTTGGAGAAGCAGGGATACAAGGAACATACCTAAACATAATAAAGACAGTATACAGCAAGCCTACAGCTAACATCTAACTAAATGGAGAGAAACTCAAAGCGATCTACAAATTGGAAAGGAAGAAGTTAAACTTTCACTATTTGCTGATGATATGATAGTATACTTAAGTGACCCAAAAAAATTCCACCAGGAAACTCCTACAACTGAAAAATACCTTCAGTAATATAGCAGGATACAAGATTAACTTAAAACACACACACACACAGAAGATAAATGGGTTGAAAAAGAAATCAGAGAAACATTACACTTGACATTATAGCCACAAAAACATAAAATACCTTGGGGTAGCTCTAACCAAATAAGTGAAAGATTTGTATGACAAGAATTTTAAATCTTTGAAGAAAGAAATCCAAGAAGACATCAGAAAATGGAAAGATATCCAATGCTCTTAGATAAATAGGATTAACATAGTAAAAATGGCAATCATACCTAAAGCAATCTACAGATTCATTGCAATGCCCAGCAAAATTCTTCACAGACCTTGAAAAAACAGTACTCAACTTCTTATGGAAAAAACAAAAAACCCAGGATAGCTAAAACAATCCTGTACAATAAAGGAACTTCTAGAGGCATCACAATCCCTGACTTCAAACTCTACTACAGAGCTACAGTACTGAAAACAGCCTGGTATTTTTGACAGGAAGATCAATGAAATCAAATTGAAGACTCAGATATCAACCCACACACCTATCAACACTTGATTTTTGACAAAGAAGCTAAAATTATAAAATGGAAAAAAGAAAGCATATTCAACAAATGGTGCCAGCATAACTGGATATCAACATGTAGAAGAATGAAAATAGATCCATATCTGTCGCCATGCACAAAACTCAAGTCCAAATGGATCAAAGACCTCAACATAAAGCCAACCAAACTGAACCCCATAGAAGAGAAAGTGGAAAGTACACCAAACGCATTGGCACAGGAGACCACTTCCTAAATATAACTCCAGTAGCACAGACACTGAGAGCAAAAATTAATAAATGGGACCTCATGAAACTGAGAAGCTTCTGTAAAGCAAAGGACATGGTCAACAAGACAAAATGGCAGCCTACAGAATGGAAAAAGATCTTCACCAACCCCACATCGACAGAGGGCTGATTTCCAAAATATACAAAGAACTCAAGAAACTTGGCATCAAAAGAAAAAATAATCTAATAAAAATGGGGTACAGACTTAAATAGAGAACTCTCAAAAGGTGAATCTCAGACGACTGAAAGACACTTATGGAAATGTTCAACATCCTTAGCCATCAGAGAAATGCAAATCAAAACAACTCTAAAATTCTTATATCTTACACCTGTCAGAATGGCCAAGATCAAAACCACTGATGACAGTGTATGCTGGAGAGGATGTGGGGTAATGGAAACACTCCTCCATTGCTGGTGGGAGTACAGCCGCTTTGGATCAGTATGACGATTTCTCAGAAAATTAGGAGTCAATCTACCCCAAGATCCAGCAATACTACTCTTAGGCATCTATCCAAAGGATGCTCAATCACACCACAAAGACATTTGCTCACCTATGTTCACAGCAGCATTATTTGTAATTGCTAGAACCTGGAAACAACCTAGATGCCCTTCAACTGAAGAATGGATAAGGAAAATGTACTACTCAGTGGTAAAAAATAATGACATTTTGAAGTTTGCAGGCAAATGGATGGAATTAGAAAAAAACATACTGAGTGAGCTAACTCAGACCCAGAAGACAAATATAATATGTACTCACTCGTAAGTGACTTTTAGACATAAAGCAAAGAATAACCAGCCTATCGTTCATGACCCCAAAGAACCTAGAACAACAAAGACCCTAAGAGAGAAATACATGGATCTGCCTAGGAAGGAGAAAAAGACAAGATCTCCTGAGTAAATTAGGAGCATGGGAGGTGGGGGGAGGGGAATAAGGGGTTGGGAAAAGGTGGAAAGGGAGAGGGTAGGAAGGAAGGGGAGTGGAAAAAATGTATAGCTCAATTAAAAACAATAAATTATTAGGAAAGAATGAAAGTTTCCAAAATCAGGCTCCACTGTTGCTACTGGTTAGATGTTCTTATAACCTTACTTTGGGGGGGGGGGCATATAGTATATAACTATTTTCTGAAAGAATTTTTCAACTTTCAAGTCAAGTGTTATGGGGTTGTCTTACATACTGCAGAATATTTAACAGAATAGCTGGTCTCTACTCAACAGATGCTTCCACAGTTATAACACCAAAACAGTATCTCAGACAATGCCAACATTCTGTACAGAAAAAGCCACCTTGGTTGAAAACCATCATACAAAATAACTTTTAAATGTATCTGTTCTTAGGTACTTATTTTAAACAAGTGAAAATTATTTTTGCAACTGTATCCCTTTTTCTATTCTTTTTTCTTTCCCTCCCTACATCCCTCATGTTTTTTGCAGACAGTCTCATTATAGCCTAGACTGACCTGAAGTCCCTTACATAGTCTCCTGTTCTTTCTCATCTCCTAAAAGTGCCAGGATTACAGGTGTATGAGACCAAGAAATTCCTATCATCCATGTTGGCCCTGAACTTAAAGCAGTCCTTTTGTTCAGACTCATGCCTGGCTCCTACCAGTCTTTTAGTTTAGAGGAAAAACAATTTATAGGTATATAAGTCTCCTAAATCGATTCCCAATATAAACACTCTGTGTAGACATCCTCCAAGATTCTCCTTAAAAGTATATACTTTTTTGGTTTATTTACTTACTGGCTTGTCACTTCTTAATTTACTAACATTTGTACTGTTGCTTTAAAAGGTAAAGGGTTGGGGCTGGAGAGATGGCTCAGAGGTTAAGAGAGGTCCTGAGTTCAATTCCCAGCAACCAACTACTTGTTGGCTCACAATCATCTGTAATGAGATCTGGTGCCCTCTTCTAGCTTGCAGGTATACATGCAGATGGTATACTTTATATATAATAAATCTTTTAAAAATAAATTTTAAAAAGGGAAAGGGTTGAAAACTGGACATGGTGACTCCTCTCTATAATCTCAGCACTTAGGAAGGAGCCTGCAACAGGATTGCTGTGAGTTTAAAGCCGGCTTAGTACCATAGTTTGAAAAAGAAAAGTGAGGAGTTGGTTGTGGTTGGAGGTTTGGCCACAGTAGACACTTGCACAGCGAGTGCAAGGCCACAGTTCAATCACTGCAAAGGAACCATGAAGGTTAGGGAAAAGGGAGCTTATTTCTAGCAACAAAATATCACGGTTTAGTCAAACAAGTGAACATGTTTTTATTTTAGTAGGTAGAAGTAATCAGGTATTTTGGTGCACACCTGTAATCTCAGTACTCGGAGGCAGAGGCAGGCATACTTTGAGGCCAACCTGGTCTATATAGAGACCTGTTCCAGGATAGCCAAGACTACATAACAAAACAAAACAATAAGTTGAAGAGTTGGGAATCTTATAAGCAGGAGTGCTGTGATGGAAAGTTCTAGATGTACCTGTAATGCTAGCTAGTAAACTCTAAAGATGTAATAGTGGAACCAAGTAAATCGAAGAATATGGAGAGAATGTGTGAGAAATGTCATCTAGTCAGAACCAAGCCATGGTGGTCCATGCCGGGGAACCCAGCACTTAGAAGACTAAGGAACAGGACTGTAAAAACTTTCAGCTTGGGCTACACAGTGAGCTCCAGGATAGCCTGGGCTACTGGGACCTTATCTCAGACACATAAACAAGAAGACCAAAACCAAAAGGACAGTAAGTTAAATATATAGCCAATCATCACCAGTGTATATGTGGAATCAGCATGAAGGAAGATAAGTATTCAAAACAAAGAGTAAAAGATGAACTTTCTCATGCTTAAAGACTGCCATGTGACAGGTGGGTGAGAGGTGAAATGAGAACTAGAGCATTAGTCAGATGAGCTCCAACGGTAGTGAAGAAGTAAGCCATACCGTCTGCAAATGAGGGAGCGTGAGAAGATGGCATCAAGAAAGATCCACTTCCTTCCTCTGCCCCCTCCCCCACACTGGAACCATGGAGGCTGCACCAGAGAAGGAAAAGGAGGTTCGTGTTGTGCCCGAAACCCTTCAGAAAACGTGAAGGGATTTTGCAGAGTTGAAGGAGAAGCACCTTTGGAAGAAGACTGCTCTGAAGTCACTGCAAAGGGCCCAGAGAAAGCTCATCTATGAAAAGACAAAGCACTATCACAAGGAGTAGACAGAGATCCGTATGGCCAGGATGGCAAGGCAAGCTGGGAACTTCTATGTGCCAGCAGAACCGAAGCTGGCACTTGTCATCAGAATCCGAGGTATCAGGGGTGTAAAGCCCAAAGGTGTGCAAGGTGTTGCAGCTTCTCCGTCTTCTGCAGATCTTCAACGGCACCTTTGTTAAGCTCAAGAAGGCTTCAGGTAACATGCTGAGGATTGTGCACCATACATTGCGTGGGGGTACCCCAATCTGAAGTCAGCCAATGAGCTCATCTACAAACGCGGCTATGGCAAAATTCATAAGAAGAGAATTGCCTTGACAGGTAATTCCTCGATTGCTCGGTCTCTTGGTAAATACGGCATCATCTGCATGGAGGATCTAATTCATGAAATATATACAGTTGGAAAACGCTTCAAAGAAGCGAATAACTTCCTGTGGCCCTTCAAATTATCTTCTCCACGAGGTGGAGTGAAGAAAAAGACAACTCATTTTATGGAAGACAAGATAAACAGGCTTATTAGACGGATGAACTAAGGTGTTGCCCATGGTATTTTTTTTTAATATGGTCAGTTAATAACAGTCACAGCTTGGCAAACTGAAAAAAAAAGAAAGATCCACTTCTACTAAGGTCATTTTTTCACTCGCTAGACAAATAGAAACCAGGCACCTATAATATACCAGGTGATATGTGATATGCAAAATGATGCAGTGTAAAGTATGTAGTCTAACAGAGACGAACATTAAACAAAGCAGCGATATTTGGTATAACAGAGTAAGGCAAGATACAAAGGCATTGCCTTTTTAATTCCTGAAAGCAACTTTTAAATGATGGTGTCCTAATATTGTTTTTTTTAACATATTTCCCCTTAAGAACTGAAACATCATCCTCTCTTCAGTGAAGTGGACTGGGAAAATCTGCAACATCAAACAATGCCTTTCGTACCACAGCCAGATGATGAAACAGATACATCCTATTTTGAAGCCAGGAATACTGCTCAGCATCTGACCATATCTGGGTTTAGTCTGTAGAACATACATATCATTTTGATCTAATCTTGTAATATAGAATTAAGTTTTGCAATATTATGTTCAATACTAGATTGACTTACAGGAGAGAAGTCACCTAGGCTAATGAACTTTCAATTAATGAATACAACAGCTTTTACAAAATTAAAATACTATGCGAAATATATGTAATTTATCTTTACCATAAACTGGATATAAATCATCACAGCTTTTTTCATCTTGTCTTATTTATTAGCTGCACTTTATGAAGACTAACGTATCAATAAACTAAAACACTACTACTCAATACAGAGAGAATGAGCCATAAGCTTCTATGCAGATTTCATTGTTCTATTCACTTCGGTGTTAATATCAAACAAATAAAAAACGACTATTTCATTTAAATTTATTTGTACATGGTTGCCTGCAAAACTGTGGTCTCAAGACAGTCTTACAAGACAATACATGACTGTCAAAATCAGCCATTTTGCCAGACATGCAAGCCAGAAGCCCCCATATTCAGGAGACAGATGCAAGACAGAAGTATGACTGCAATTTCAAAACTAAGGCCAGCCTGGTCTGTCTCTGAGCTGGAGGCCATTCAGGACTCTATAGTGAGACCCTGTCTTGTAAAACTTTAAAAAAAAGCTGGAAAACTATTAGTAGTGTAACTTTGCAGAGTGCAGTCTATTCAAAAGAACTAAGATTTTAAGGGTTTAGCTTACCTTCCTAGTGATAGAATTTTGCTACCTGACTGCTTTTGGTGCTTTCTTCTACAATTCCTGTTTGTTTAAGAGTTCTGGAAAGGTTGGGTGTGACACTTTAAGCAATTTTAGTAGCTTGTTCAGTTTTATCAGAGAAAAATAGTAATCTACTTTTGTTTAATAGCTGTAACTAATGATTGTCAGCATCACTCTTTTTGAAGAATACTAAGAATCAGCTAAACTAATTGAGACTTTTAGCATTTTCCTAGAAGAATGAAATTACGATTTAAATGTACCATAGGTAGGTTTTGTTAATAACCTTTTGCACACTGACTTTAGTGTTTCTGCTTTACCACCTAGTCACAACTCAGCCATAATGTAGTTTGCAAAGATGAGACAAGCCTAGATCTGTAACAATAAAAGACACAGCATAATTGGTGCTGGGTATTGAATCCTTGGGCTAAAGGTTTTACTCTGCCTATTTTATAATGACTATACTTAATTTTCTAGTCACCCTTTTAAATAAAGATATTCAAAATAGTTACTACAACTTCATTTAAAGTGAGTCACACTTTTCAGGTGACAGCATATTCTACAGGCTATTTACTCAATCTACAGTCCTTTTATAGTGTTTTCAAGTAGTAGAAAAAAAGCCTTTGGAATCTAAACCTGGTTAAACAACTGTGCTGCCATGGACAGGTTAATATTGAGCACTAATATATTGGTGATTGATATAATTACTTTGGAGGCTGAAGGTAGAGAATACTTACCTAGTATGCATAGGACCTTGGCTTCAAGCTCCAGTAACACACATACTAATTACTTTGTAGAATTAGAATAAGCAGAGTCAGATTAACAAACTAGGGGTCCAAGGAAGAAGAACTCTGGATCCCAGTTAGTTAAAAATGAGTCTGCAGAGGCAAACCGATAATGGCTTCTTAAAGCAAATCACTGGACAGTTGGTTACAGTAAAATTTAATTCTGCTGTGGACTGTTGAGAGGTTCTGACCTCCTTGGACTACATGAATAAAGCATGTCAACAGATGGATGAATAAACATAGGGATACATTTATTAAAGCAAACAATATGTTATATGTAAGTACACAGAAGAGAAACATTTCTTTCCATAAATGCATTTTTTATAAAATGTTTTTTCTACTTTTTGGTTCTCATAAATTGGCCTGTTTTCATAGTAGTTGGTGGTGTTTTTCATTGACAGTGAGTCATAAACACTTTGCACATTTATGTTTTCTTTTGCTTGTCTGTACAGAATGTAAAGAATAAAAAATAATAAAAGAATTATTTCTTCTTTCACAATTATTTAACCTAAGGTTCCAGCAGTGTTGTTTCTTTTGGTCGTGTGATGGATTCAGTGAGAATACTTGGTCCCTGGTTGGTGGAACTGTTTGGGAAGGATAGTTAGTACATCACTGGGGTGAGCACTAAGGTTTCAAAAGACTCAGGTCACTCCCAGTGTGCTCTCTGCCCGTACTTGTGGTTAAGATATGAATGCTCAGATGCTGCCTGCTACCTCTGCTCCACCATCATGAACTCTACCCCTCTGAAACCATAAGCCCCAAATAAAGTGTTTTTTAATAAGTTATCTTGGTCATATTGTCTTTTTTTTTTTTAGGGAGAAAGGCGGGGGTTTTATTTCTTTTTTTTTTTTAATTTTTATTTATTTATTTATTAAAGATTTCTGTCTCTTCCCCACCGCCGCCTCCCCTTTCCCTCCCCCTCCCCCAGGTCATATTGTCTTAATCACAGCAATAGAAAAGTAACTAATTCAGATCATCTACTTATTCAACTGACTAAATGAGATATACATAAATGAGTATTTAAAGCACTCTGGCTGGATAGTAGTGGCACACACCTTTAATTCCAGCATTCAGGAGACAGAAGCAGGTCTGTGAGTTCAAGGCCAGCCAGGTCTACAGAGTGAGTTCCAGGACAGACTCAAAAGCTACAAAAAAATCCTGTCTTGAAAAACCAAAAGAGTAAAAAAATGAAAAAAATCAAACGTTCTGGAAAACAAAAACTAGGGCCAGCAAGAAGGTTCAGTAAGTAAAGGCACTTGCCACCAATCCTGACCACTGTCAGTCTCCAGGAACCACACAGTGGGTGGAGATAATTGCAAACTATTTACTGACCTCCATATGTTTGTTGTGGCATGGACACATGCATTCTGAAAAACACTAAAACCTAAAGCATTACAAAATTGGACTTAATTCTAGTAGAGAAGACAGAGGCCTTATCTTAGGGTTTCTATGGATGTGATGAATCAAAAAGCAAGTTAGAGAGGAAAGGGCTTATTTGGCTTACACTTCCATATCACTGTTGATCATCAAAGGAAGTCATGACAGGAACTCAGAGCAGGAACCTGAGGCAGGAACTAATATAGAGACCATGGAGAGGTGCTACTTACTGGCTTGTTCAGCCTGCTTTCTTACAGAACCCAGAACCACCAGTCTAAGGATGGCACCGTCCACAATGGGCTGGGCCATCTCCCATCCATTGCTAATTTAGAAAATGCCCTACAGCCAGATCTTATGGAGGTATTTTCTCAGTTGAGGTTCCCTCCTTTCAGATAACTAGCTAGTGTCAAGTTGACATAAAATTAGCCAACACAGCTCTGAGTAGAAAATTACAATTTGCTATCACAGACATGTCATAGGCAGCTACAGTCACCTAAAATTCTGCCACCAGATAATGTAATGGTAATTATTGATAAGTTGTAATGGTATTTATTGAGAATAAATGATTTATCATCTAAATTTACACCTGCTAATAAGCTATATTCAGACTCTTGTTAAAGAGAAACGGAAACGGAGCTAAATGATCTTGGTTGTTCCCCACAGAAATCAACCTGAAGAAATGTCCCCCCAAATATGCCTCTCTCACATAAACATTGTTGGGCTAAAGGCAATGTGAAGCAGAAACACGAGGAGCTCACCCCCCCGCTGCATTCAAGTGTAAATTCTCCTTCACTGGGGCAGGGCTGCTGGGAGCCAGAGCACCAGAGGAGTCAAACAGCACTCTAGTGACTTTTCTGTGTCCTTTGTCGGCAGCAGCAAGAGGACTGCTTCCAGGCTGAGGCCAATCTGAGCTACAGAGTAAAACCCTACCTCTTTTTAAACTATGACTAGTATCCTCAGATGACAAATGAGTCTTGATCCATACTTTACCTATGATAATTCAGTTATTTCCTTTTTTCCCTTCTAAATAAGTAGAAGGTAGATTTGGGTCTGTTTGTTTCATATCTTAAGCAAATACTAGTAGTTGCATTCACTTCTGAAATTTTTATCAAATTACACATAATATGGCTTTATTTAGTCTCTTGAATTTCTCCTCTGCATGGTTCTGGGAACTGATGGGGACCTCACAGGCTTGTGCTGTGGAGAGCTGCTATCTCCTGCCTGTTACTCAGGATTACTTCATAGCAACTCCTATTTGCTCTCACTTCAGTTCTGTACACAACCAATACAGTTAACCAGTAATAAGAAAATAGTTCATTTCTCATTAACCTTTTATTTTTAACTTAGTTTTACAATAAACAGAAAAGCTGATCATTAAAAAAATACCATAGCTGTCAATTTTTAAAATGAGGTTTATGTTTTAAAGCATTACCATTATATCCTATAATTACATCAATTATATACAAGGACTGTGTGCAAAGTGCTTTTCAAGCTATAAAGTAATTCCGATCTATGATACAAATGGTTGCCCTTAGGAGTTAGTTACCTTGACTACTTGCAATGAATCACAACTTGTTACAGCCTTGATTTGCATTTTATTTATATAAGAAAAAAGCCATCATTTTATGATACCAACTTGTCTAATTTAAAAAAAAATAAACTCTTGATCCATACTTTACCTATGATAATTCAGTTATTTCCTTTTTTCCCTTCTAAATAAGTAGAAGGTAGATTTGGGTCTGTTTGTTTCATATCTTAAGCAAATACTAGTAGTTCCTTTCAACCAAGATGTGATACACAATTTAAAAACAAAAAAAAAAATTGAGAAGTCTGGGACAAGCAAATAATGTTCTCATACTTTTTTCTTCAAAGAACAACCCTATACACTAGAGAAGGATTCTTTTGCTCTTACTGAAAATGTCCAGTACCTATGCTAATCCCCCCAACATCCCATATCAAGAATGCATTAATTTTTTTACTATACAAAGCTAGTCAGGTGGTGCATGCCTGTGGTCCCAGAAATGGAGAAAAGTGGAGACAGGAACATCAGGTGTTCCAGGTCATCTTTAGCTACAGCGTGACTCAGTATTGAGCAAGAGCTACTGAGACTGTCTCAAAAGGAAAAAAAGGAAGGGGGAATTTGCTATAAAGTTTGTAAATCACATCTTCAAAGCATAAGGTGTATAAGCACAGGTTTTTGGGAAATACACAAAAAGGATTATTTTCGGTCTTCCTTCATTTTGATCTAAAGGACAGAAGAAACTTAGGTTTCATTAGTCAGGCATCCCTTAATTATGTGGACAAAGATGGCGTGTATATTTAGTCCTTCTAATACCTTGTGATGTGCACCCCAAAGGAAAACCTGAGGCACTAAGAGGTTAAGAATCCAAACTGAAGTTTACCACTTGAAGAAAAAAAAAGATTTTCATGCGTTTGCTCCTTAATAAAAACAGTATAGATAAGTTTTCATTTTATTGCAAAGCACCCTATGAAGCAGACATTGGATATCCTCACCAAAAAAAAAAAAAAAAAAAAAAAAAAGATTAAGTGCGTATGATTGAATTAAAAATCTGATGACTTCTGTGTCAACCTGGAATATACTTTCCACATCCACTGGACCTAGTCTTCATCCCTCATCGAGTTAAGTCTGTTCAGTGACTCAGTTGTGAGACAATGGCCACAGTACAAAGGACAAGGATTTTCTGAACTGGGCAGACCACAAAGAATGCGGAGGACTCTTCCATCAGTTTGCAGCTACCTGTGGACAGTTCAGTGGCTGATACAAAACTGATTTGACCTCATTTAAATCCACTTGTGTTGTATTCTTTCTTGTGTTTAATTTAGAAAAGTAAATATTATAAATCTTATAATCATAACAGTGCCTTAGAAAAGCAGCTTATATTTCTGATGAGAAAAAAATCAGGTAAACATGTTACTAAACGATAATAAATTAATGTCCGTCAAGCTCAGAAAGAGTAAGTCTACATATGCTACTTAAAACCTAGTTGAGATTGATTGTTCAAGTATCAGCAATATTAGTCCTTAAAATGTTACCATTTGTGTAGTGCAAAGAATACATATTATATAAACAAACTATCGGAGAAAAGAAATGTAATCATCACAAACTGAGATTTTCTTGTGAAATCTACAATCCATTTCATTTCTTAGGTCATCCAGGGCCAATCTTCTTGAGTAAAATGCCATTTTCTTCAGTTTAGTTTTCTTTAAAAAGAAAGTAAAAACCAATCATGTAAGTATAAATGAATATCAAGCACATTCATACCAAAAAGATTTTGTGAGCACACAGCATTCAAACTCAAGATAAAACTACAAATGATCATCATCATTACTCAGCTCGGCAGGAAAGATATCAGACAGTTTTCTGTGTATTGGTTCATTTACTGCTGGTGCTGGGGACTACTTTCATGTGCTAATATACCAAGCTATTATATAAGAGCGTGAAAGCAGTTTTTAATAAATAATTTTCATTTTATATCTCTCATTTTACCTTCTAATTCTCATACTTTTCTAACTGGCTACTATACACTTAATACTTGGGGGAATTAATTCATATTTTCATTTTCATAAAATTATATATCTTATTTTGTCATATTTGGTTGTTATCTCTCAGAAGCCCTGTTCTTTTCTAATGACAGACAGAAAGAAAATATATCTAGAGGGGAAGTACTGAGAGGAATAGAAGAAAGGAAAATTATAATCAGGATATATTATATGAAAAAACAATCTATTTTCAATAAAATAAAAATTAGGCCGGCAGTGGTTGAACATGCCATTAATCCCAGCACTCAGGAGGCAGATCTATGGGATCTCTATGAGTTCAAGGCCAGCCTGGTCTATAGAGCTAGTTCCAGAGCAGCTAGGACTGTAACACTGAGAAACCCTGTCTTGAAAAACCAAATAAACACATAGAATTAGAAAATTTGCCAGATTAAAATTAAGATATCTAATCTACCTGGTTCTACCTCCAACCCAGTACTATCAGCCACATACACAACCAAACTATGTTTAAACCTGTCTCACTAAAACGCGCTGTTCTGAAGAATTTGCAATTGGAAAGATCACTTAACAGTGAAAAACTCAACAATAAAGCAGAAAATTTATTGTTTCTCCATCTCTGAACAACAAAAAGGGATACTTAGAAGAAATAGTGAACCTCCTTTACTAGATGTCTGGCAGCAATGAAGTACTAAAGTAAATGAATTCCTGGAGTAATTTTACAAAGGCAGTTCAATTTTCAAAGGGGTGCGATGGCACAAACCTATAACCCCAGCACTCGGGAGGCCAGATACCACTGCAAGTTCCACACCGGCCTGAGCTCAAGCCAGCCTAAGCAAAGTCTGAAACACAAGCTCAAAGAACAAAGAGGAAAAAGAAATAAAAAAAAATCCAATTTTCCTTAATATTTTTTAATGGCGTTTTTGCCTGCATATCTGTCTGTGTGAGGGTGTCAGATCTTGTAGTTACAGACAGTTGTGAGCTGCCATGTGGGTGCTGGGAATTGAATCAGGTCCTCTGAAAGAGCATCCAGTGCTCTTAACTGCTGAGCCATCTCTCTAGCCCGTCCCCCCCAATCCAATTTTCTATAACTGCTAAAACAATTTTTCTAGACCAGGCAATGGTGGCCCACCCCTTTAGTCCCAGCACTCGAGAGGCAGAGACAGGTGGATGTCTGACTTCGAGGCTAACCTGGTCTACAAACTTAGTTCCAGGACAGCCAGGGCTACACAACACAAAGAAACCCTGTCTCAAAAAAGAAAAAAATTCTTCCTTTTTTGTTTTTGTAAGATAGAGTTTCACTATGTAACTGGCTAACCTGGAACTCCTGCTCCTCTTGCTTCTACCCCACAAGTGCTGAGATTCTAATGCTTGGATATATCATTTGTTTTTTTAACCTTTCATGATGTAATAAGCTGAATAAGCTGTTTCAATCTTAAGTTAAAAAACAAGTAAATAATTATTATTCTATGCCAAATTTCTCAACTACCTTCATTTTATATATTTTGTGTATATATGTGTGCACGTATTCACATGTATGTGGTGCATGTGTATGTAATAGATGCACAGAAGAATCCATAAGTCAACATCAGGTGTCAGTGCTCAGAGTAGTGATTCTCAAATTTCCTAATGCTGTGACAGGTTAAGAACATTGCTTTAGGGGCTGGAGAGATGGCTCAGTGGTTAAGAGCATTGCCTGCTCTTCCAAAGGTCCTGAGTTCAATTCCCGGCAACCACATGGTGGCTCACAACCATCTGTAAAGAGGTCTGGTGCCCTCTTCTGGCGTGCAGACATGCACACAGACAGAATATTGTATACATAATAAATAAATATTTTTTTTAAAAAAAAAAGAACATTGCTTTAGAAGCTATTCATGTTTTAGAGCAATGGTCCTCAACCTGTGGGCCAAATCCCTTACAAGGTCAAATGACCCTTTCATGGGGGTTGCCTAAGACTACTGGAAAACACAAATATTTACATTATGTTTCATAACAGCAACAAAATTATAGTTATGAAGCAGCAATAAAAGTAATTTTATAGTTGAGGGTCATCACAGCGGGAGGAACTTTATTGAAAGGGCCTCAGCACTAGGAAGGTCAAGAACCACCATTTTATCACCCTGGACCAGCCTCCTTAGCAGTGATCCTTCACACATGCACAGCCATGCCCCGCTCTGTTTGGTAGTTCTGAAAATTGAACTCAGGTCCCTCGTGCTTGCTGTGCAACTAAGCTATCTGCATAGCCCTAACTACAGGCTTTCTACAAAATAAACATGAAAAGAAGTTTGGGGGCTGGAACAGTGGTAGACTGTCTGCCTAGTAAGAGGCCCTGGGTTCTACACCTAATATACCCAAATAAAATTTTTTATTATTTGTATAAAAAATAAAAGGGAGTTGAAACGCACCTAAAATTTGTAACTATGGTGGAAGTGATTTAAACTAAGGTCTGTATCTGCAAAGAGCATACTTATACACAGTTTTGAAGGGGCAAGTGCTACCAAGACAGTGGCTGCTGCTTCTGAAATTCTATTAACGCTGTTTAGAAATAAATGGTCTTTAAGAGCATCATGTTTCATTAGCCATAAAACTTACAAAGCATATAGTCACTGTCATGTACATAAATTAAAGGTGTACAAATCCATCACATATTCTGTACACAAGTACACAGAAATCCACAGAAACATTTGCCAAGGTGGTTTTAGTCCCTGGATGTTCAGAAGGACAATGCATCTATAAAGCAGACCTATCTCCTTGTATCTACTACAAGTTATAAGAGTCCATGAACCCTTTCAATTATAGAACTATAGTATTACCTTCTCCTTCTTTGATAATATAAATGCACCAACCACTGGGCAATAAAAGGCCATATAATAGCAAAAGTTAATGCACCAGGAGACATCTCAAAGGGCCACCAAGATGGTTTCTGTGAAAACAAAATAAGCTTGTCATTTATCTCTTAAGTACTGCATGGAGAAACTTGAACACATTTGTTTGGTTTTGTTGTTTTGTTTTTCTTTTTTTTTTTTTTTCAATTTTTTTTTAACTTTTTTTTTGGGTTTTTTTTTTTTTTTTTTTGGTTTTTCGAGACAGGGTTTCTCTGTGGCTTTGGAGCCTGTCCTGGAACTAGCTCTGTAGACCAGGCTGGTCTCGAACTCACAGAGATCCGCCTGCCTCTGCCTCCCGAGTGCTGGGATTAAAGGCGTGCGCCACCATCGCCCGGCTTGTTGTTTTGTTTTTCAAGGCAAGTTTTCTGTTTAACTGCCCTGGTTGTCTTGGAACTCACTCTATAGACCAGGCTGGCCTCGAACTCACAGAGATCCTCCTACCTTTGCCTCCCGAGTGCTGGGTTTAAAGGCATGAGACACCACAGACCAACTTTCTTAATACATAATTCATAAATATTAAAACTAATAACAATCTTTCCTCTGACAGAATATTCTATGCTCAGTAAGCAGACTTCTAAGACTTAATTAAACATATCCAACTTTTTTATTGTTGGAAATGTTTATTACAGGATAAGGTAAAGCACTCTCAAGGAAGAGTGTCCAAAGACCAAAGGGACACAGCCCAACACACATTTTTAGCTTCAAAGCTCTGAAAGGTAGATTTCATATTAAGTAGCTCAAAAACTGTAAATGTATTATAATTTACTTAAAATTCTTACCTGTGAAGAGGAGGGCTGATTACTTGTCTGCAATGATAATTTCGCCTTTAAAAACAAATGAAAAGTAACTTTGAATGAATGAAAAAAGTGTGTAATTTTGGGGGGTTTTCATTTCTATTTTGAGAAAGGGTCTCTAGCCCTAGCCCAAGCTGGCCCTACAACTCCCATGTAGTTGAACTTGAACTTCTGATCCTTCTTGCCTCCACCTTCCTATTATTGGGATTACAGGTATGAGTCACCCATGTCAGCACACCCACACACACACACACCTGGTATTTATGCAAATATTATCAATACAGATTCTACACTGCTTAACAGACGATAACAACAGACTAGTCGCTTACCTGTGAAGCAGTTAGTGTTTCCAGTTTATGAAGTCTCTGAAGGACATTCTGCATGTCCTCTTGTAATCTAATGAGCACAAGAGCAATCTGCTCGTTGAGGCTGCCTCTGGACCCTCGGTCTGAGCCCCAGCGCTCTCCATCACCTCCACTTCCTACTTGCCGGCCCTGGCTTCCTTCACTCAAATGTGGAATTCTATGCCCTATTAAGAGAAGAAAGTAAGTTACCTATCAATAAAGGGTTCTTTTTTAAATAGAAATAGTGTACTATTTATTTTCCTTCATAATTCCTTGATACATAAATAAACAAAGAAAAGTAAAAGCAACCAGGAAGCACATAAAATAAACCATTAGGAGCCAGGGGAATGGGGTGCACACCTTTACACCTTCAATCTCAGTACTTGGGAGACAAGTGGATCTCTATGAGTTCGAGGCCAGCCTGGTCTACAGAGTATGTTCCAGGACAGGTTCCAAAGTTACAAAGAAACCCTGTCTCGAAAAACAAACAAACAAAAAAACATTAATGGAATCTATTCTATATTAGGGGAAGAGTATACATTATTACTAGTGTATGACAATGTTTACACAATTCATAAGGAAGATTCATGATCAGAGTACATGTTTAAAAACTCTACTGGAGCTGGCGAGACAGATCAGCTGATCTATAACTTGTTGCTCTTGTAGAGGACCTGGGTTTGGTTCCCAGCACCTGCATGGTAACTCCACTCCAAGGGATCCAACACTACCTTCTGAACTCGACAGGCACAAGGCATGCCCGTGGGGCACATACAGACATGCAAGCAAACATTCATACAATAAAATAAATCTTTGTATAAAAGTTTAAACCAGGGGGCTGGAGAGATGGCTCAGGGGTTAAGAGCACTGGCTGCTCTTCCAGAGGTCCTGAGTTCAATTTCCAGCAAGCACATAGTAACTCACAACCATCTGTAATGAGATCTGGCGCCCTCTTCTGGCCTGCAGGCACACATACAGGCAGAACACTATATATAATAAATCTTTTAAAAAAATTTAAACCGTCTTTACTGTAAAGGTAATTAAAACTGCTTCTAAAAACGTAAATTGTTTTAAACTATTAAAATTTACATTAAAGAACAAATATTTCTTCTTGGTTTAAAAATTAAAACCCTTTTAAGCTCATAAAAGTTTTCTAATTGTAAACTGCATACTTCTTATACATATTAAAGATCTAACTACTAAGATTTTTCTATATTGCCATTTATTCCTTTTTATATGCACAGATTTAAAAACTGGCTTAACCTCATAATTATGTGCTATCTTTAAATCATATTACAAACATTTATCTCCATCATTGACTCTTATTCCAAGAACACTTACATGCTTTCATAAATCCCTTAATATGAAGCATGAAGTAACTAACCAACCATTCTACACATCTGACTAAAGTGACTATGAATTTTTGCTAATATAAAAACCAGGCATGGTGGCACATGCTTGTAATCCTAGCACTTGGGAGGTAGATGCAGGAGAAGCAGAAGTTCATAATCAGCTTGGGCTACAGAAAGAGTTCAAGGCTAGCCTAGGATAAATGAGACTCTGTCTCAAATATATGACAAAAAACAATTACTTCAAGGCTGGGCATGGTAGTACACTCCTTTAATTCCAGCATTTGGGAGGCAAATGTAGGCAGATGATCCCTGTGAGTTCAAGGCCAATCTGGTCAAAATAGAAAGTTCCAGAATAGCAGGGTTCTATAAGAAAACCCTGTCTCAAAAAGAAAAAGCCCACAATTATTTTTAAAATTTTCAATTATTCCTGCGTGTATGTATATGATTGAAAGATATGTATGGATGTGTGCATGCCATGGTACATGTGTGAAAGTCATAAGACAACGTTCAGGAATCAGTTTTCTCTGTGGGTTCTAAGGAATTGAATTCAGGTCATCAAGTGTATGTCATAGCAAGTGATTTTACCATCTCTCAGGCTTCAAAACCAAATTTTTGCTAATGCAAATAATGTTGCAATGAATGTCTTTGTATATCAGTTCATCTCTAAATTTTTGTTGTCTCCTATGTTGGTAACTTTCCTGGTTGCTGCAGCAAAGTGCCTGAGCAAAGCAACCTCAGAAAGGAAGGTTTGGTTTTGGCTTCCAGTCAAGGTCAATTCCATCATGGCAGCAGGAGCGTGGTCTCAAGTAGGAAACAGAGCACGATGTTCACGGTGCTCAGCTCAACTTCCCTTTGTATTTAATCGAGAGCCCCAGTTCAGGAAAGTCTTCCTACCCAACTAACCCCATCCAGACATCACTCACACCAAGAGGCTCGTCTCCAAGTTAACAACAAATATTAACCATCACACCTCCTTTAGTACAGATTCCAATAATAATAATTATTGGATCAAAAGATAACAAATTTGTAAAGGTTCTTAGTTTTGCCAACTTATTTTTCAGAAGGCTAACAAGAGGTTTTTTATTGTTTTTCTTGTGTTTGTTCTCTCCCTCCACTACCCCCGTGAGTGTGTGTGTGTGTGTGTGTGTGTGTGTGTGTGTGTGTTGCTGGGGCTTGAGCCTATGTCCTCACATGTACGAGACAAGTACTCGACCCTTAACTACATCCCCAGCACAGCTAACAATTTTTATTCCTGTGTATTTTTGCAGAAATGGAGTGTTACAGATCTTCCTTCATAACCGAAGTCAAGAGTTTTTTCCTTCTTACCTTTCTAATCCTCTTGGCCAGAAGTATAAGAAGGAGATCAAGTGTGAAATTTGAGTTAATTTGTGCTCTAGATGCAGTTCTATTTATAATAAGAAAAGAGCAAGACCTATGTAACTTCAATGAACTGAGTACTAGGAAATCCAATCCAATCCCTTATTGGTTTTCCCTTCTACTTTTGTGCATTCAGTGTACTAATGTTTCTACTCAATGCAAAGATTCTACCTATAATTTTTCAACATTAAATGGTACAAAAGTATACCTATATAACAATTGAGTTTTTCACCTGAATTACAGTATTTTTTTAAGATTTATCTGTGTGTGAGAGAATGAGAAAGAAAGAGAATGTTTATGTCTGTGCACCACATGCAAGCAGGTGCCCAAAGAGACAGGGTGCTCAATTCCTGGAACAAAAGTTACAGGCAGTTGTGAGCCCTCTGATATGGATGCTGGGAACTGAACCCAGGTCCTTTACAAGAGCAACAGACACTCTTGACTACCATCTCTCCGTCTCATCCATCTCTCCAGCCCCTGAAGTATAGTATATTTTTTGAATGGGCTTTGTGTGAGATGATTTTGCCTAAGAGCAAGCCAATGCAAGTGTTCCAAGTATAATTAAGGCAGTTAAGCTATATGCATATTCAGCTTACAATATTCACAATTTATAAGGGTTGTATTGGGACATAATCCTATTGAAAATTGAAAATATCCATACTCTGTCCAAATGGTTATTTCTCAATCCTTTTCCCTTTCCTTTCTCATTCAATGGTGGGGACCAAACACAGCTATGACTGAGCTACACTTCCTGTTCTACATTAATTTTGTTTGTTTGTCAAGACAGAGAACTTGCTCTGTAGACCAGGCTGCCTCAAACTCAAGAGTTCCACCTGCCTCTGACTCCGGAGAGGAGGGAATAAAGGTCTGCACCATCACCAACTGGCTCTCTATCCTATATTCATTCTCTCATTCTTTTCATAGTATCTTTATTTCTTACCAGAAATAATTATAACAAATATATTTACTTTTTCCACACTCATATCTAGTCTACTCCCTAATCACATCACTATTTTTTATTATTGTTACTTTTTTGTGTGTGTGTGTGTGTCCTGGTGGAGGGCATGCTCACGCCAAGGTGCGCACTGGAGGTCAGAGGACAACTAGTGAAAATCAGTTATATCTGCTTCCACACAGGGATCACAGCCAGTTCTCAGGTCTGGCAGCACACTTACCTGCTGACCATCTCACCAGCCCACACTACTACTGTCGGTATTTTTAGTGTTCATTGTTCCTTAGCTGTTATTGATTTGTCGGCTTTAAATGATCTCCTTCAAGTCAAGTAAGGAAAAGATAAATAATTCAGACTGCCTTACACTGGGACTCAAAGTGGTAGCAGAGTTAAAGCAGTGATGGTTCAGAGGGCATAAACGTGGTTCCTTAGACATACTGCATCATGGGCTGCCAAGGTGGCTCAGCAAGTAAAGACATGTGTTGCCAGACCTGGGTGTCCTCTGATTTTCACATGCATGCCATTACATGTAGAGTGTACACACACATACACACACACACACACACACACAAATGTTATTTTAGAAAACACTGCACAAAGGATTAAAAAAATTAAGTTGGGCACTACCACACCAACGCTTGGCAATCAGAGGTAGAAGGATCACAAGTTCCAGTCCAGCCAGATCTAGATAATGAGGCTGTCTCAGAAATCACATGAATCAGTAAAGGAGGAGTACACACCTCTCCCTCTTCGAACACTAGAGAAGTCCTCGCTTTCTCCCCCTCTCTTCTCTCGGTGTGGCGCTCCACTGCTTCTGCCATCTTCTCCTCCGTGCTTTACTTCACCTTTCCCCTCAGTTGCTACCATCCATCTTTTCCCACTGCCGCCATTTCCAGGAGAGATTTGAGCATCTTCACAAAAACCAGAACGTTCCAAGTGCTGACTGGGATCACCACCTAAGTAATACTGAAAGTGTCCATTGTTTGACATAAAGCTGTCTAAAGACTTACAAATTTAAAACAATAGTTACAAGTTATAAATATAACTGATATAGCAAAAGTTTTTATGGTAATAAAAATACTGTTTTCTAAAAGGGTCCTGCTGGAAATATTCCTTTATTTAAAATATCCTTCAACTTGAACTCAATTTCCCATATACAAGAAGTAATTAAGTAGGCATGATTTTCTCTATGAGCAAAAAGTAAGGGTTCCCAGTCACCCAAGATATAAAGAAATGCACACCTTAGTTACTATACTTAACTCCAGACAACTATAAGGAAAAAGGACCTGGAGTCCTAAGAGATTATTGCAGGATTGTCTAATAAGATTTATGAAAAACAGTATGTGGCAGATACTACAGAAGTCAATCAAAAAATGATGATGGACATTCAGCTGCGGACAAATGAGTATGGGCCAAGCATGGTGGCGCCGGCCTTTAATCCCGCACTCAGAAGCAGAGGCAGGTGGATCTCTGTGCATTACAGGACAATCTGTTCTACATAGTGAGCTCCGGAACCAGCCAAAGTTACAGTCAGCCCCTGATTCAAAACAAAATCAAAAAAGAACAAATGAATATAAGTCATATCAAAGGTTTCATAATGACAATGAACCATCAATGTAGTTGGGATGGAAGATGTTTGAGAACTTAAAACAGAATAGTACTGGTCTTAAAAAACTGAGCACAGAGAGCAAGAGAAAGGAAATCTCTAATGACTAGACAGTTTGGTGACATACTAAAATAAATACAGGAGATAGATAAGGCTGTAGGATAACGAAAGATAATGGTTCAGATACAGGTAAGTAAAAACTGAAGCTGTAGGTGTCTCAATTAGGGTTTCTCTGGTGTGCTAAAAACACCACAACCAAAAGCAACTTGGGAATAAAAGGGTTTATTTCAGCATATGCATATAAATCATTGCTGAGGGAAGTCAGGACAGGGCAGGCACTCATAAAGAAGTGCTGTTTATACTGGCTTGTTCTTCACAGCTTGCTAAGCCTGTTTTTTTATATCATCCAAGGCCATGGGCCAAGTGGTGGCTCTGTCCACAGTAATCTGGGCCCATGCACATCAAGTACAATGAAGAAAATACCTCACAGGCTATTTTTGTAGGAACACTGTCTCAATCGAGGGTCCCCTTTCCCAAATGACTCTAGTTTGTGTCAAATTAACATAAAACTAGCCATCACACTAGGCAAAGAATATGGCAGTTACAATTCAGAAGAAAGAAAACACTGAATTTATTACTTTAATAGTTATCAACCTTCAGTACTGCCTGAACCCAGAGAATCAGTAGCCAAAGCTGTACTACTGAAAAATACTAAATTCCTGGATCACCAAGAAAAGGTGACTGAAATGAACTGTCCAGTAGTGCACGAGGGAGGCACTAGAGAAAGACAGGAAGGCAGATCTCCATCAACACCAGCATGTGTACACATGGAGTTATGAGCCAGCCAGGGCTATTTAGTACAATTTTGCCTTAAAGAGAAAAAGAAAAAAGGTGCTAATAACCAACTTCCTTTTTGTTCCTTTGTTGAGTTTTTTAGGGTTTTTTTTTGTTTCTTTCTTTCTTTCCCTGAGGGAACTGCATCTTACTATGTACCCTTAGCTGGCCTGGAACTTTCCAGTAAACTTGGGGATATAATTGCCTCTACTCCCAAATGCTGTAGGCCACCACACACAATCACAGACCTATGTGTAATTTGTTCTTCTTCCAATACTGAATCTTGACTGAAATCTGAAGATTATTTTAAGTAGGTTTTTGTTTTAAAAGCTTTTTTTTTTTCTTTTTTGGTTTTTCGAAACAGGGTTTTTCTGTAGCTTTGGAGTCTGTCCTGGCACTACCTCTGGAGATCAGGTTGGCCTTGAACTCACAGAGATCTACCTGCCTCTGCCTCCTGAGTGCTGGGATTAAAAGCATGCAGCACCACTGCCCAGTTTAAAGGCTTCATTTTTATTTTTAACTATGTAGATATGTGTGCATCTTGTATGTGGGTTTGTATGGAGGTTTTTGTAAATGAGAGTGATGCCCTTGTGGGTAAGAAGAGGGCATCAGCTCCCCGGGGTAGGATTCACAGGCAGTTGTGACTTGTCTTGATGTGGTGCTAGGAATCAAACTTGGGTCCTCGCAAGAGCATTCTTAAGAAGGTGGCGGTGCACACCTTTAATCCCAGCATTTGAGAGGCAGAGGCAGGAGGATCTCTGTGAGTTCAAGGCTAGCCTGGTCTGTAAGAGCTAGATCCAGGACAGCTAGGACTGTTACACAGAGAAACCCTGTCTCAGAATAAAAAAAAAAAAAAAAAAAAAAAAAAAAAAAAGAAAGACAGACTATACGCTCTTAACTGCTGAACCAGCAGCTCTCCAGCCCTTGAACCAAAAGTTTTAACTGACTGGAGTATAGTCAATATGAAGAACTAATTTATGCTGAAGATTATTCAGTTTTCTTCGCTAATCAATGTTTTAGCAAGGACAGCAGCATAAACAGTTTACCGTCCGCACCTCCATTCTACCTATGACACATTATTTATAAAATACACATAAGATAACTTAAAATGGAATGCTGTATTACTGTAATAGTTGTCTACTGTCTATATTGGTAATCTAATATAGTATCTTTATAAAATAATTTTATTCTAATTCTACTATTGTAGTATTATATTAAAACTAATTCTCTTTTGGTGTGTGTGTGAAAGCGCGTGTGTTGGCTATGGCCATGCGTCAGTGCAGACATGTGCTCCCCGGCATGAACACGCAGAGAGCAGAGGGTCACCAGCAGCCTACTCTACCACTGCCGCTCTCCACCTTATTCCCTGGTACACATCTCTCACTGAACCTAGAGCTGACAACAAGGAAACCCTAGGAATCCTCCTCTCTTCTGTTCCACACAATACTGAGGAGTATGCACACAGACTCACACAGCTTCTTTTGTCTTTGAAACAGGCTCCTACAGTATAACCATGCATGGCTGAACTGAACTCACAGAAATCAGCCTGCCTGTTTCTTGAGTGCTAGGATTAAAGGTGTGTACCACCATGCTGTCCTCTACACATGGCTTCTGATAGGGACATTGAGATTTCAAACTCAAGTCCTTCTCCTTCCTCTCAAACTTGTGGAACAAGTGATCTTACCCACAAAGCCAGCCTCAGCTATTATTATCATACACTTTATAATTTACTATAATCATTATACACTTTAATTTACACACACACACACATACACAACTATAAATATTTTTAAAGTGTGTGAGGTGTGAGTTGTATTCTCCAGTGTGTTCATGGCTGCTACTTCATCAGTGAGTGTCACAGCATATATGTGGTATTTAAACGTCAACACCTCAGAGGTCTGCGCTGCCTTCCCACCTGAACCTGGGTCATCTGTCATCCGTCACTACATACAGCAGCCTAGCTGGCCTGTGAGCTCCTGAGGATTCTCCTGTCACCAGCTCCCATCTCACTAAAGGGGCCCTAGGTTACACATGTCCTCTAGCTTACACAGGTTCTGAGGAAGCACTTTGCCCTACAGCAGGTTCATTCCAAATTAATGAACAAGTTTATTAGCTACTAAAGAGGTTATGCATTGGTATTTTGGGGATTCTTTTGTTTGTTTGGTTGGGTTTGGTTTTTGGTTTTTTTTTTTGGTTTTGTTAGTCTCCTTAGCATACAAAGTAATGGCTTCATTATGGCATGACTGTATGAATGTCATATTGTATTCTGCATACTGGATATATCATTTTGAAAATTTGTCAGTTGTAAAATGTCATCTTTACCTCTTCTTGTCCAAATTGCTCCATAGAATCACAGTACACTTCACTGTCTGAGTCACTTGTCAAATGATGAATTCCTGAAGCGTCCTCACTGTGATCATCATTTGTATCTAAATAGAAACAAATGTCCAGACAGTATATTTATACTCTAGGACAATAAAAACATTTCATTCTATTTTTCACAACTCATCAGTCCTCTATTATACTCATTCTGGCAAAGAAGTCTGTCTTACCAAGTCATCATAGGTTACCCTCAAATCCACAGTGTTCCTGCCTCAGCTTCTAAAGTGCTGAGATTACAGGTATTCCACCACACCTGGCTCCAGGTCATGATATATATAGTGCGTACATATATGTGTGTTGTGTATATATATACAGCTAGACTTAGGAAGTAAAGGCAGGAGAACCACTAGTAGTTCTAGGCTACCAGGTCTACACAGGTGGGTCCTGATAAAACACACCTTGGCTGGTAAAATAGAGGAGCTTACTGCCAAATCTGACTATCTGAGTTCAAAACCCCAATGATGGAAAAACAGAGTCAACTCTATCTAGTTATTCTCTACCCTCTACATACCCTCCAAAGACTTAACATAATACACACACAACTACACACTATGAACAAATAAAAAAGAACCAAATATAAGAAGGCATTCTGGCTCTAATTCTGTTTCAAAGTAACAAACCTTATAGTAACATTAATAACCCTAAGAAGACATTTCTAAACAGTAGACTGTAAGTTTTCAACACCCCTAGAATTGTTAGAAGAGGATTTTAGGTATAAGAAAAGGATTAGGCAAAGGAATATCTGAGAACAATACCTTGGTGGACATAGACAACAGTGTTTTCAGTTTGCTCCAAGCTCTGATCTACAGGCTTTGCTTCTTCATTGTTTCTGACATTTGGGGAAGAATCGGTATGAAGATCATTGTGTGTATCCTGCACAAAGCTATCCTTATAACCATTGGTAACAATGATTTCCAAATTCTTATCTGGTGATTTCTTCATCATTTTCTTATCTTGTATGGAAAAAAAAAAAAAGGTGAGATGCATAAAGTACCTCGTAACCAGGCATGGTGACTCAGTCTTTAATCCTAGCACTCAGCACTCTCTTGTGAATCTGAGGTCTAGATAGAGAGTAGAGAGTACCAGGCCAGGGATAAGTAGATGTTCTAGAATCTGTAGTCAATTCCCAAATTACCACAATCTTTTTTGAAGGGCTTCCTATTTGAATGGAGAAATGGGTGGTTCCTCAAAAGGGGTCCTATTATTACATGCCAAAACTCACCCAAAATTCATGTTAAATTTTCAAAATGCTCCCATTCTCTCCACAAGGTGGTGGCACATGCCTTTACTCCCAGCAGAGGCAGGCAGATCTCTGTGAGTTCAAGGCCAGCCTGTTCTACAGAACAAGTTCCAGGATAGGCTCCAAAGTTACAGAGAAACCTTGTCTCGAAACCACCCCCTCCCAAAAAAAAGAAAAAGCCCCATTCTCCATGACTCTTATGAAAAGACTTTAAAATGCATCACTATCATCGTCATCTTGGGCTGCAGAGATGGCCCAGCAGTTCAGAGCACTTCCTGGTTTTCCAGAGGACTCAAGTTCTGTCCCCAGCACCCATGTCAGGTTCACAGCATGCACATGGTGCACAGACATACATGCAGACAAAATACCCATACGCATAATAAAAGTAAATACCCCTTTTAAATTACACAATACATCATTTTATGCTTTGGGAGAATAGCCTACTCTTGTCTACCCTCAACACCTATTTCATTAATTTTTAAAAAATATTTAGGGGGCTGGAGAGATGGCTCAGTGGTTAAGAGCATTGCCTGCTATTCCAAAGGTCCTGAGTTCAATTCCCAGCAACCACATGGTGGCTCACAACCATCTATAATGAGGTCGGGTGCCCTCTTCTGGCCTGAAGGCATATATTGTATACTAAATAAATAAATATTTAAAAAAAATATTTAACTTTATTTTATGTGCATGTGGTATAAAGGTGCCAGATTCACTGGAACTGGAATTAGACAGTTGTGAGCTGCCATGTGGGTGCTGGGAATTGAACCTGGGTCCTCTGGAAGAGCAGCTAGTGCTCTTAACCACTGAGCCATTCCTCTAGCCCTTATTTCATTAATTAATAAGGCTGGCTGCCTGTATATTCCATAGGAGAGCATTTTGATTCACTGATAATACTCCAAATGCCATCACATGCATTAATAATATACAAAAAAACCCCAAATGTTACGTTCTTTTATCTTACCTAGTACGAGATTATTAAGTGTATTAACCAGTTACTCCAGACTTACCATTGCTATCACTCTGCTCTGCTCCTTTTAACTCTTCTTGGGCCTCTTCTTCCTCAGACTCAGCTCCACTATCACTGCTCTCAGTTTTACCATTAACAGCTTTGGCATTTGAAGAGATCAGAACATTACCAAGATCTAAAATCATGAAATGAAAAATTCTTAATGTTGGAATTTGCAAAACAAAATTCACTAAACAATAAACCATTTTTTAAATTACAGTACTAAAAATGGAAGCTAGAGAGATGAGTCAGAGGTTGAGAGCACCACTGCTCTTCCGAGGGACCTAGGTGCAGTTTAGCACTAGGTGGTGGCTTACAACTGTCTAGACTTGAGCTCCACTTACAGGCACACAGGCAAAATACTCATACACACACACACACACACACACACATATATATATATATATGTAGAAATATAAATTGGGTGATGGCAGCACACGCCTTTAATCCCAGCACTCAGGAGGCAGAGGCAGGAGGATCTCTGCAAGTTTGAGGCCAGCCTGGTCTACAGAGTTCCAGAACAGCCAGAGATACAGAGAAGACCAGTCTTGAAAAACATACAAACAAATATATAAATATAATGTTATTCTTTTACTCTACACATTTATAGCTATACAAATTACTTCAATTACCAGTTTACAACAAAAATGATAATGCTGTCTTACCTATCCTTTCTGAAGCCAAGTGAGAACTAATTTTGAAGTTAATATCAATCAAAAAAATAAAGTTGAATATAAATGACCTTCATACTTAGTAAATGAAAAACAATTTGCTAGCCTGCCAAAAGCATCAATATGATATTTTAGTCCTACCAATAGTCTCCCTGGTCTCCCTGATAATATATAGTCTACATACTGAACCCTGTCAAAAATCAAACAAAACAATAAAAACAAAACAAAACAAAAAGCAGAAAAAAAGAAGTGATCTTATACCATGAACATTTTTTCTTTCTCTTACAAAAATCCACTTTGGCACCAGCAATATGTCTCACTGGGCAGAGATACCCAACACAAACCTGATCTGAGTTCAACTCGATTCTCAGGAACCACAGGATGGAAAGAAAGACAATTCCTGCAAACTACTCGCTGACCTCCACAATCACACTGGGGTGTGTACACATGCATGCATGGCATGTGTGTGTGTGCACGTGTACACACAGAATCTAACTTTAACAATCATTAAAAAGAAAAAGATCCAATTACATTAAATTCCAAAATACCTATACACTTTAACAGCGGGGTGCTAGGGACTGTGGATCCCCCCCCCCCAGACCCTGAATTTCCTGTGACCCCCTGCCTGCCAGAGTAAACAACTTGTTTTCCTATGCCTGCAGCTGCTCTGAGCAAACAACTTGTTTTGTAGCTGCTCTGAGCAGCTCTGAGCACGAGACCCTCAAGAGTTCCTGATGACAGGGGAGTGGTTTCTGGTGGGCTTGCAGCTGAGTTACCACGTGGAAGGAGGCCCTATATAAGCTTCCCTGGAACACAGTAAAGGGCATTCGGGGCATCCTTGGCCTTACCTGTCTCTATGTATGTGTTTCAATCTCCAGCCCCTTGCCTGTACTGTAGCATAGAGCTGGCATTGTGCTACGGTGAGGCCTACATTCCTATTTAACTCCACCTAAGTAAACCAAATGAAAGACTAAAACTTCAAGTCTATTTTCTATTAGAGAATCATGGCCTCGCCATAGTTTGTTCTGTAGTTCTAAGAATCAGTTGTAAGCTACCTGACATGACCAGGTCCTCTGGAAGAGCAGGAAGTGCTCTTTACCGTTGCCCTATAAATTTTAAGCAAGGGCTTTACATGGATTTCATTATTCCTACCTTCTAAATATTTGGAGAGTTTCTCCAGTCGGACTGGCATGTGAAAGTAAAAGAGAAAATTAGACACACAGGTATTAGTGCATGCATATTGTATCAGCTGCTGAAGTAAGGAAAAAAGGTAAAACAGAGCTGAGCAGGATTACACATGCCTGTAATCCCAGAATATGGGTGAATGAGGAAGGAAGGTGATGAGTTCGAGGCCAGCCTGGCCCGACCTTGTACACAAGATCATGTCTTGAAAAGAAACATAAGCCTGTCCAACCTGAGGTCAAGTCAGAACTCTTGCCACTCTTTTTGTCTTCTACAATTTCGTAAAATGGACCGATAACATGCAGCAATTCTTCGACTTTCTCGGTCATGGGCATAGTTTCAAGAATCTATAATTAAGAGAAAGAAATACTGTAAAATCACCAACTATTAACTTGGTCTGTAATTGTACAAAATCTACTATTCCCAGTCTGTCAATCATTTGCAGATTTGAAGTTCATTAGCAGACTTCCCAAAGGGACTACATTAGTTATATAATGAACATTAACTATTTTTTTTCAATCATACTAAAGATGTATATGCTAATGATCTAAAAGTATTCTTGGAGCTGGTGACTAAGCTATTAGTTACAGAAAACTTGATATTCTTAAAGAGGACCCAGGTTGGGTTCCCAGTACCCACATGGTGGCTAATAGCCATCTGCGGCTCCACTTTTGACCTCTGAGGGCTCCTATATCCATGTGGTCCACATATTCTCAGGCACATACACATAAATTAAAATAACCATTTTTATTTAAAAAAATATTTTCATTTGAAGATGATTTTACATAGACTTCAGATAAAATGATAATAATTTTAAGTTTTACATTAAAATCTGGGGTTTATAAAAAAAACAGAAAACAGTAGAGCTAGAATGAAATTATATCTGCCATTTGATAGTAAGAAAGTTTCTAAGAGAACATAAAGATAAAGCATTGATAAACTCTTTGATACCTTCAAGACTATGATACAATTTAGAATCATTCATCTGTTTTGGGGTTTGAGTGTTTTTGTTTGTGGGGACAGGATCTCACTGTGTATCCCTGGCTGTCCTTGGAACTCCTTATATAGACCAGGCTGATCTTGAATTCATATAAGCACAAGTCAGCACTCCCAGCTCCCTTTCTTACTATAAACTAGCTAAACCATTACTTAATAAAACTCGATAGGAAAAAAATGGATAAATATTAATGTCAGTTCAATTTTATATTGAATTGCAGAAACATATCCTGAAAGTTATACACTATTTGAGGTAAGAAAGAGGTCAGCAAGATGGCTCAGTGAGTAAAGACACTTGCTGCCAACCACACAACCTGAGGTTAATCCTTGGACCCCACTGCAGGAGAGAACTAAGTCCTACAAGCTGCCCTGAGTATCACACATGCACTGTGACACCCACAAAATAACTAAGTGTAACCTTTTTTAACTGGATCACCTTGATAAACTAAATGTAACTTTTTTTTTAGTTTTTCGAGTTTTAGTTTTTAGGATTCTCTACAGCTTTGAAGTCTGTCGTGGACTTAGCTCTAGACCAGGCTGGCCTTGAACTCACAGAGATCCAACTGCCTCTGCCTCCCGAGGCGTGCACCACCACCGCCTGGCCCTAAGTGTAACTTTAAAAAAAAAAGAATTATCAAACCACAGTGGCTTTTAATTTTCTCTGCTTTTGAAGGGTTCCTTTGTTTTTGTGCTACTGATACAGATAACAGCTAAGAAAACAATGAACTCTACCCTCTGCTCTAAAGTCCACTAAGGAAAGTTGTGAAAATGTAACGAAGGGCACACAATGAGTAGCACAGGCAATATGAAAAAGAAATAGCAAAATATTCTGAATTTTCCAAATAAAAATTATTAAAAATCCTCTAGGCAGGAGGGAGACTAACTCCCTTATTTCAGACTTTATGTTCAAAAGCAGTTTCTTTAAAATCACTAGGCAGGGCTGGGCATGCAGTCAGTTAATATACTTGGCTTGCATACAGGAAGCCTTTGGCTCTATTTCCAACACCACATAAAACTGGGCTGCGAGGAGCTTGTACATAAGTCCAGTACTCAGGAAGTAGAGGCAAAGGAACCAGGTCATCTCTGCACAGACAACTCTGAGGCAGCTTAAGGCCTTGTCTCAAAAAAAAAAAAAAAAAAAAACCTACAGATACTGGACATGCAGCTCAATAGTAGCAACTAATGGCACACAAAAAAAGTAAATTCAAGATGTTTTCAATACTTTTATTCTAGCTGGGCAGTGGTGGCACATGCCTTTTTAATCCCAGCACTCGGGAGGCAGAGGCAGGCGGATCTCTGTGAGTTCGAGGCCAGCCTGGTCTCTATAAGAGCTAGTTCCAGGACAGGCTCCAAAGCTACAGAGAAACCATGTCCCAAAAACCAAAACAAAACAAAAAAACACTTTTATTATTTTATTCTGTACTATGAATTATTTCCCCCACCTTTTTCATTTCTTCAACATATGCAATCATGGCTTCTTCTTTAGTCATATCACCCAATGAACTCCAAGCATCCCTAGAAATGAAAATATAAAAGTAAAAACAAAAGCTACTTGATTTTTGAGCTAGGTATTCTAGCTCATGCTTGAACCCATTAAATAATAAAGTTATGCTAACTGCAGGAAGATGGATACAAGTAGAGAAAATCATATGACATGAATTAAATCGATCTCAGAAAGACAAACATCAAGTTTTCTCCCATTTATTGATCTTACACTTCACACACAAAATCATGTCTGTACTGATAACATGAGAGTTAAGTGAGATGGAGGAACCAGGAACTAATGGAAGAAGGGGGAGAGGGGCTAGAGAGATGTCTCAGTGGTTAAGAGCACTGACTGCTCTTCCAGAGGTCCCAGGTTCAATTCCTAGCATCCATGTGCAGCGCACAACTGTAATTCTAGTTGCAGGGAACGTGACATCCATGGCAAAACACCAATGCACATAAAATAAAAATTAATTAATTAATTAAAAAGAAAGAACTAGAAGGAGAAAGGAAGGGTAGTCAAGTATGGGAGGAATGTGCTCAACGTATATATCATACAAATGGCCTTTTATAACCTTTTATAATGATTTTTAAAAATATAAAATAAGAAAATTATAAATATTAAACATTTGACACATTCACATAAGTGTAGACCACATAAGATTATACACTATTCTTAAATATTTCCTAAGAATCCTTTAAAAGGTTTTAAGGATTTTTAAAAAATTTATTTGTGCCAGGTAGTGGTGGCACACACCTTTAATCCCAGCACTCAGGAAGCAGAGGCAGGCAAATCTCAAGTTCAAGGGCAGCCTGGTTTACAAAGTGAGCTCCAGGACAGCCAGGATTACTACAAAGAGAA
Source organism: Alexandromys fortis (assembly GCF_014885135.2). Classification (NCBI taxonomy): domain Eukaryota; kingdom Metazoa; phylum Chordata; class Mammalia; order Rodentia; family Cricetidae; genus Alexandromys; species Alexandromys fortis. The sequence continues at coordinate 6,380,207 of NW_026067958.1, read as the reverse complement.
ACCCTATCAAAAAAAAAAAAAAAAAAAAAAAAAAAAAAAAAAAAAAAAAGAAAAGTTGATTTGCATGAGTGTATGTTTGCAGGAGTTTATGTGTACCATTGTGTGCAGGAACTCACAGAAGCCGAGAGGTTGTCAGATTCCCTGGAGCAGGAGTTAAAGGCAGTTGTGAGCCACCACATGGGTGCTGGAAATTAAACCTAGGTCCTCTGCAAAAAATACACTTAACCACTGAGCCATGTCTCCAGCCCCAAAGATCTAGCTTATTTTTTCCTTTTTGTGTATATGTATGTGAGCCTGAGTATATGTATGTGTGCCATTTGCAGACAACTGCTCTGACAGGCCAGAAGAGGCATCAGATCCCCTGGAACTGGCGCCACAGGCAGTTGTAAGACACCCAGCGTGGGTGCTACCTTAGTCTCAAAGCAAACCCAAGGCCTCTGCAAGAGTACCAAGTGCTCTTAACCACTGAGCCATCTCTCCATCCTTAGTAAAGTTTTCATGTCATAGGAACTGTGAAAGCCATGTTGTAGAGAAATAGACACTTTGGTTAAAATTTTCCTATTAATTTAAATGTATAACTAATTTATATACTAAAAATAAAGATGAAATAGGCCTAAGGATGTAGTTCAGTTGGTAAAAGTATTTGTCTAGCAGGCACAAGGCCCTGGGTTCAATCCCTAGCATGGAATAAAGTAGGTATTGTAATCTTGCCTGTAACCTCAACACTGGGAAGGCAGAGACAGAACAAAAGTTCAAGGCTACATATGAGTTTTAGAATGAGACTGTCTCAAAAGATAACACAAATCCCCTATTTATACATTGTTTTTAGCAGTTAACTCTGCCACAGGTCAACTCTAGGGGGAAAAATAATTTCCATCTATGAATTCAAAAACTTAATTATTTAAAAACATGATGCACTAATTATCATGCTATACTGATAAAGTATAATCTAAAATTAACCTTTGTAAATCTGCAGTAGTAAACATACCAAGATGTTCATGGTAGTCAATGCAGAAAATGGTAGAGCATCTAAATATCTCATGATTCTTTTAACTAGAACATTAGAAGCCAATATTCAACTCAAGTACTGTGGGTCAGAAGTCATCTTAGTAAGTAGCAGTCACTGAGTCAAGCCAAGTTACACATTACCTCAGTCTCAAAGCAAACAGCTCACTTGACAAGCAAAAGCCACTATGTTCTTTGGCAGATCAAAGAGATAAGGAAGCTTGTTTTTGCTTTTTTTTTGAGAAGCAGTCTCATATAGCACAGGCTGGCCTCACACTCACTATATAGCAAAAAAGGGCCTTGAATTCCTGATCCTCCTGCCTCTATCTCAGACTGTAAGAATTAACTAAATTGTACTACCAACAGCAAATGTGTTCATTTAATATGTGGGATTGATCTAAGGTTGGAAGGAGGAACCGCCACAAAAGGAAAGGAAGAATAAGTGCAAACATTTTCCATCTATAGAGTACCTACCCACAACAATGCTGTTTTCCTATCTTCCCCAAGATGTTCTTAATTACGCAAAAGTATATTAAGGACATTTAAAGAATAAAATTGTGAGCAAATACCTAGTAGGCTTTTATTCACAAAATACATAATAGCTATGTAATTAATTGATATAAATGAAAATTCTTTCTTAACTCTATAAGTGAAATTACCATTTATATCTTCCAATAGGATCCCAGAATCCAGGCCTTGAAAGTTTGCAGGGTCCTTCAGTTGCCTGTTTGTAGAAGCTATAGAACTTGAGCATCATTTCATTTGTTGGCTGAAATGATCCTATGGGGAACAAACATTAAATACAGATCACTTGGGACTGTAACTCATAACATAAAGCTGTGTATTAGCTTAGCCATACTACACTAGAAGTGGTTTTCTTGTTTGGTTTGATTTATTCAGATACTATATTCTAACACTATAGCTCAGGCTTGCCTGGAACTGCTATGTAGGCCGAGCTGGCTTCAAACTCCAACAACATCTTTTTGAACCAGACTCCTGAGTGTTAAGGGCAGGAGCCACCACACCAGGACTACATCTCTTTATAATTCAGATAATTTTATTTCAATCTGAAAAACATCAGATATTAGTCGTTTTCCTTTGATTTCAGAAAGTTCTTAAAGTTTAATATTTTGTTTTGATTTTTTGTTTGGTTGGGTTTTTTGTTGTTGTTTTGTTTTGTTGGGTTTTTTTTTTTTTTTTGGTTTTTCGAGACAGGGTTTCTCTGTAGCTTTGGCGCCTGTCCTGGAACTCACTCTGTAGACCAAGCTGGCCTCGAGAACTCATAGAAATCCGCATGCCTCTGCCTCCCAAGTGCTGGGATTAAAGGTGTACACCACCACTGCCTGGCAAGTTTAAACTTTTAAGAACAGTATCAGTTCAATAAATAAATTAGCAACCATTTTATAAATGCAACTGACATAACCAGCAAATATTACACTAAAAAGAAATATACGAAGAACTGTTTTCAAAAAAATTGTGTCCAAAATTAGAGGTAGAAGTGAAAAATGTTATTTATTATTATTATTATTATTATTATTAACCAAAGTTCACACTAACTGGCTCTCCCAAAGTCCTTTATCTAGTGGAAACTTAAAATCTGGCCAACAAATAAAATTTTAGTAACCAAGGTAAACGTTCAAGGTTTTCACTTATGCTGCTCAGTTTTCCTGTATCCTGGGCTGGCCTGGAATTTACTATGTAACTCCACTCTTCATCCCATTCTTTTTTTTTTTTTTTTTTTTTTTTTTGGTTTTTCGAGACAGGGTTTCTCTGTGGTTTTGGAGCCTGTCCTGGAACTACCTCTTGTAGACCAAGCTGGCCTCGAACTCATAGAAATCTGCCTGCCTCTGCCTCCCAAGTGCTGAGATTAAAGGCGTGTACCACCACCGTCCGTCTTGTTCATCCCATTCTTATCTTCAAAAGTAACATGCTTACTTTGGTTATTAAAATTATACTTTGCATAATGAGTTCTATTCATTTGTTTTTATGTTTCGAATATTTTAACATTTTTATATTTAAAATCCTCAAATTATAAGTACTGTAAGTACAATATTCAGTAAAAGCCATACATATAAATGTTAAAATCTGTATTGCAAAGAAATATTAATAATGGCATAAGAAGTTTCATGACCTGTTATTAAATGGGAAAAAGGAAGAAAACATCTTTAAAAGGCCATAAACAGACAGGCAGTGGTGGCGCATGCCTTTAATCCCAGCACTTGAGGGCAGAGGCAGGCGGATCTGTGAGTTCGAGGCCAGCCTGGTCTACAAGAGCTAGTGCCAGGACGGGCTCTAAAGCTACACTGAAAAACCCTGTCTCGAAAAACCAAAATAAATAAATAAGTAAAAGGCCATAAACAGCCATGCAATGGCGGCTCATACTTTTAATCCCAACACTCAGGAGGCAGAAGCAGGTGGATCTATGTGAGTTCAAGGCCAGCCTGGTCTACAGATCAAGTTTCAGGACAACCAAGGCTGTTACATAGAGAAACCCTGACTCACAAAAGAAAAAGACCATAAACAGGGGCTGGAGAGATCGCTCAGCAGCCAAGAGTACTGGCTGCTCTTACAAAGACCCTTAGTTCGATTCCTAACACCCATATGGCAACTCACAACCATCTGTAACTCTGATACCCTCTTCTAGCCTCCATGGGCACCAGACAGGTACACAGAGGCATATAAGCAAGCAGAACAGTAAAACACATAAAAGAAAAAAAAAAAAGATACAATAAGACCTAAATGAGGTATGGTGTGTGTGTGTGTGTGTGTGTGTGTGTAAATAGAACAGTATACCAAGTGAGAATACCTTGGGAAGGAGAGGCAAAAGGATTACAGGCAAAGGCCAGAATAGGATAACCAGGGATTACATAGTAAGTTCCGGGCCAGCCCAGTCTACAGAGGAACAATTTATCTCCTACCAAGGAGTCCAACACAATATGCATGAAAATGTTAAAAGGGGATGTTGCTGGATAGTAGGTAGGTATACAGATTATTATTTCATTTTCCCTTTTCCTGTTAAAAGAAACTCAGTGCTGTCTCTGGACTGATAGCTGGGGAACCTGCATAGAACCGAACTAGGTCCTCAGAATGTGGGTGACTGTTCTGTGACTTGGACAGTCTGGGGATCCGCTGGCAGTGGGACCAGGATTTATCCCTAGAGTATGAACTAGCTTTTTGGAGCCCATTTCCTATAGACGGATACTTTGCTCAGCCTCTGATACAGCGGGGAGGTGCTTGGTCCCGCTAGACTTTGTTGACTCCCCATGGGAGGCCATATCCTTTCTGAGGAGTGGATGCAGGATTGGGTGGGGAGTAGGTGGGAGAGTAGGTAGAGGGAATGGGATAAGGGGAGGGAGGGGGAGCTGTGATTGGTATGTAAAATGAAAAAAAAAACTTTTAAATAAAAAAGTATTTGACAGAAAAAATAAATCTCAGTGTTGTTTGTTTGGTTTTTATGTGTGTGTGTCTGTGTGGGTATCTGAAAGTGAGTGTGGGTTTCTGCAGTAAGATCCCCTGAAGCTAGAGTCACATGACAGGAATTTGTGAACCTCCTGCTGTGCTTGCTGGGAATTAAACTCAGGTCCTCCAGAAGAGGAACAAGGCTCTTAACTGCTGAGCCATCTCTCCATCATACTGCTCATTACTTTTAAAAAATAAAATAGTTATAAAAACAATAATTATAAGGGTAGTTTAAAGATAATGGGTTATATATCAAGTATTACATGAAGTAATCAAAAGCTAATAGAATTTTTTTAACTAGAAATTACAACATATACAAATTGAAAACTGGTAGTTCAGGTTTGGCCAAGAGTATATAATTAATTCCGAAATTACAGTGATAACTACCTATATAATATATGAACATTTAGGAGTATTTCTTAGGCACGGTATTTCAACAAGATAGTTATTCTTGATATAGCAAAGAATAAAAATAGAAAAACCACAGTTAAAATGAGTTAATAACTCAAATGTAAATTTAAAATTTCAAAACCAGTAAAAGGGGAAGTGTGGTGAGACAGCTGAGCACATCTAAGCACCTGTAACCAAGATACCATGGAAAGAGAAAATTAACTCCCAGAAGTTGTCCTCTGACCACCACACGTGTGCACTAACACACATACACACACAAAATAAATGTAATAAAAAATTTTAATTAAACAACTATCTCATTCTTCAGTAAGCTAACAAAATGTACAATTTTATTAGCTTAAGTAAAAGGTATATATTATAAAAGATATAAACAAAACTGAAAGCATACACTGAATATACTACATATACGGCAGCATTACTTCTGTCCTAAAGACACTCCTGGGACATATGTAACATATGTATTTGAAATATTATCTAATGCCGGGTGATGGTGGCATATGCCTTTAATCCCTACACTTGGGAGGCAGAGGCAGAAGGATCTCAGTGAGTTCGAGGCCAGCCTGGTCTACAAAGCAAGTTCCACAACACCAAGGTCTGTTACACAGAGAAACTCTGTCTTGAAAAACCAAAAAAAATCAAAGGTTTTATCAAACACGTATTTTACGTAACTCATTAACTGGGATTTGTTTGTAACTTTTATTTGTGCTCCTGTGCATATGCATATGCATGTCAGTGTTGTGGAGGCCAGAAGAGCCCATTGCGTCCCTAGAGCTGGTGGTATGGGTACTAGAAAACGAACTTGAGTCCTCTGAAAAAGCAGCCAGTACTCAACCACTGAACCATCTCTCCAGACCCTCATTACTTTAGGCTTTAAATACAAACTAGGCAATAAATAACAAAAGCCACAAGATCTCACCGCAAAATTATTCCAAGCCAAGCGAACAATTTATAAAAGGCCTGGAGATGTAGCACAACGGCAGAAAACTTGCTTAGGATGATCAAGGTCCAAGGTTCAATCCCTAATACTGCCAATAAATAAACAAGCAATAAATCAAAATATTATAAGCCAGTCATGGTAAAGGATACCTATAATCCCAAAATTTAGGAGGCAGGAGAAAGAGGAACTCCCAAACTTGAGGCCAGCGTGAGCCTACCTAGTAAGTTTTGTCTCAAAAAACAAAAAATAAAAAAACTACAAAAATACCTGTCACAAGGGCCATTTAACACGTTTATCTTAATTTTACAATACTTTGGTTTCTTTTGTGTGTGTGTTTTAAACAAGATCTTGCTATGTAGCCCAAACTGGCTGGCCTGCAATCCATTATCTATACATGTATCCAGTCTGTGTGTGTGTGTGTGTGTGTGTGTGTGTGTGTGTGTGTGTGTGTGTTAATAGTGAGTAGAATGTAAAATAATAAAGTAGGAAGGATTGAAAGATCAAGTCTAGCTTATCAATTTTCAAAAAATTATAAAATGAATAGCTTAGAAAAGTGAACATACGGCAGGCGGTGGTGGTACACACTTTTAATCCCAGCATTTGGGAAGCAGAGGCAGGTGGATCTCTGTGAGTTCAAGGCCAGCCTGGTCGACAGCACGAGTTCTATGACAGCCAGGGCTACATAGAGAAACCCTATCTCAAAATACCAAAACAAAACAAAAACAAAAACGTTACTTACTTACATAAAACCCTTAAATCATACTTTCCTATAAATTTTCTTAATTGAACATTTAAACATTTAAAATATCGATATCTAATTGAATTCCTATATTATTTCCTTTTTTTGTTTTTTGATAGGGTCTCCTTATACAGATCAGACTGGCCTCAAACTCAGAGATCCACCTGACTTTGCCTCTGGTGTGCCAAGATTAAAGGTGTGTGCCACCACACTGGGCTTATTATTGCCTTCCTTCATTTAGCTTATTTGTACGTATCCTTTAGTTTTCCATGTATTCTCCTCCAATACAATGTTAAAGATATACAATAAAACACCACTGAGCTGGACTGGAGAGATGGCTCAGAGGTTAAGAGCACTGATTGCTCTTTCTAGAGGTCCTGAGTTCAATTCCCAGCAACCACATGGTAGCTCATAACCATCTATAATGAGATCTGTTGCCTTCCTCTGGCGTGCAAGCAACAGACAGAACACTGTAAACATAATAAATAAGTAAACCTTAAAAAAAAAAAAAACACGGAGCCTAGACCTTGTACACACTAGGCAAGTACTCCACTACTGAGCAAGTACTCCAGCCCTCTTGATCCTCCAAAGAAGCTGGGATTACAACCTGTGCCACTGTTTTGGAGGTGCGCATGACCTGAATTGGGCTTTGTACATAGTAACGCATGCCCTACAAGCTTTCAGAAGTGTACTTGAAGAGTTTTTATTGAAATGAACTATGCTGACTTTCATTACTTGGCCAAAAGATGATAAATGAAATGTGAGAAAATATGAAATACTATAGTAATATAGGAATGCTATGTTGGTCTTGGCTTACAAATCTAGCACACATAACAATGCTTAAGATAAATTTTTAACTTATAAAATATAAATTATAATACAAATGGATATGAATGTAAAAGGTGAAAGTCTCTCTTCTGAAGCTTCTCTTAGAATAGAAAGAAAAATAAAACTTAGTGATGGAAAATATTCCTTAACACTAACTAGTCAGAGAAAATTACAAAAACTTTTGCAAATTGTTAACAGGACACGTACGAAGAAAACCGTATCTAGGGACATCACAGTCAAAATAATCATTTTACACGTGAATATATTTGTTCTTTCCTCATGTTTCATATCAAAAGTTTCTAAAGGTTTGAATTACACACTTTTGAGCGATGTAGCACTAGACAATCTCACCCCAGATTTTTTAAACATACCCAAATCCACAGTTATTAAGTGAGAAGACTTCTTTTCAACGACATAAACTACTTAAATAGTACATTCACCTTTGGCCTCACAGATGGGGGTAATTAACTCACATTCAATACCATCCTTTCAATTACACGCCTTTTAATGGCTGAAATGGGAGGGGGCGCTAAATAAGGGAGACGAAAACCAGCTGAGAGGCTTTAAGGGGAAGCCAAGTGCACTTACCATTTTTCGGCAAACTCTGGATCACCTTCACGGCCGCCTCAAACCTGGTTTCATACACCGATCTTGTGTCCGCCATCTCCAGCTGCCAGCACCGGCCCCGATCCCAAGGTCTGTCCGCGGGAATCAGACAGCAGCAGCAGCACCAGCTTTCCCAAGAGCCTGCATGAAACTGAACACCGAGTGCAGCCGCGGATTAAGATAGCCCGGAGCCAGGAGGCCGGGGAGGGCAGCTAGCTGGTCAAGTCCCCTTTGCCCAGACCAATCAAGGCCACACCGACCAAGGTAGCCTGTTCCTTCCTCCTTCGTGGGGCGTGACTATGAGAACATCCCAGCCAACAAAAACAGCAAAACAACTCACCGAGAGGAAGAGCATCTCTAGCTGCAGGCCTTGGGGGTTGCGCCGCCAGTAACAGCGGACCCTTTCTCCCACCCGGATGCTGCGGGCCGACCAGCCACACCCCCCATTCCGGAGAAGTCGTTCAGTCGGGGGGCACCCTCCCCGCAGCCCCGCCCCGGAGTCACCGGAGGACCCACTAGCCGCCGCCGCCGCCGCGGAGCAGCAAACCCCACCCACCCGCTCCGCAGCCGCGGTGACGCGGACTGGAGGTGCTCGGAGGAGAGGAGAGGCGAAGCGCTGGTAGGATCGGTCTGCGGAGGTCCCTGTGCTTGTTTATGTTCCGGCTGGGAGGACCGAGGCTGATGACGCGCTAGGATTCTACGCCGGGTCCCAAAGGTGGCCCCCCTGGATACCGCTGGTGTTTATTAAAAAAAAAAAAAAAAAAAAAAAAGTCCGCGGACCTCAAGGCTCGGGTTAAACTCTGGAGGGTAGTGAGTCACAACAAAGTTCGCTTTAAAACTTCCTTTTTGCCACTTAATCTCTGTGACCTAGGGGAAGTCGCTCGGCCTCCCCGGCGGATTTACACCACACTGAGGGCAGAAAGGGGGATTAAGAACAAGGATGGAGGTGTTTAGCCTTTGCCCACAAGACTGCGATGGCTTCCACCGAAGGGTGGCCGGGGAGCGAGCAAAGCTGAGCGGCGGTCGCCTGCTACTCAGGTCCACTGCTACCCCCACTTCTCACGCCCACCTCCTGCCGTGGCCGGAGGCTAGGGCTGGAGAAGAAGCACGCGTGGGAGCCCAGTCCCCGCGTTGTCGGCACTGGGAAAGCTCGCAGGGACGTGGGGTACTGTGCCCGGAAATCTCAAGGACGCCCTACTGGACGCGTCATTTTCGTCGGTTTAGGATGGGTTGGGAGGGTTACTCGTACAGTCTAGTTGCGAACCATAAGTCAACTCTTCCCTTGGAGCCGCGGTGTCGGCATTTACCTTGATATAGCCAAATGACTGGCAAGGCCTGTCCGCCTTGTCTCGACGCCTGCCCCTCACCTTGCCCCGCGGGCTTATGGGAACTGTAGTTCCCCGGCGCTTCCGGCCATCTTCCTCTGGTTCCGGTTCGGTATCTCATTGTAGCCCACCCTCCCCGTGTCTGGCGGAAGTGCCTTTCTTCCGGGTTTCGTTTGGGAGATTTTCCCGAAGTGCGTCGTGTACTCGGAGCAAAAAGAAATATCGGTAATTTCTCTGATAGGCGAATTCCCTGACAGCAGGTTGAGGTTGGTGTTGCGAACAGTGTCACCTGAAGAGTTCCCTCAGGGCTCATTTCCCCCGTACTCAAAGGTGAGCAGGTGTTAAGTAACCCAGAAAAAATATAGGACTCACTGATAAATCAGAAGACAAAACGTTCTTGAGAGTAAGCGCAGGCATCGGGAGAGAATCGCTGCCGAGTGCCTCACCACCTACGTCTGTCTGGTATTTGGCAAATACCATTTGACGTCCTCCAGAAGCACTGTAGGGTCTTTACAAATGAGGAAGCGTAAGTTGACTTGCCCAAGGTCCTGAATTTAAGCTGAGTGTAAATCAAACCATAAAACCGGCAATAAATTAGAATTTCATAATCGCGCGAAAGGAAAACACAAGTTTTCAAACTTTCTCAAGATAAGATAGCCTTGTGTGTTTAATACCTTTTGCCTCACCTGCCCTTTTTTTTTTTTTTTTTTTTTTTGGAGTGAGGTGCTTCTCAGACCTAGTCTACTCAGTTATTCATAAACGTAAGTATTTGGGTGGCCAGGTGGTGGTGGACTCACCTTTAATCCAGCCCTGGGGCGGCAGAGGCAGATAGAGTTCAAGACCAGCCTTGGTCTACAGAATGAGTTCTAGGACAGGACTCGGAAAGCTACAGAGAAACCCTGTCTTGAAAAGCAAAGGAGGATTGGGGTTTTTTATTATTTGTTTATTTATTTATTTATTTATGGATTTTCGAGACAGGGTTTCTCCGTAGCTTTTTGGTTCCTGTCCTGGAACTAGCTCTTGTAGACCAGGGTAGCCTCGAACTCACAGAGATCCGCCTGCCTCTGCCTCCCCAGTGCTGGGATTAAAGGCGTGCGCCACCACCGTTCAGCTGGGTGTTTATTTTTAATACCTCATTTTGACAACTGTTAATTACACTTTTGTAATAAGCTGCCCTGCCAGTTCTGCTGATCTTTAGGTAATAATGACTGCATGTTTTGCCGGTGATTGCACTGAATTTTATTGTATGGTTGTATGAATTTCCAGTTATAGAATAACATAAGCATAAAGGAAATTGATATTATTTGGGTAAAAGATTTTTAAAGTAGTTTTTCTTTTGCCAAGAAGTAGAAGCAAGCTAAGTGTCTACCAACAAGTGGATTTTTTTAATGTGGTACATATACATGGAAAACTGATGAACCAGAAGAAAATTAAATTCTCGCCTTCTTTTTGTTCCATTTATTTGTGTATATGGAGGATGGGTCATGCATATCACAAAAGTGCCGGGCAGGACGACTTGCAGAATCAGTTCTCCCTTTCTACCACGAGACTCTGGGGATTGAATTCAGGTAGTCAGGCTTGGCAGAAAGTATTCGTGCCCACTAAGCACTTCAGAGGTCACAAATCCTGCTGTTCCTGAATGAATGGAACTGGTGATTATGCTAAATGAAATAAATCCAGCACATGAAAACAAGTATTGCATGATCTCATGAGTGTAAAATAAAAGCCACTGATCTGAGAGGTTGAAAGTAGTTTTGGGGCATACCACCCTAATGGGGCCATATCTGGTCCAATCTCAGAAGGGAAAAGCAAGGTTAGAGCTGCTGTGCTGGCTAATTTTATGTCAACTTGACTGACACAAGCTAGAGTCATCTAAGAGAAGGGGGGATCCCAATTGAGAAAATGCCTCTGTGAGGTCAGTGTGTTGGCAATCTTGTAGAACATTTTATTATTAAGAGATTGATATGGAAGGGTCCAGCCAATTGTGGGTGGTACCATCCCTGGTCTGGGTTTTATAAGAAATAAAGCTGAGCTAGTCATGATGAAGAAGCCAGTAAGCAACCCCTCCATGGACTCTGCATCAACTTCTGCCTCCAGGTTCTGATGTGGGATGCTCTCTCTATGCTGTGAATATGTTTTATTACCATTGGTTAGTAAAGAAACTGCTTTGGCCTATGGCAGAACAGAATAAGCTAAGCAGGAAATCCAAACAAAGATGCGGGGAGCTGAGTCTGGGACGCCAGCAGCCTCTAGGGAAGCAAGATGTGAGGTAACAGGACATGAGCCGTGTGGTAAAATATACAATAATAGAAATGTGTTCATTTAAAATGTAAAATCTAGTTAGCAATAAGCCTGAGCCATCAGTCAAACAGATTGTGCATGTGACCATCGATACCTCTTCAGGATTCTTGATAGCCACTATGCAAACTGGGGAAGCATGTGATAGCTAATTGCTTAAAATGATTTTCATATATGGGCATTCCTAAAATTATAAAAATGGATAATAGATTGAGATATACTGGTAAAGCATTTCAGAAATATTATTCCCAATGGAAAACTGACATAAAACAGACATTCTTTAAAATCCTCAAGGACAAGGTATTGTTCATCAAGCCCATGGCAGTCTCAAGATACATCTTTTTTTTCTTTTATTTTTTGTTTGTTTGTTTTTCAAGACAGGATTTGGCTGTAGCTATCAAGCCTGTCCTGGAACTAGCTCTTGTAGACCACGCTGGCCTCAAATTCACAGGAATCCAACTGCCTCTGCCTCCCAAGTGCTGAGATTAAAGGCGTGCACCACCACCTCAAAAAATATAAAATGGGGAGTTACATTCTCAGTCACCACATAATGCATGTGACTACATAATCATGTCCTTTTTGTTTTACATTTCCTAAGTGTGGATGCCCACGCACAGTCTGTTGGAGGCAGATTTTGGCAGCATGGCACTTCGAGCAACTTCTGCTCAGGTGAAATGGAAGCATCCTTACACTGGATTGTGGCAGGGTTACAACCCTGTTCTGATAGGGAGTTGAGGGCATGTTTGTTTTGTTTTGTTTTTTAAGCTTTATTTATACAGTATCCTGTCTGTAGGCCAGAAGAGGGCACCATATCTCATTATAGGTGGTTGCTGGGAATTGAACTCAGGACCTCTGGTAGAGCAGTCAGTGCTCTTAACCACAGAGCCATCTCTCCAGCCCCCATGTTTGTGTTTTTTCACAGGAAGAAAATGAAACTTGATGGCTGCTTGAGCTTGGTGTGGTGTGTGGAACAGAGGAATACTGGCCCTGATGATATTGTGGCTGTTGATACTCCCCCAGAGGAGTCAGAGTGAGATTTATTGAACTTATGTTCCTGGTCCTCTGGTATTACATCCTGCAATCTGGGAATGGAAGGTGATTATAGTGACAGTTAATGATTCCTGGCTTCTTGATAGACCTGCTGCACAAATTTCCCAGATATCTGTAAGTTTTGATTATTCTTGATCCAGCTGAGGAATGCCTGTTTTTCCAAAAATAAATCTGTGACTGAGTGTTTGGCTGTTTATCCACACTATACCTTGGGACACGGAGGTCACCTTTGCCAGTATAGTGCCCATCTGCTGTTGAAATAGAAGGCCTGAGCCAGGAAATGGTGGCAGAAGCAGGCAGATCTCTATGAGTTCAGGGCCAGCCTAGTCTTAAAAAGCTCATTTCAGTACAGGTTCCAAAACTACAGCGAAATCCAATCTCAAAACAAACAAGAAAAAAAAAAAAATAGAAGGCCTGGAGAGCAGGGGCCTCGGAAGTTTCCCCTCTGTGGGAAAGACTCGTTAGAGCAATTGCACTGCTATGGAGGTGGTGTGTGCTAACGCTCCTTTTCAGTATAATATCACTGTAATTGAGAAATATGCACTAGACTGCTCAGGAAACCAAACTGGAGGTGCCGAGGAGGCCCCCCACACTGATAAGGAAGAATGGGATAAAGGTTTTGCTGCTGGCATTCAGTCTTCAGGACTGGAGCGGCTGAAACATACCTTTGGAAGCTAGTGGCAGCAATGCCCTGGATTTTAGGAGAGGGAAAGAAAAGGCTCAGAACTGTGGAGGTACTCATACCTCACCATCACAAAAACATGTTCTTGTCCCTTGATTGGATTGAACTTACAAGAACTGTAGTTTAAACAATTGTGTGTCCATTGTTAATAATCAGACTAGAATTACGGTATTAACCTGTTAATGTTTGTAACCTCTTCTGTTCACAGTGACAGTGTTACTGGGTGGAAAAAGGTTAGAACTCATCCGAGAGGAATTTGGCATGATGCTAATGAGTCCTTAGATTCGAAGGGATTTAAAAGGCAAATTAGGCTTTCAATAAAGCTAAAACTGCCAAAGACATCCTGGACCATCTTGGTCATCCTTTACTCAGGTATTAGGAAGTGTTGCAGCCATAGGAACATGTCTATTGCTAGGCATTATTTGTTTGTCTAGTTACTTGTGAACTCTTGGTGGAAAGTTGGTTCAGAGGTGTATGGCGTCAAGCTATGTACTCTCCCATAATCCTTTATAAACAGAGACTGGTAGTAAAAGACAGGTAAGATCTTTTTGCCTCCAGGCAATCTAAAACAAGACACACATGGAGGAATGTATGTACCAATGACAAGTAAGTCTGGAAGTTTGAAAAAAGAAACAATCTAAGACAGGCTTAGTAATCTGTCCTGAGGCAAAAACACAGGCATTAAAAAAATAATTTAAAAGGGGGAAAATTGTGGGAGCCCATAGTGAATCTATTCCATGTTGACTTAAGGTCAGAGAGTCCAAGCTTGTTCTTGGTCCTCAAGGACAATTAACAGTCTGTTTGGCAAAAGGTGTGGTTACTAGCTGTTTTGAGAATTAAGGAATTAAGCTTGTTTGTTCCTTGAGCCATGGTAAGGAAGTCTTTTGCCCTCCCCTTTTTGCTTTGGGTATATAAGGGGTATGAGAAATAAATTCAGGGCTTCTTCAGTATTCACTGAGAGCCCTCCCAATTCTATCTTCTGTCTTTTTTCTCTTTTTTTCTGTTGAAATAGGAGCGACAGGGCTGCGTCCCCAGCACCCCAGCCGCCTGCTAGCTTATGCCCAAAATAACAACACACAAACTGTATTCATTTAAAGACTGCTTGGCCCATTTCTATCTAGCCTCTTCTAGGCTAATTCTCACATATTAATTTAGCCCATTTCTAATAATGTGTGTAAGCACCCCAAGGTGCGCTTACCAGGAAGATTCTAGCCTAAGTCCATCCTGGGTCTGAGCTGCCTGGGAGAGCGGAGCCTGGCATCTCTGCTCCAGAGAGCAGAGCTGTCAAGTCTGTCTGAGGAGTCTTACCTCACTTCCTCTTTCTCCTGTTTACTCCTCCCACCTATGTTTTAACCTATCAGGGC
>NW_026067958.1:6304453-6361450 GCF_014885135.2 Alexandromys fortis | reverse complement strand
TTCATGGCAGGACCTCTTAATGAGCTGCAGGGTTTTGCAGCTAAAGCTGAGTCAGGAAGCCTCTCTTAGATGAGAGCGCTTGCTTGCCTCTAGCAAGCAGAGTAGATCCGAAAAATTGTTGCTACCAAGAAAACATGCTTCACTCCATTCTTTCCCAAGCTTTCTCAGGCTTTTTGTGGATTCAGTTATCCTCATGTTGGGCAGCCATCTGTTGAAATTGGAGCTGCAGGGCTGCGTCCCCAGCACCCCAGCCGCCTGCTAGCTTATGCCCGAAATAACAACACACAAACTGTATTCATTTAAAGACTACTTGGCCCATTTCTATCTAGCCTCTTCTAAGCTAATTCTCACATATTAATTTAGCCCATTTCTAATAATGTGTGTAAGCACCCCAAGGTGTGCTTACCAGGAAGATTCTAGCCTAAGTCCATCCTGGGTCTGAGCTTCATGGGAGAGCAGAGCCTGGCATCTCTGCTCCAGAGAGCAGAGCTGTTGAGTCTGTCTGAGGAGTCTTACCTCACTTCCTCTTCCTCCTGTTTACTCCTCCCACCTATGTTTTAACCTATCAGGGCAAGCAGTTTCTTTATTTAATTAACCAATGAAATCAACAGATTGATATATGACACTCCCACATCATTTTTCTTAATCCACAATTTATTATCTCCTGTGGAAACATAAGCATAACCTCGGCCCTAACTTAATACTTTCCCTGCTTTTACACGAGCTGACCTAATTCAGCAGTTTTTTCCATAATCCAATACCTTTCAACAGCTGCTGTCCCTGTTTCATTAGTTTTTAAAATTTTTCAATTAGAATTAGAAATTATTTTAAAAGTTACTCAGTATCTCTGGGGATCCTCATATCCCCCTTCTGTTTAACAACCATTTCTTTTAGGGTGCAGTTAGATCTTGCAACAATTGCTTGCCCTGTAGGATTGTATGGTATCCCTGCAATGTGTCTGATGTAGTAATGCATAAAAAATTTGTTTTATTTTATGGGAAACATAAGCTGGGGCATTAGCAGTTTTAATTTGCATTGCTATGCTCATTACAGCCATTATTTCTAATAAATGTGTGATTATCAAATCAGCCTTTTGAGAACTTAAGGCAGATGTGTATTGGAACTTTGAATATCTATCAATGGTATGATGAACATATTTTAATTTTCAAATTCTGTTAAATGAAATATACCCATTTACCAAATTTCTTTCCTTTGTGTACTTCTTGGGTTAGTTTTTGTAGGTAAAGGAACTTGATTATAAAAAGAACAAACAGGACAGTTTTTAATAATTTTTTTAGCTTCTTGCCAAGTAAAAGAAAAAATTTTAAGCCCCTACTATTAACACTGTGTTTCTTATGAAATTTTGAGGCTTTGAACACATTTATTATCAATATTTGATAAATTTCCAGGCAACCCAGTGTGAGATCAAATATGGATAATATAAAGTGGGCACTTTCTTTCTCGGATGGTTTGCTGAACAAATAAGTTAATTTTGAATTATTAGGAATAAGTTCAGCAGTCTCTATATGTAACTCAACTCTTTCTGCATACTGAGAATCAGTAATTATGTTGAGAAGTTCATTAAAGTCTAATAAAACTATCAGAATGGCATACAGCTCTGATTTTTGAACTGAATTATATGAACTTTGAACAACCTTACTGATGTTTTCTGCTTTATAATGAGATACCTGTAATTTATTTGTATCAGGATAAAATATAAGAGTCCTAGAAATAGGTGCCTTTTTCACTATGTGGGAAAGAATCCATTCAGTTATTTTTATAAACTGAATATCATTACTTTTTGGATATTTATTATTAATTTCTCCTAAGAAATTATTACAAGCTCTTTGCCAATGACCATTAATCTCCCACAACTGCATAATTTCAGTATTGGTATAGTGTATCATAATCTCAGCTATGTCAATACCTGACAATTGATAAAGCCTTATTCGCCCCTTTATAACAAGTTTGCAAATTTTTTCTATGTAAGTTTTTAGTTGATTTTTTTTTCTGTTTGTGAGTTAGGAAAATCCATTCCAAAATATTATCCTCCCTCTGCACAATGAGTCCAGTAGAGGAATGATTTGAAGGTAAAATTACTAAATTGCACCTCAATTGTTAACTGTCTTGGACTGCTTAAATCTGAATCACCTTGCAAATTTGAAACAAATTAGTTAATTCTTGACTAGGCAATCCAATTATAAGCCACAACTTGTTAATATCTTTCTTTTTTTGTAAACAAACATTTACTTTATTTCTTGTTTCGGATGGGCTCCTGTTCTTTATAACACAGAATGCTAAATATTAATCACATGTTCTTCGTACACACACTGTTACATGTATATTTCCTTTCCACTGCAGGGCCTGGAGAGATGGCTCAGCGGTTAAGAGGACCCTGGTTCAGTGTCCATTGCCCATGTCAGGTGGCTCACAGCTGCCTGTAACTACAGCATTAGGGGATCAGGTGCCCTCTTCTGGGTTCCACAGGTACCTCACTCAAGATATCTTTCAAATAATTTTTGAAAATCTTTAAGAGTATGCAACTGATCTCTCCTTATTTGTACCTTTTGCAGCTGAATTTTCATTTGCTTAATTTATAGCTTAAATAACCAAGAGAATCTCCTCTTTGTATTTTTTCCAGGAGAAATTTTTTTATCACCAACAGGATAAATTTTTCAGTACCACATTAAACATTCATCCTAAAATACCTATATCAGAAGTAGCTAATAAAATATCATCAATATAATGATAAAGAATAGATTAAGGGACCGTTTCTAGACGCACCGGCGAGTGCTGCGCAGATGGTGGCGCGCCTCTGCTCTAAGGTGGTGAGAGAAGGCCCGACACCGGACGGCCCTCTCTCCTAGCTTTCTCTACGGCGGGTCGACCCCGAACAGCGGCGGAGATTCTGAGCTTCTCGCTTCAGCAGCCGGTTAGTGGGAGTAGCGGCCTCCGAAGGCTCGGCCATAGAACCACGGAGAGGACAACTGCGTGTCATCCCGCTGGAGATGAGCAGCTCTCAAAAAAGGCACAAACAACAGAAGAATGGATACAGTTTCATATGTTAAAAGAATGTTAAAAGGAAAATAAGGGTTCTTGTGCTGGACAGTGGTGGCGCACACCTTTAATCCCAGCACTCAGGAGGCAGAGGCAGGCAGATCTCTGAGTTCAAGACCAGCCTGGTCTACAAGAGATAGACAAGAGTCCACCACATTTGTAGAGGATGTTGCACTCCTTCCAGAAAAGATCATGAATGTAATGTGATCACCACCATCTCATTGTATTTTATTGGAATGAAAATAGTTTTGCCTACTTTGTCTGCTGAAGAGACTCAGTTGCTCTCCTCAAGACTGTGAAAACCAACAGGAAACAGTATGTCATGCATGGCTCTGAGGATTGACAGGGCACAGCAGAGCTCTGCTTCTATCAGGCACCGTCCTTCAGCCTGGAATGGAATCTGGGAGTTTCAGCATGAATCCATCTAGATCTAGATCAAGAGGTAGTGGAGAAGAAACCCCATTTCAAGAAAATGAGAGACGATGGCAACAAGAGCGTCTCCACAGAGAAGAAGCCTATTATCAGTTTATTAATGAGCTCAGTGATGAAGATTATCGGCTAATGAGAGACCATAACCTTTTAGGCACCCCTGGAGAAATAACATCGGAGGAGCTACAGCAGCGCTTAGATAGAGCGAAGGAACAACTGGCATCCCAGCCTGGCTCGAGGAGTGGGACAGGTGATGGAGACTCAGAAAACCATAGAGAAAATTCAGATGAAGATTCTCTGCTACGATGGTTGAACACTTTTCGGCGCACTGGAAATATGACTCGAACTGGACAGAATGGGAACCAAAGTTGGACAGCTGTGGTGGACTGTTGGGAAGGATTAGGTGTGATCTCATGGAAGTGGATATGGATGGCCTTGTTGGAGAAGATGTGGCATTGGAGGTGGACTTTGAGGTTTCAAAAGTTCACACCAGGCCTCCCTGCCCCCACCCCCACCCCCTTGCCTGCTGCCTGTGGATCAGGATGTAGCACTCAGCTTCTTCTCCAGCACATGTCTGCCTGCATGCCACCATGCTCCCTGAGATAATGACCTCAGCTTCTGAAACTTAAGATCCCAGCCCTTTCAAGGCAGAGGCAGGTGAATCTCTGAGTGAAAGGCCAGCCTGGTCTACAGAGAGAGTTCTCAGTAATGGGTGCTTTCTTTACCCATCTTTGGTTTTCTGCATTCTACTTGTTGATTGTGTAAAGACACCTCTTGGTGACCAGCAAGGCAGGCAAACTGCTTTCCTGTAGACACCCTCCCTGCACTACTGGATCTCACCTGAAGTTACCATGACTTGCTCTTCCACTATAATACATAGACACCTTCATGTGCCCCATGCAGTGGTTTTAGACCCAACAACTCAGGAGGGATGGAAGGCTCAAAACTAAAATGGAGGAATCCAGTGACGCTTCTGATACCAGATAAGACTGGGACACGAGATTTTGTTGCCCAGTCCATTGACCGGTCGGCCACTTTTATGTCCACTGTTGTAGGACAGGGAGGAGTTCAAGATGGATTCCAAAAGGAAAATAGGATCTCTGCCCTGCATAAACATCAGGTAGAAAAATTTCACCCCATTGTCACTTTTTTCTAAAATTTTATATGCTTTGATGTTTTGCCTACATGTATGTCTGTGTGAGGGCATCAGATCCCATGGAACTGGAGTTACAGGCAGTTGGGAGCTGCCACGTGGGTGCTGGGACTTGATCCGAGTCCCCTGGAAGAGCAGTCAGTGCTCTTGACCACTGAGCCACCTCTCTAGCCCCCCATTTTAGTTATATTTAAAAATCTTGAAAATTAATAAGCTGTAAATAAAATTTCCAAGCATTGTGAAAAAAAAAAAGAATAGATTAAGGAAATTGTTTACATGCTACTTCCAGTAGTTTATTTACAAAATATTGACACAAAACTGGACTATCTAACAATTTTTAAGGAAGTACTTTTATTGCTATCTCTTTACAGGCTAGACATTATTATAAATAGGCACTATAAAGGCAAATTTTTCTCTATCTGTTCTTGTAAAGGAATAGTGAAGAAGCAATCCTTTAAATCAATAACTTTAATAGGCCAATTGGAATTTTAAGATTTTTGAAAATTTACAGACACATGACTTTAGCATCCAGTTAGCTTGAAATTTCAATGCCGTTTATTTGTAATTTTAGCTTTTGCCTCTTATCATTAATAACAGTTTGCCAAAACATCCTTTTTTCTTAACAAAGGAATATCAAATGGCCAAAAGACACTTAAGGAAATGTAAAATCTGATTTTTAAAAAGGGTTTTGTTTCTTTGGAGCTAGAGAGCTCACTTGGCAGTCAAGAACGTGGATCTGTAGCATCAAAGCTTGATTCCTGGAGCCCATATTGGGTGGCCCACAGTCAGCTGTAACTCTAGATACAGAAGAGAAGACTCTGTCCTCCACAGGCACCTGCACACACACACACTGAAAACCTATTTTGAAAAAGAAAAGGTAATGTGTAGATTTACATTGGTTTAATGTGTTAAGTTCTGATGTAATATATTCATGGATGTGGTAGACTGAATCAGCTCTCAAACTGCCTTCTAATTATATGAATCTATAATTCTAACTGAAAATGTGATCTCATGAGATACTCTTTAATATCTTTAAATATTTTCAGTATATGACCTAATGTGAAATATTCTTTTTTTAAAGTTTTTTATTGATACTTCTCTGCTCCCCTTCCCTGTCTCTCTCCTCCCCCCTTCAACCCTCCCCCAAGGTCCCCATGCTCCCAATTTACTCAGGAGATCTTGTCTTTTTATACTTTCTACTTCCCATGTAGAGTATATCTATGTAAGTCTCTCTTAGTGTCCTCATTGTTGTCTAAGTTCTCTGGGATTGTGGTTTGTAGACTGGCTTTCTTTGCTTTATGGTTAAAAACCACCTATGAGTGAGTACATGTGATAATTGTTTTTCTGGGTCTGGGTTACCTCACTCAAAATAATGTTTTCTAGTTCCATACATTTTCCTGCAAAATTCAAGCTGTTGTTACTTTTTTTCTGCTGTGTAATACTCCATTGTGTAAATGTAGCACATTTTTCTTATCCATTCTTCAATCAAGGAGCATTCAGGTTATTTCCAGGTTCTGGCTATGACAAACAAAGATGCTATAAGCATAGTTGAACACATGTCCTTGTGGCACGATTGAGCATCCTTTGGATATATACCCAAAAGTGGTATTAGGGTCTTGAGGAAGGTTGTTTCCTAATTTTCTGAGAAATCGCCACACTGACATCCAAAGGGGTTGATCATGTATTGCTATAGATGTTTTACTTTAAAATATATCAGCTTTTTCATGTGGCCATAAGATACATAAAATAATAAATACATTTATGTGTCTTAAGAAGCATAGATGAATAAAGATTAAGCTTTAAAGAATTATTCTAGTTGCTCCTTCCTTTATAAATATTCTGGAACTCCCACTATGTTTGAATGTGATTGGGAGTATATCTCAGTGGCAGAGTTCTTCCCCCACATATCTGGGTACCTCTTTGGAACTGGCTTCCTGTTCTGATGAAAATAAACAAATTTATTTAATCTCAAGGAGCATAGTTAAGTGTGACAAACAAGAATTATAATTAAAACAATGTAGTAGTCTTGAAAATGGGAAGATAGGTAAAAATATTGAAGAATATAAAAACAACTTTATTATGTTCACCAAAACCTGTGTGTAAAGATGTCAAGAATGTCCATTGTGGTTGTCCATGTTAGTAATTCTAGTGCATGGAAAAGAAGCTGAGCCCGGAGGATTGCTGTAAATTTTAGATAAGCTTGTTCTACAAAGTTCCAAGCCTACCTAAGAGACAATATGAGACATTGTCTCAGAAAAACAGAAACAAAAAATGTTTAAAATACCTCTATTTGACAATATCCTATGATATTTAATATTGACTGCCAATTTGACAGTATCTGAAATCTTCTAAGAGATGGCCCTGTCTATGAGCAATCATCTAGATTAGGGGAGTTGAGGTGAGAAGGAAGCCATTCTTTAGGCATGGCACAGATTTCATGAGAAGGAAAAAGAAGGGTGGAGAGATGACTCACTGGTGTATAATGTGTTCTGCTCTTCCAGAGAACTTGAGTTCAATTCCCAGCATCTACGTCAGATGGCTCACAACTGCTTGTAACTCCAGCACCTAACCTCTATGGGTCCCCACATGCACATGCCCACATAAAGACAGACAGATAGACACACACACACACACACACACACACACACACACACACACACATGCAAACTAAATATTAAAAAGTTAATTTTTAAAAGGAGAGAAAGCTGAGCACCCACATTTATCACTCTGTTACTTGACTGTAGGTGCAATGTGACCAACCATTTTTTGATTGTTTTCTTTAAATTCTTTCTTTTATTTTTGAGATTTTAACATAAGTACATCATTTCTCTCTTTCTTCACCCTCTACACACTCTCTTATACCCCTCTGTGCTCTCTTTCAAATTCATAGCCTCTTTTCCCACCTTCTGACAATGCAGCCATACATTGCCCTCCACAATAGACTATATCTCTTAGAACTCTAAGCCAAAGTAAATCCTTCCTTTCCTCAGTTGCTTTTGTCAGATATTTTTGTTTTTCTCTTTTTCTTTTTTGCATACCAATCCCAGTTCCCCTGCTCTCCTCTCCTCCCATTCCCCCACCTCCCCCAACCCCACCCCCATCCACACTGCAGAAAGGGTAAGGCCTGCTCTGGGAAGTCAACTAAGTTTGTCCCATCAACTCATTAAAACAGAACCAAGAAAGGCCCTGTCCCCTACTCCCCTATCCTCCCCATTGTGTCTAGGCTGAGTAAGGTGTCTTTCCATAGAGAATGGGCTCGAAAACATCAGTTCATGCATTAGGGTTAGATCCTGGTCCCACTGCCAGTAGCTCCAGAGCTGCTCAGCCACACCATTGTCACTTGCATTCAGACCTATGCAGGTTCCACAGTTGACAGTCCGGAGTCAGTGAGCTCCCAGTAGCTTGGGTCAGCTGATTCTGTGGGTTTTCCCATCATGATCTTGACCCTTTTGTTCATATTATTGCTGCTCCTTCTCTTGTACTCCGGTAACTCAGCCCAGTGGTTGGTTGTGGATCTCTCCATCTGCTCCCATCTCTTTTTGGATAAGGGTTCTATTGTCTCTGGCCTTGTGGACTGTAGGCTGGTTATCCTTTGCTTTATGTCTTTCTCAGATATATTGTTACAGCACCAATACGAGTAACTAATATCCCAGACTTGGAAACAATGCTATTACTATCTGCAATGGAATAGATAAAATTAGCTACTAAAGAGCACTGAGACCAAATGAAATGAAACTATTAAATATCTCATAAGCTCAGTCATATAGTCAAGGGGAAAATAGTCTGAATTCTGAAGGAAAAATATTATAAGATTCCAATATATAAAGTAATTGTATTAAAATTGAGGCAGGAAGTCAAGTGTGGCAGCACATACATGGAAGCCCAATCACTGGGAAGTTGTGGCAGGAGGATCATGGACTTTATGAAGCTACTGAATTGTACTTTGTGAAAATGCCATGTTTCTATTAAATTTACATTAAGGGTTAATGAGACGGCTCAGTAGGATAACCACTTGCCTGACAGGTGTGAGGCTCTCAGTTGGAATTGTCAGAATTCAAGTAAAGCTGGCTGTGGTCATGCGCATCTGTAATAGCAGTATTCTTACAAGTAGATGGGAAGTGGAGTCAGGAGAATAGCTGGAAGCTCCCAGACTAGATGACCTGCATATGCAGCAGAAAACCAGCAAAGAGACCTTGTCTCTAACAAGGTAGAAGGCAAAGGTCAATACCTAAGGTCGTGATCTCACCTCTGCATTTATTCTAGAGTAAACATGCCCACATATACACAAATGTGTGAGGACCCATGTAATTTTTACAGTAAGTGTATATTGAATTTTTTTGGTAAACGTGTTATGGAAGCAAGAAAACTTGATTAAAGATAAAGATTAGAAAAGTACAGCCGGTGGTGGTAGTACACATCTTTAATTTCAGTACTCAGGAGACAGAGGCAGGCGGATCTCTGTGAGTTCAAGGTCAGCCTGGTCTACTAGAGGTAGTTCCAGGACAGCTACAGCTGTGGTTACAGAGAGAAACCTGGTGTCAAAAAAGGAAAATTAAATGAAGGAAGAAAGAAAGATATACATTTGAGTGGGCTTTTCAAGAATGAGAAGGTATTTAAATGCAGAAATTATGGGAAGAATAACCATTCTAAATGTTTTGATTCCAGCCACACAGCAGTAGTGGAAACTTCCCAGGTACAGACAAGTGCTCAGGCAAAATACCTAGCTGCCCTGGGACCTTAAAAGGCCCTGCATGACCTACGTTCAGCATGGTTGTGTCACCTACATATGACACAGCTACATAAGACCTAGCATGCATACGTGAGCTCCGTCATCTGCGTATAATGTAGCTACATCAACTCCTGTGTGTGTGTGTGTGTGTGTGTGTGTGTGTGTGTGTGAGAGAGAGAGCTCAGCAGCCTTTAAAAGCTGGACACACCATCTCTAAGCTCTCTTTCTCCACACCAACTTCCTTAGGCCTGCGTACACGTGTCTCTCCAGTGGATTTCATTGTTTTCACTTGCGCTGGATAATTCATTGGTGCCATGACTCAGATGTGGTCCCCGCTATGAGACACTGCCGGGGTTGCCTCTAGCCTCTGGCTTTCAAGTCACCCAGACTGGAGCCAGTCAGGCTTCATTATCACCCAACCTATAGAGAGAATTCTCCCACAGGCCTTGTGTTGTTGCCTTTTTTTTTCACGGTTTTTCATGGTTTCAGCTATGGAAAACAAATCCTCAAAGGCCATCAGTCCAGTTTCTCCTACCCCCCAACTTTTAGAGGCCCTGAAACCCCAGGCCTTAATGCCCTACTTACAGATTCCCATGCTTGTCCATCTTTGTTTGAAAAGAAAATGGCCTTATTACCCTTTAAATAACAATTTAAAGTGGCTGCATAACAGCACCTTTGATCCCGATATTCTACAGGATATTTCTAACTGCTGTCAGCGCACAGGCAAATGGAAGGAGTTTCCCTATATCCAAGCCTTTACTACTTAAGCTCTAAGTCTAAGTCCTCTCTCATTGCAAGCTGTTCACCTGCTCACATGTTCCTAGCTATGCCAACTAAGACAGAGAAACACCCCACTTCTGCTCTGAACCCTGCTAACAAACCTCCACCTTTCCGACCTCAGCAGGAAGCTACTTCCACTCCTTCATCTCTCTCCCATACACACACTAAGTACTCCATCAACCCCTCATCTCTGATGCTAGGAGGCCTATGACCCACCTATCACCCTCCTCTCATGTGCTCAAGTGCTGCTAAGGAACCCAACCCTGACCAAGTCAAGCCAGCTGCAGTTCTGTTGTAAAAGGTGGCTGGCATAGATTGATCGGTCAGAGTACACGTCCCCTTTTCCCTCTCAAAACTCTCCCATATAGAACAAAAACTGGGTTCTTATATGTCTAATTCTACCTCTTTCATAAAGCAATTTCAATACATTACCCAATCATATAATCTCACCTTTCATAATATCTATATGAGCCTATCTAATAACCTACTTCCTGAAGAGTGAAGGTAAGTTTGGGAGCAGGGCAGACTACATGCAGATGAGGTTCACCAAACTAATGCAGCACACCCCCTGGGGGCAGAGGTGGTCCCCATCGAGAATCACACTGGGATTATAACACCCCAGATGGAATTTTAGTTAGAGACTGGATTTTGACTTGCCTTCTGTCAGGTCTCTGTAAGGCTGCCCTCAAGCCAGTAAACTATAATAAACTCTCAGAGGTTATTAAGGATGTGAAGGGAAATCCTTCTGCATTTTGGAACGCCTCACTAAAGCTCTGTTACACTATACTAACTTACATCCAGAAACCACAGAGGACAGATAGTTACACATTACTCATTCTTTTTCTCAGAACTACCCCGACATTAAGGCTAAACTTAGATGTTTGGAGAAAGGCCCCTTGACCCCACAGGCAGAAGTCTTAAGAGTTGGCCTTTAAGGTGTACCATGTAAGGAATGACAAAGCCTGTAATCATAACTGTCGAATGCCAGCCATTGCACCCCGACTGCCAAGGCAACAGACTTCCCAGTCTCCCCATCTGTGCTGTCCACCCTTGCCCCCCAGGGCTCAAGAACCTCCAGGCCCATGTTTCAAATGTGGTAAAACTGGTCAGATGCCAGAGCATGCCCTAATCCTCATATTGGTTCTGCAAGACCTTGTATAAGATGCCATAGGGAAGGACATTGAGCAGTTAATTGTCCTTGTGCACATTGTGACACAGAGACATCAAACCCAGAAAATTCGCAAGTTGACCTTCTATATTTGGCCATGAACAAGTGAGGCTGCCCAGGCTCCTTTGACCTGACCATAACCACCATCTGTAACAGGGAGCCACAGGTAAACATAACAGTGTCAGGATGGTCCATCTCCTTTCTCTTGGACACCAGAACCACATAATCAGTACTGAGGGAATTATGGGGGCCTACCTCTCCTTCTAGTTTCCCTATTATCAGGACAGGGGACAGCCTTATCTACCTCAGCAGACCCTACCACTTAATTGTGTTTTTATGTGTATTTATCTCACTCATTCATTTTCAGTCATGCCAACCTGCCTGGTACTTCTTATGGAAATAGATTTTTTAACAAAAATAGGAGCTTCCATTTTGTTTGCTCCTTCCATTCACCTTACCCCAGATTCGCCAACAGCTCCCCTCCTCCTCCTTCTAGCCTCCCACCCTCCCAGGTCCATTGTGTCTTTTCCTCTAACAGCCTCTCAGGTGGACCTCCAAGTCTGGGTCACCCAAAACCCCTCTGTTGCTAAACGCCATTCCCCCATTGTTACCCAATTACAAGATCCTACTAAGTATATTACCCAAGCTCAGTACCTGCCTCTCTCCAGAGCCTTAGGACACTTAAGCCTATCATCTCTGACTTTCTAAGAAAAAAGCTACTTCGCCCCACCTCTTCTCCCTTTAACACCCCTACACTTGCTGTTAGAAAAACTAATGGAACCTATGTTGAAATAGGGGCGCCGGGCCGCTTCCTGCCACCCGGCCACCCGCACGGCTAGCTTTACCCGAAATAATTATACGGAAACTGTATTCTTTTAAACACTGCTTGGCCCATTAGTTCCAGCCTCTTATTGGCTAGCTCATACATATTAATCTAACCCATTTCTAATAATCTGTGTAGCCCACGAGGTGGCTTACCAGAGAAGATCTTAACCTGTGTCTGTCTGGAGTGGGAGAATCATGGCAACTTCTGACTCAGCTTCTTTCTCCCAGCATTCTGTTCTGTCTGTCTAGTCCACCTACCTAATTTTCTGTCCTATGAGGGCCAAGGCAGTTTCTTTATTAGTTAACCAATGAAAGCAACAGATAAGATACAAGACCCACCTCCATCATTTCCCCCTTTTTCTGTTTAAACAAAAAAGAAAGGCTTTAACTTTAACATAGTAAAATTACATATAACAAAACAGTAAGTAAGAATTACAGTTACAATATTTATATCTATTTTATCTCTTATCATAACTAAGGAAAACTATAACTATTCATTCTTCAACTTCATCAAAGACTCCAGAAGGATATAATAATACCTAAGTAAACAGGAAGTCCAAAACTCTAGAAATGACAGAGACATCTCGCTGCCTGGACAGTCACCCAGAGTTCCTCTGTACCGTTGGGGCATCCATCTTCGGCCTTCAGGCCCATGGTATTTGTGTTAAACTCTCTTTCCCTTATTTTTAAGCCTTCTCAGGTTTTTAAGTGGATTTAGTCCATCATGTTGAGTGCCACTCTGTTGAAGGAACTGTGTCGGGCTGCGTCCCTGGCACCTGGCTGCCCGCATGGCTAGCTTATGCCCGAAATAACAACACACAAACTGTATTCATTTAAACACTGCTTGGCCCGTTTCTATTTAGCCTCTTCTAGGCTAATTCTCACATATTAATTTAGCCCATTTCTAATCATCTGTGTAGCACCTGCTAGGTGTGCTTACCGGGAAGATTCTAGCCTATGTCCATCCGGGGTCGGAGCTTCATCACTCGCGTCTGCCTCAGAGAGCAGAGCTATCGCGTCTCTGCTCGGGAGAGAGGAGCATGGCGTCTCTGAGCTCACTTCCTCTTCCTCCCAGCATTCTGTTCTGTCTACTCCGCCTACCTAATTTTCTGTCCTACGAGGGCCAAGGCAGTTTCTTTATTAGTTAACCAATGAAAGCAACAGATAAGATACAAGACCCACTTCTATCAAACCCATCTCCTGGTTCAAGACCTCTGGCTCATTAACTCCACAGTGGTCCCTCTTTATCCTATAGTGTTGAATCCTTACACACTTCTTTCTACTATCTCTCCAGGAACATCCCACTTCTCAGTTCTAGAACCCAAGGATGCTTTTTTTCTCTATTCCTCTCAGCTCTCAATCTCAAAAATAGCTTTGCCTTCACCTGGACTGACCCTGACACTCACTTCTCCACACAGCTCACCTGGACTGTCCTTCCTCAGGGATTCTGGGACAGCCCACACCTGTTTGGTCAGCTTTAGCTTCTGATCTACTCTCACTGTCTCTTCATAGTCTAAACTCATAAAGTATGTAGATGATATTTTACTTTGCAGTCCATACCTAGAGATTAGCAAAACTAATACCTCTGCTCTTTGAAATTTCTTGTCCAAAAAGGGCTATAGAGTCTCACCTTCTAAGGTCCAACTCTCTAACTCTCAGGTCATTTACTTGGGATTAACTATTACCCCCACCCAAAAGCCTATTACCATAGACAGACAAAAAACCTAATTCAGTACCTTGCAGTTCCTTATACAAAAGAAGAGGTTTTATTGTTCCTAGGAATAGCTGGCTTCCTTGCATTACTGGATCTCCTCATCTGCCTCTCAGCTCTCCGCATGAGCCCCTTCCCTTTCCCATTACTAAACCCTTCCATAGACTCCAGAAAGCCCCTATCCAGGCCCCAGCTCTTCATCTCCCAGATTTAACTCATCCTTTCTCCCTCTATGTAACAGAGAAGGAGGGATATGCCCTTGGGGTCCTAGGACATCAGCTGGAACCTTCCTTTGCACCTGTAGCATATCTGTCAAAGAAGTTACACCTCACCACTCAGGGCTGGGCACCCTGCATATGCACTTCAGTGGCCACTGAGCTTCTTATTCATGAGTCAAAGAAACTAATCTTTGAATCACCTCCCACTGTCTTCTCCCACCACAATCTGTCCCATCTCTTAACTTACAAAGGCTTACAAACCTTACCCCATTCCTGAGTTCTTTCCTTCCAGGTGTCACTAGTAGAAGATATCACACTCACTTTCCAATGCTGCCTACCCCTTAATATCTCAAATCTCCTACCTCATCCTAACATTAATTATTCCCCATCTCATTCCTGCACAGAGACCTTAGAGGATCTACTGCCCCCCTCACATATACAGGAGGGCAAACTGTCCCAGGCCACTTATATCTGGTACACAGATGACAGCTCCTTTTTATGTGAGGGAACCCATATGCTATAGTGTCAGACACTGAGGTGGTGGAGCCACAGGCACTCCCTGCCCATAACACTAATCAGCAGGCTGAATTAATAGCCCTTACCTGTGCCTTCCAGTTAGCACAGGGACAATCTTTAAATGTTTACACAGACTCCAAATATGCCTTTCACATCCTCCTGCCCATGCAGCTATCTGGAAGGAGCGTGGGCTTCTTATGATGAAAGGAGGATCCATAACTAACTCAGTTAACATCATGGACTTGTTAAAAGCCTCCCATCTCCCCAAAGCTATAGGAATGATTCACTGTTGGTCTCATCACACTAACAGTTAAATTATTTCCAAGGGAAATAATGAAGCTGACCAAGCAGCTAGAACAGCAGCATTCCAGAGCCCAAACCTACCTCAATCACCTCAGGGGGTTCATAGAGTACAACCCACATTCTCACAGACACCCCCTGGCATCCAGCAAATTCTGTTCTACCTACATCAGCTCTTTCATCCTAATAGCAAAGCTCTGTTTCATTTTGTCAAGACTCACCTCCAATCCACTCCCGTAGACTTAGAGTTCTTAAAAGCTATCACTGCCTCTTGTAAAATCTGTCAAAAGTCAAATCTCAAGACCAAATCATAACTTCCCTTTTCCCACTCACCAGACCAGGGGTTCCCTTCCAGGAACCGACTGGCAGCTAGATTTTACTCATATGCCCACAGTCAGATGAGTTAAATATCTCCTGGTGTGGTAGACACCATGTCTAGGTGGATTGAAGTGTTTTCCACCACTAAAAACGAGCCAAGGCCTGGAGAGATGGCTCAATGGTTAAGAGCATTGCCTGCTCTTCCAAAGGTCCTGAGTTCAATTCCCAGCAACCACATGGTGACTCACAACCATCTGCAATGAGGTCTGGTGCCCTCTTCTGGCCTTCAGGCATACACGCAGACAGAATATTGTATACATTATAAATTAATAAATTAATATTTAAAAAATAAAAAATAAATAAAAACAAGCTCAGACAGTTCCTGATGTTCTCTGAGAAACTGATTCCCAAATTTGGAATCTTAACCTCTCTTCAGTCAGATAATTGCCCAGAGTTTACCTCCCAGTTCTCTCAAACTTTATCTAAGGCTCTTAACATCCCCTGGCATTTTTATACCCCATACCATCCTCAGTCTTAAAGGAAGGTAAAACAAACTAACCATTCCTTTAAAAAGGTTCTTGTTAAGATGTTATAGGAGCTTCACCTTGACTGGGTAAAACTTTTGCCTCTGGCCCTTCTTAGGCTTAGGGCTCTCCCCAAAAGCCCCCTTTCCATCTTGCTCTTTGAACTCATGTATGGGTGGCCAGTTTTAACCCCCCAGCCACTCACCTAAAACCTCTCCCCTTCCTGATCACATGCTTACTCCGCTGTTATCCAATCTTCACTCCTTATTATGGGATTTTACCCATTGCTCGTTACTTTAATCATGTGCCAACCCATGTCACCACCAATTAAAATTGGAGATCAGGTACTATTCTCTTCCCCAGACCAACACCCCTCACTCCTTTCCCCTAAATGGCAGTAATTTTTAAAGTAATCTTTAAAGTAATTCTTGTACCTCCCACAATTGCCAAGCTTGAGCAACTCTCTCATTGGATCCACCTGTCTCACCTTAAACCTTTACTCTTCCAGCTCAGGATATCCCCTCATATATGGTAACCCAAACAGGGCCCTGTTCCCTTAAGTTCCAGAGGACACCAAAATCAGCCACTCTTTTTCCAGTTCCAGAAAAATAAAAGTCTCATTACTGTACTTAACTCTCCTGTGCCAAAACTTCATATACTCTCCCTCTTCCTCTTTCTCCTGTCTGCTTTATCAACTTCTCTATATCTCCAATGTCATGCTTAAATTTCCAGATTAACCACTCAGCTGTTATTACAGGGACCATCATTAAAGATAGAGCCAGAGGTACAAAGACTGCCAAGAGCCCCGGTGGTAAGAAACAATAATGAATTTGGGGACATTCACAGCCCCAAACTCCAAAAAACTCACAAAACAGACTTTAACAGAGCCGGTTTATCACTGCCTGCAGCAGTGTCTCCTGGATATTAAGGTAATACCATGATGCTAAAACAGATTTTCAAGACAGGGTTTCTCTGTGTAGCATTGGAGCCTGTCCTGGAACTCACTCTCTAGACCAGGCTGGCCTCAAACCCACAGAGATCCTTATGCCTCTGCCTCCCAATTGCTGGTTTTAAAGATATGAGCCACCACTGCCCAGCTACAAAACAGATTTTGACATAGCAGGTTTATCACTGACTGCAGCAGTGTCTCCTGGATGTTAAGCTAATACCATGATGCTAAAGAGAACAAGTGCTTAAGATTTGCTTCAGGTAAAACATTCAGGGATCTAATAATTTCCCTTTCTTTTCTTTCCTCTTCCCCATCATCTTCTATTCTAGCAGTATACTATCGTAACCATAAGCTTTTAATATGTCTAAAATTTATTTCTTTTTGAAACGTTTTTTTATAGGCTTGACAACCTTCTAGCATTTGAGCATCGCAGACCACACTTCTCCAGAACCTTTTTACTTGTTTTTAATGATTCTCACTATTAATGCTTGTTCCTTCAGAAATTTTGTATGGGCTTTGGTAAAGTATAAAAATGTGTACAATGGTAACCTCTCTAAACAAAATAATTCTTTGGAAAAAATTCTGACACCATGGTACCAGGAATTCCATTGTGCCCTTTAAGTTATACCAAGAATAGGAAAGTAAGAGA
The DNA here is from genome assembly GCF_014885135.2 of Alexandromys fortis. Lineage (NCBI taxonomy): Eukaryota > Metazoa > Chordata > Mammalia > Rodentia > Cricetidae > Alexandromys > Alexandromys fortis. The sequence goes on along the minus strand of NW_026067958.1, from coordinate 6,344,124 downwards.
TTTATTAGACACACCTGATCCCAAAGATGAAATGCCTACAGTTCAGATCCCAAGCCTGAGGTCATTAGGGCAAGAGATCCGTTAATAAATACAGAGAAATCAGAATCACCCAGTTTGATGGGAAATGGGTAATACATTAGGACCTTCCCTTTTGGGAGCCTCATGAGGAGAACAGTAAGACTAAGAAAGTGTAGTATAGCATCTGTTCCCCAAGTCCTTTTCTTGAGGTCAGGCATTTGAATAAGGGTCTTTATTCCCTTGGGAGCCTGAGGAAATTTTCTGCTTGATAAAGGGTCATTCTTCTCTGGCAAGAGGAACTTGTGGCCCTTTTATTAACATGTGACTGGTGCCTCTTGTCAAGATCAAGGCTCTCTTTCTCAACCCCTGATCTCAAGCCACACCCCAGGTTATATGCCACTTTCTTCCTATTTAATCCTATGTACAATAAAAAGTGTAGTTTTGTTTTAGTTAAACTCACCAGCAGCTAACCTAATTCACCCTCAGATCTTGTCCATGTCCCTCCCCACAACTCCACACAATCTCTTTGGAATCTGAATGCCCCTACCCTGCCAAAGCAGGTTTCCATAGATATAGGAGGTGAAACAAAGCATTAAGGAAAAAACTGAGGCAGGCAAAAAAAATCATATACATCATACCTTTTAAAATACTAGTTTTAGGTTTTGCAGAGAGATCTAGGATCTGTTCTTGGCACCCACTTCCAGGGTAACAATATCACATTTCCCTAAATCCAACAATGAAAAAAATCCGTTTTTAAAATGGAAAAGACTTTGATAGGCATTTCTACTGAAGGAGCAAAGCAAACTCTATTTTGAGAAAGAACTCTATTTTAGACAGGACATAACTAAGGGGTGGGGGTGCTGTAGAAAATCCTTCAGCCAGTAGCTTTTAAGTTGCCCGCCCACTTGGGTGTGGCCTCTTATACTATAAATGTAATGTAAAGTGCATGTTCACTCTCTCTTCCAGCCACTTGATTGGGTTGCTGTTTTCCTGTCCAAGCAGAGGACTGTGATCTGTGAGTCTACCCCTAAGTAAATAATCATTTATTGTGCTCAATTCTGAGCCAGTGTGGGATTTCTTTTTAGCATCTGACTTCATCTGGTGCCCACCTTGGGGCAGGACTGAAACCTCCTACAACAAATTGGCATGACAACATGCTCGACTGTATCCTCATGAAACCTGAGACAGCTTGGAAAGGAATTCTAGACACAAAAGAACAGAGATGAGCATGGCTTAAAGCCATAGCTCCTTTAAGTGAGGTTTTCCTGATTCAGCAGTATCAGAGAAAAAGCCATGTGGTTTTGAAACTGCAGCTTTCTGGGCCACACTGTCATCATGAACTCTGGCTCTTTCAGGAGGCCAAGCATTTAAATGGGGTTTATGGGCCATAGCTCACCATGTCCATCTGCTCTGTATGCGCTACCATACAGTTCATGAACACAGACAGAGATCTGGGTCATCCTTGAAATAGGAATGTCCCATTATTGTGTCCACAGAGCTCCTTATATAAAGATTCTTAACTGATAGCCACACCCCAGCCAAACCCACCAGAAACCACTCCCCTGCCATTAGGAACTCCTGAGGGTCTCATGCTCAGAGCAGCTGCAAGCATTACAATTTATTTACCAGAAATTCAGGATCGGGGGGGGGGGGCGGGGTGCAAAGCTCTCAACAATGGGCAACATTCTGCAAGTTACTTGGTGGCAGCATGGGGCAACTGGTTATCAGAGTTGAGGTGATGAGCATGGCTCCCACCTGGCAGTCTCAGAGGCAGTGAATGGACGTCCATCATGTCAGACTGGGTGGAGCAGGCAGGCAGGGCCATATTTGACCTAGTAATGCTGCTGCTTAGGTTTTTAAGAAGTGCTTAGCATTTTAAGAAGCAGTCCTGGTGATAAAAGGATTACAGATATGCAATAAAGACAAATTCAGATGGAAAAGACCTATAAATGGGTCATAGTGTTGAATAAATGTATGTAGCCTTGGGAGAGAAAAGAAAAAGAATATAGACAGTTATAATAAGTAAATGGTTTTTTAAAAAAGGAAAAGTCTTTAAAGATACAGAGTACATACAGCCATAGATTATAGGAGTAAAGTAAAATAAGCTATGTAAAGATGGAAAATACACAGAGAGTCTGGATTTTATATATATACATAGTGTTTTTTTTGACATTTTTGACTGTGAATGAGCTAAGTATAAAAAGACATTTCATTGTACAGGCTGCTAAGCTAAACCAACGCATATATCTTAAAGGTGTCTTGACTTCAAAATTTGGGTCTAAGGATACATTGCTTTGGAAAGAGGTTTTTCTTTTGTTTCCACAGAGGATGAGAACTTGTGGATTCCTTCCAGAGTAATGTGGTTTGATGAACCAAGACCCCCCCTGAAAGGTCACCATGAACATCCCCAAAAATACTTTGCATAACTAAAAGCAGGAAGCAGTTTGGAGAGAGCTATACCCATATTCCCAAATATTGTTTATAAATGTTTGTTTCATTTAAAGGGAGATAAGCTATAGAGATGAGTACATTGCATTGGTATAGATCTTGCTTTATTGATACAAAGTTAAGGTCAATTTTGTTATATGTATATTTTTGCTCTTGATAAAGGTATTGTGTTTGTGCAGCTCATTTAAAAATGTAATGTATAATTAAGAAATATAGATTAATAGGTAATCATTTATAATAGTCAAGCTTGTAGTCATGTTAGTTAGGTTTTCTAGATGTACAAAGATGTATTTCAGATGGATAGGCATTCTTTAAACTTTTCAAAGACTACAGAATATGGCATTTAAAATGTTTTAAGAACTTAGGACTTTTCATGACAATGAGACACATCTCCTGGCAGCACCAATCTGCTTCAAGAGAATGATGGGCATTGAAGATGCTTCTTATGAAGTTTGCTAGCCATTTAGGCAAGAAACTTCTCTTGCCTGGACTTCTTGATGCTATGCTTTATGAACTGGACATGCAGAGCCCACAGAGAAATGACTACTGATTTGCTTGATGTAAGAGTCTGCTAGACATTCTGCAGGACATAGAAGAAAGTGACTGACAAACTGCCAATATATGCAGAACTATTTTTGAAATTTCCTGTTTCATGGAAAAGTCTACCGGATACTATTAGCCTGTAGGCTAAAGATGGATGCCCTCAACAGTACAGAAGAACTTTGGTCTCTGTCAATTCTAGAGTTTTGGAAGTTACTTACAATGTACGTCCTGTTTACTTAGGTAATATTATGTCCTTCTGGAGTCTTTGATGGAGTTAAAGAATAGATAGTTATAGTTTTCTTTAGTTATAATAAAAGATAAAGTAGTTGTAAATATTGAAATTGTAACTCTTGCTTGATACCTGTTTTGTTGTATATAATTTTTCTGTGTTAAAGTTAAAACCTTCCTTTCTATTTAAACAGAAAAGGGGAGGTGATGTGGGATTTCCCTCTCTATGCTGTGATTACCACTGATTGATAAAAAAAAACTGCTTTAAGCCTATGGCAGGGAAGAACAGAACTGATGTGGGAGAGGCTTCTGTTTTGTATTGATTTCATTGGTTAATAAAGAAACTGCCTTGGCCCTTTAATAGGACAGAAAATTAGGTAGGCGGAGTAGACAGACAGAATGCTGGGAGAAAGAAGCCGAGTCAGTCAGTCACCATGATTCTCCCATCTGACACAAACGCAGGTTAAGATCTTTCCTGGTAAGCCAAACCTCGTGGGGCTACACAGATTATTAAAAATGGGTTAATTGAGATGTGAGAGTTAGCCAATGAGAGGCTGGAACTAATGGGCCAGGCAGTGTTCAAAAAAATATGGTTTCGGTGTAATTATTTTGGGTAAAGCTAGCTGTGCGGAGCTGGGCAGGAATGCAGTCCACCGCAGCTCCTACAACAGAGTGGTGCCCAAGCTAGCCAGTTGTCCGGGAGCTGGGGCGGCAGGAACACAGCATATGAACTAGGCCGGGAAAGCTAGGCTGAATGCTGGGAGAAAGAGGATGGAGTCAACAAGAAGCCATGTAGCCCCACCAGAGACAGATGCTGGAACTTTACCCAGTAAGCCACAGCCTCTTGGTGATACACACATTAATGGAGATGGGTTTATTTAAGATAGGAGTTAGCCATAAATAAACTTAGCTATTGGCCAAACAGTACTGCAAATAATTTGGTTTCTATGTGATTATTTCGGGGCTGAGTAGCCAGGAACAAGCAAGCAGGCTCCTACTAAAGGGGGAGTGTGAGTGCAGCCCAGACAAAGTCATAAACATTCCCAAGAAACTGCTAGCTTTGAGTCAAAGTGACCCATCAGGGTGTCCAAACAATATCTGCTTGCCTCATCCTTGTAGGTATCTGAGTAACTGCTGTTTTGAAATTCTTCTCTGCTGACAGTCATTGTTTTGAATTTCCCATTACCCCAACCAACAAATTCAAAAGTTGTACACTTTTATCCAATCCCAAAATGCCAAGGCTTGTGCCACCCTGCCTTGTTACCACCCTGCCTACAGTTTTCCCTCTAAAATCCCCCTACCCTGAAGACTCGGAGCTGCTCGTGTTGATTGTCAGATTGTGGTCCGAGTTAGCTAACTTGTAATCAATAAACCCCAGTGTGTATGCATCAGATGCCAGCTCTGTAGTGGTCTTTGGGGGTTCCATGTGGCACAGGCACAATACTACAGAGGGTCAATAATCCTGTAAAGTGCTCAGCAACACTAATTATTAAGTAAATGCAGGTCAGGGGCTGGAGAGATGGCTCAGTGGTTAAGAGCATTGCCTGCTCTTCCAAAGGTCCTGAGTTCAATTCCCAGCAACCACATGGTGGCTCACAACCATCTGTAATGAGTTCTGGTGCCCTCTTCTGGCCTGCAGACATACACACAAACAGACTATTGTATCCATAATGAATAAATAAATAAATATTTCAAAAAAAATGCAGGTCAACACTATGATGCCCAGATTGTGAGTTCCCCAAAGACCACCAAGGAGGCTGTATCCCTATGCAAAAGCAAAGAACCCTTATTCAAGCTCAGGCTTGGACCCTCTGAATGTCTGATGCAGCAGTACAAATGGATAATGCCCAACCCTGGTGGAGTAGAGTTTTTATTATAGTAGACGTTGGGCTGAGGGGATTTTCAGGGTTCAAGACTCTAATTGGCTGACATTCATCTAGGGGTGTCTTGGTGAAAGGAAATAGGTATGTGCTGAATTCAGGGACATCTGGTGATCTTAAGTACTCTTATCTAATGGTTGGGATATTTGGAATGTCAGGTACTTCCCTTAGATGCTGGCCCATTCCTGGTGGTATCAGCTTATGACTTTCTCTGGAACTGGGTGCTGCCTGCAAGTAAATGGAAACTCAGGCCTACTTTCTTGGCTGCTCTGTATCAAGTCTGCCATGGCAGCTGTGTAGACAGGGCCCCATACATGAGGCCAGGCTGCCCTGATCCCCATAAACACCACATCCATTAAATCTTGTCCACTGTCACACTGTTTACCCTGCTCTGGTATTTCAGGCAGATGTCCTGTAATACCACCTGGCTATCAGAAATTTTTAGGCACATATTTGATTATTTTTTTTATTTTAAAAAAAGACATTTGGGGCTGGAGAGATGGCTCAGTGGTTAAAAGCACTGGCTGCTGTTCCAGAGGTCCTGAGTTCAATTCCCAGCAACCACATGGTGGCTCACCACCATCTGTGATGAGATCTGGTGCCCTCTTCTGGCATGCGGGCATACATGGAGGCAGAATGTTGTATACATAAGAAATAAATAAATAAATCTTAAAAAAGGACATTTGTTATGATTTACGGCATGAGTGGGACCCTAGTGAGTCCCATGGCAGGTGAGGACTATGCGAGAGACTCCTTTGTGACAGGTGCGGGTGACAAATATGCCATACAGACAGAGTTTGAGTGTATTGAGAGAAAGGTAGAAGGAAAGGAAGGAGGGGGAAAAGGTCTGCCACCTCTTCAGAAGAGCAGCAGGAAAGAGAGATCAGGAGTTGAAGGAGTATTTGACTGGTGCGCTAGAATTAACCAGACCAACTCAAAAACACCAAATATAATTTAATAATTGGAAACGGGGAAAACTCACACAACCAGGGTATAAGTTCCGATTTCCAAAATACCGTGTGAAGAGAGCAAGTGCACCTGGATTCCCAGGTTTTTCTTCCCTGGCCCCAGGTGGCCACACCCTAGCCAAATGTGATTGGCTGAGCTTCCCCATCATCTCCCCCTTTTGTCTAAACAAGATCAAACCAAACCCAATACAACTATATACAATAGGAACAGATACCAAATATAAAATTACAAGCAACAAGCAATATAAAGCAAGAAACAAATAACAAAAGTTTTACTAAGCATTCTATTTTAAGGAATCTAAATAATGTATTGAAATTAAGTTTAGCTAAATCATAGGAGGGTAACTACAATGATCTAATCTTCAACTCCATCAAAGATCTGAGAAGGGAAGTAATATTACTTGAGCAACCAGGAAGTACAAATGAGAAACTTCCAAAATGTGTAACAAATGACAGAGACAACTGACTACCTGGGCAATCACCCAAAGTCTCATTTGTAATGTTGAGGCAACCAACTTTGGCTAAATCCTAACGTAACTGACATACCATTTTCAAAGACAAGAAACTTTTCAGAACTATCTTACCCTGTTTTGGCAGGATATGACAATCTTGTTTTCATCTATTTACGGATACTCTCTATCTCTGTCAGTGGTTGAGGTATGGGCTTTTCTTTGCCCAAAGGCCGGTTCTGCCAAGAAGGAGACAAGCTTCAAGTGGAGTGTCTTTGGTGCTCAACATTCTCTAGGGAGTAGAGCGGTGTTGCCAGGAATGATTGTGTCTCACTACCATGGAACTCTAGATTAGATTAAAGGCCATTTTCTACAACTCTTTGAAGAGGTTGAAGATCATACTATCTATACTAAATATAATCTCTATGTATCTAAAGAACCTGATTAGCCTAAATATAAATATGACAAACAGATAACTATTGATCTATAATTCTCGATACCTATCTAACTTGAAGACTAAGAGAATAAAAACTGTGCAATAAATGAGGACAATGGCCTCCAAATGTAAACAATGTATATCATTACATAAACAATATATATACGTATCTTAATCAGAGGTAGAAATGTACACAGCAATATGGTAAATATATATCGATTCAATATATATCAATACATAAAAAATGTTTTAAACAGAGGTAGAAGCATACTCACATACAGTATTCAATATAATTTAACTTTGTATCAATAAACAAGAATTGATACCAATATAATTTTCTAAAAACAATAACTCAAAAATACCAATCTATTATCCCATTACCAATTATCCCTCTTTTTTTTTTTTGAAGGTGTCAAGAAAGCCTTTTAATGAATCTATCTTACAAATGCACCAGAGAGTCACACAATGCTGCCTGCATTCAATGCAATTCTGGGCCACAAGCCCACACACTCCTTTGCAACTGGACCCATGATAGGAGAACCTTTCATCTTGCCTTTATTGTTTACTATGACCCCTGCGTTGTCTTTAAAATAGAGAAACACCCCATCTTTTCTTCAATATGACTTTCATTGTTGAATTACAACAGTTGGATGAACCTTTTTTCTTAGCTTTGGTTTGTTTTTCTTAACAGAGCCATCACCATGTCACCCACACCAGCAGCAGGAAGTCTGTTCAGTCGTCCCTTGATTCCCTTGTCAGCACAGTTGATCACAGCTCCTACCAGATGACCCAGGGATATTCGGAATTTTGCTCTTGAGGACCCACCACATCCTTGCTTCAACATCTTGAATACCCGGAAAGAATCTGGAGAGACACGGAAATGGGCAGGCGGGGGACGGGTTCCACAGGCAGAGCGCAGTGCAGGTGCGTGCAAAAATGTAGGTATCTAGGCCCAAATGTGAAGGCGTAAGTCACAAACAATGCCACACCAGTTTGGAATTATGATTAATAGGGTGGTATTTATTTAAAGAGGAAAAAACTTGCAGATCATCGTCCCAGACAACAGCCCTCTGCGCAACCAGGAAGGGAGTCTAGTTGCCGGCAGAGTAGGAAGTGAAGAGAGAGAGCAGAGGGAAGTAGGTGCTTTTTAAAGGAAGAGAGACCACGCCCCAATGGGCTGGTATCTCAGCAGCTATTGGTTGGAGGAGCAGAAGGACCTCCTGCAACACAAATGAATGCGGGTATGGCTCCAACTGACCAGAGCCATAAAAGGGCTCTACGAGCCCCACGTTGGGTGCCAAGTGAAGGTGTATTTGACTGTTGCGCTAGAATTAACCAGACTAGCTCAAAAACTGTAGTGATAAGAGCGGCAGGGCTGCGTCCACGGCACCCGGCCGCCCACAGCCCTGCCGCTCACATGGCTAGCTTATGCCCCAAGATAATTACACAGAAACTGTATTCTTTTAAACACTGTCTGACCCATTCGTTCCATCCTCTTATTGGCTAGCTCTTACATATTGTTCTAATCCATTTCTAATATTCTGTGTAGCCCACGAGGTGGCTTACCAGGGAGGATCTTAACCTGCGTCTGTCTGGAGTGGGAGAACCATGGTGACTCCTTACTCAGCTTCTTTCTCCCAGCATTCTGTTCTGTTTACTCCGCCTACCTAAGGGTTGGCCTATCAATGGGCCTAGGCAGTTTATTTAACCAATGACCTTCCTCCATCAAAAAACACCAAATATAATTTAATAATTGGAAACAGGGAAAACTCACACAACTGGGGTAAAAGTTACAATGTGCAAAACACTGTGTGAAGAGAACAAGTTCACCCGGATTCCCAGGTTTTTCTTCCCTGGTCCCAGGTGGCCACACCCTAGCCAAATGTGATTGGCTAAGTTTCCCCATCAGGGAGTGGGCAGAGTTTGTCTCTTGAAGGGAATTTTGCATCTACATACAATCAGGGAACTGCTTGCCATCCACAGATGTGATTTGTGGTGTGATACACTGTACCAGGTTCCCAAGGGGCAAGGCCAAGACCTGCCTGAATACTAACATCCCCCACATTTTTATTATTAAAAAGGTGATGAGTTAGGTGTGGCTGGTTAAGGAAATGAGGGCATTGAGTTCTTGGGACTCCTTCCTGCTGATTTGTGGGAGTTGAAATCTTGGGGGACCTAAGAAAATTCGGATGCTGGCTACATCCTGCGGTAGCTGGTTGTTTCATGGCTGTCCAGCTCTCTGGGACTGTCCCGTATCTCTTGCACCTGGAGAGGTGCTGTCAGATCAGAGGACAAGGTTAAGTTTAGGGGAAAAAATTCTTTAGGTTCATGTGATTGAGGGGGAGGGTGTCAGGACCAGGAGAAGATGGGGAGGCTTAATCTTCAATTACTAGGGCCTAGTAATTGAAGGAGGGGTGCATTTGGCCGGTTGGAGGTGAATCCTCCAAGTCAGCTCCTTGGAACTTGAAAGAAGTTTTTGAGTTTGTGAAAACGTAAGTTTTAGACACATCAGCATTTCCATTGTTTATAATCTGTACTGAAATTTTCATTGTATAAACGGCAGTATATTTATGCCATAAATGACCATGACATTTTTTTTTTTTTGCACAATGAAAAGTATCTTGGAGGTCTGTAGTTAGGAAGCCACCAAAGGGAATTTAAAACCTTGATCTTGCAGTTATGATCATGGTAGTGCACGTCCAGAGCTAGATTAATAGCTTATCAGAATTTCATTGATTAATGTAAAGACTATGGACCCTTGGAGTCCTAATATAACATTAATTATGAATATTACCCAAGTTCTGTGCTTCAAAATGATTTGTTCTAGAACTTTCTTTTGTGTTTGTATGTGAAACAATAGTCCCAGCAAAACCCTGTTTTTCTTCACTTTCTACTCTTATTCTTATTTTACCATTATTATTTTTAATTATTATCATTATTATTGTGGGATTTTGACATTTCATTTTTCTCTTTCTTTTTTTTCTTTTCTTGTCTTTTTCATCTTTCTTCTTTCTTTCTTTCTTTCTTTCTTTCTTTCTTTCTTTCTTTCTTTCTTTCTTTCTTTCTTTCCTTCCTTTCTTTCTTTCTTTCTTTCTTTCTTTCTTTCTTTCTTTCTTTCTTTCTTTCTTTCTTTCTTTCTTTCTTTCTTTCTTTTTTGACCAGATTCTTTCTGTGTAACACAGACTGGACTTGAACCTAAGCTCCTCCTGCATCAAATTCCTGAGTGCTGGGATTAGGCTGTTGTCTGTAAAGCTCAGCTAAATAACTACGGCATAGATTGCCATTAGTTCTTACAATCTTTTGTTTTTATTCATGGTACTGACCCCAGGACCTTGTGTATGTATATAAAGCACATGTTCTTTCGTCTCTGTACACCCAGCTGCTTACCTTAGAGCATCTTACTGTGATTTGTCCAACTTTGTCAGATTTCACTCAAGAAAAGAGAAATTGTACTAGGAATGCCATGCATTTATTAAAAAAAAAAAAGGTTGGCAAGACAAAGCTAGGGACTTTTTTAGGACTAGCTCCCAGATTTATGAATAAGGTGCTTGTTTGTGCTATCCAGGTCAACTGCCACAGAAACTGCTTTGATTGTTATAAATGTCAATAGTATCTTACTAAGTTGAGAAAGAGAGGTGAAAGAGGGTGTATTGATTGAGCAACTACCAAAATTAACAAGGCTAATTCATACAAACCAGGTTGCAAATATTTCAGCTCCTGGAAAAGAAGGGAAAGCAGCAGAGCATTTCACTTACAGACTTTGATTTTCTGCATGGACACAATGTACATTGCATTTTTAATCCCTTCATAATTGTAATTGCTTCTTGATTATAGTTTTCCCACACTAAACTACCTTTGCTGTGGCTTGGCATAAGATCTCCTGAAATCTCAGGTTAGATATTGGAATGCCCACACTGGAGATTGTGCTAAGATAGCCATACTTTGGATGTTAAATGGACGAGTTTATGATGTGTATAGCAAACCAAAATTAAAAAAATAAAGAGCAAGAGGGAGGGATCAAAACACTAGTCATATGCTTAAAACAAGCAGTGAAAACAGACTGAGGAACTCCTGTGAAGGTAGTCAGTTGTCATTTCAATAGAGAGAGAAGAACTGGGCAGTGTCCTCTCAAGTAAGCCTTTTTTTAAAATTGATATTTATTGAGCTCTACATTTTTCTCTGCTCCCCTCCCTGTCTCTCCCCTCCCCTTTCAGCCCTCCCCCAAGCTCTTCATGCTCCCAATTTACTCAGGAGATCTTGTCTTTTTATACTTTCTACTTCCTGTGTAGATTATATCTATGTAAGTCTCTCTTAGTGTCCTCATTGTTGTCTAAGTTCCCTGGGATTGTGATTTGTAGGCTGACTTTCTTTGCTTTATGTTTAAAAACCACCTATGAGTGAGTACATGTGATAATTGTTTTTCTGGGTCTGGGTTACCTCACTCAAAATAATGTTTTCTAGCTCCATTCATTTTTCTGCAAAATTCAAGCTGTTATTATTTTTTTGCTGTGTAAATTCTGTAAATGTACCACATTTTTCTTATCCATTCATCAATCAAGGGGCATTTAGGTTGTTTCCAGGTTCTGGCTATGACAAACAAAGCTACTATGAACAGAGTTGGGCACATGTCCTTGTGGCACAATTGAGCATCCTTTGGATATATACCCAAAAGTGGTATTACTGGCTCTTGAGAAAGGTTGTTTCCTAATTTTCTGAGAAATTGCCACACAGACATCCAAAGAGGTTGTACCAGCTTGCATTCCCAACAATACAGGAGTGTTCCCTTTTCCCCGCAACCTCTCCAGCATAAGTTGTCATCAGAGTTTTGGATCTTGGCTATTCTTACAGGTGTAAGATGGAATCTTAGAGTTGTCTTGATTTGCATTTCTCTGATGACTAAAGATGTTGAACATTTCCTTAAGTGTGTTTCACCCATTTTAGATTCCTCTGTTGAGAGTTCTCTGCTTAGTTCTGTACTCCATTTTTTATTGGATTGTGTGATTTTTTTGGTGTCCAATTTCTTGAGTTCTTTGTATATTTTGGAGATCAGACCTCTGTCTGATGTGAAGATCTTTTCCCATTCTGTAGGCTGTCGTTTTGTATTGTTGACAATGTCTTTTGTTTTACAGAATCTTTACAGTTTCAGGAGGTTCCATTTATTGATTGTTTCTCTCAGTGTCTGTGCTGCTGGGGTTATATTTAGGAAGTAGTGTCTTGTGCCAATGCGTTCAAGTGTACTTCCCACTTTCTCTTCTATAAGGTTCAGTGTGGCTGGCTTTATGTTGAGGTCTTTGATCCATTTGGACTTGAGTTTTGTGCATGGTGATAGATATGGGTCTATTTTCATTTTTCTATATGTTGATATCCAGTTNACTTGAGTTTTGTGCATGGTGATAGATATGGGTCTATTTTCATTTTTCTATATGTTGATATCCAGTTATGCCAGCACCACTTGTTAAATATGCTTTCTTTTTTTCACTTGATATTTTTTGCTTCTTTATCAAAGATCGGGTGTTTGAAGATGTGTGGATTGATATCCGGGTCTTCTATTCGGTTCAATTGGTCCTCCTGTCTGTTCTTATGCCAATACCAGGCTGTTTTCAGTATTGTAGCTCTGTAGTAGAGTTTGAAGTCAGGGATTGTGATGCCTCCAGAAGTTCTTTTATTGCCCAGGATTGTTTTGGCTACTCTGGGTTTTTTGATTTTCCAAATGAAGTTGAGTATCATTCTTTCAACGTCTTTGGAGAATTTTGCTGGGCATTGCATTGAATATGTAGATTGCTTTCAGTAAGATTGCCATTTTTACTATATTAATTCTTCCTACCCAAGAGCATGGAAGGTCTTTCCACTTTCTGGTGTCTTCTTCAATTTCTTTCTTCAAAGATTTAAAGTTCTTGTCATACAATTCTTCCACTTGTTTGCTTAGAGTTACTCTAAGATATTCTATGCTATTTGTGGCTATTGTGTAGGGTGTTGATTCTCTGATTTCTTTCCCGGCCCTTTTATCATCTGTGTACAGGAGGGCTACAGATTTTTTGAGTTAACCTTGTATCCTGAAATCTTGCTGAAAGTGTTTATGAGTTGTAGAAGTTCCTTGGTAGAGTTTTTGGGATCACTTATGCAAACTATCATATCATCAGCAAACAGAATTTGACTTCTTCTTTTTCAATTTGTTTCCCCTTGATCTCCCTTTGGTGTCTTATTGCTCTAGCTAGGAACTCAAGAACTATATTGAATAGGTATGGAGATAGTGGACAACTTTCTTGTTCCTGATTTCAGAGAAATTGCTGGGACTTTCCATTTAGTTTGATGTTGGTTGCTAACTTGCTGTATATTGCCTTAATTATGTTTAGGTATTGCCATGGACCTGCTCAGGGGAGCAACTCAGACTGTGGGAGAAGCAGGGTCTTGGTAACAGGAAGACACAAGTTCAGCGAATGACAGACAGATACAACACACAAGAGAGTGGTTGGAATTTGCTGGGTTTCACTGAATTCATGTTTTCATTATATAGTATTCAAACAAAGAACAAATCAGAAGGTCATGTATCATTGGTTGGCACAGTATGAAAGCTTCTTTTAGTCACATCTGCAATATTTAAGAAAAGTACATTATCAGGGACAGGTGTTAGACATAAAGCATCCTTAGAAGAGGAAATCTTGTCCTTGAGAATGTAAACCTCAGACAAATGGTTTAATCTTAAGAATAAAAAGTTTCTGTCTCATTATCACTATCATGGCCTTTCCTCTTCCTAACCCTTTCTTTATCTCATTTAGTGACCAAATATACCTAATCAGTTCTCTGCACCTATTGAAATATACTTTTTAGTACCTTCTTATGCAGCAGACATTTTGGGGATTGGGATCTAGCAAGCCTATCTATAAAGTTCAAAGTATAATGTAACAGTCTTTGTCCATCAACATTAACCCATCTATTCCCTTGCTCATCATACACCCTGTGTATAACAATGGTTCTGCTGTAGTCTTACACATTCCCATACTGTGCTTCCCTATCTAGAGCTGTTCCTGAAGAGAATGATCCTTGTCTTGTATATATAAATACTATCATTATTATGAAAGAGATTGTGCAAAGCTCATATGACACAGAGCCAGCTAATCACAAAAACCTGTCTATCGCCCAAGGGCAGCCAATAAGGGGCTGTCTGCCATTGACCTCCAGGAAGCCTAGTCCCATGGGACACGTAGCTCCCATCCAGAATAATGACATGCTTTTTCCGCATCTAATGAAATGATCATATGGTTTTTTTTTTCAGTTTATTTTTTTTACTTCTGATGAATATTTTTATTTATTTATTAAAGATTTCTGTCTCTTCCCCGCCACTGCCTCGCATTTCCCTCCCCCAATCAAGTCCCCCTCCCTCGTCAGCTCAAAGAGCAATCAGGGTTCCCGGCCCTGTGGGAAGTCCAAGGTCCTCCCACCTCCTTCCAGGTCTAGTAAGGTGAGCATCCAAACTGCCTAGGCTTCACCAAAGCCAGTATGTGCAGTAGGATCAAAAACCCATTGCCATTGTTCTTGAGTTCTCAGTAGTCCTCATTGTCCACTATGTTCAGCAAGTCCGGTTTTATCCCAGGCTTTTTCAGACCCAGTCCAGCTGGCCTTGGTGAGTTCCCGATAGAACATCCCCCTTGTCTCAGTGTGTGGGTGCACCCCTCGCGGTCCTGAGTTCCTTGCTTGTGCTCTCTCTCCTTCTGCTCCTGATTTGGACCTTGAGATTTCAGTCCGGTGCTCCAATGTGGGTCTCTGTCTCTGTCTCCTTTCATCGCCTGATGAAGTTTAATATTCAGGAGGATGCCTATATGATTTTCTTTGGGTTCTCCTTCTTATTTAGCTTCTCTAAGAACCCGAATTATAGGTTCAATGTCCTTTATTTATGGCTAGAAACCAAATATGAGTGAGAACATCCCATGTTCCTCTTTTTGGGTCTGGCTTACCTCACTCAGGATGGTGTTTTCTATTTCCATCCATTTGCCTGCAAACTTCAAGAAGTCCTTGTTTTTTACTGCTGAGTAGTACTCTAATATGTATATATTCCATACTTTCTTCATCCATTCTTCAATTGAAGGGCATCTAGGTTGTTTCCAGGTTCTGGCTATTACAAACAATGCTGCTATAAACATAGTAGAGCATATACTTTTGTTGTGTGATAAGGCCTCTCTTGGGTATATTCCCAAGAGTGGTATTGCTGGGTCCATGGGTAGGTTGATCCCAAATTTCCTGAGAAACCTCCACACTGCTTTCCAGAGTGGTTGCACAAGTTTGCATTCCCACCAGCAATGGATGAGTGTACCCCTTTCTCCACAACCTCTCCAGCAAAGGCTATCATTGGTGTTTTTGATTTTTGCCATTCTGACAGGTGTAAGATGGTATCTTAAAGTTGTCTTGATTTGCATTTCCCTGATCGCTAAGGAAGTTGAGCATGACCTTAGGTGTCTTTTGGCCATTTGAACTTCTTCTGTTGAGAGATCTCTGTTCAACTCAGTGCCCCATTTTATAATTGGGTTGATTAGCCTTTTACGGTCTAGTTTCTTGAGTTCTTTATATATTTTGGAGATCAGACCTTTGTCAGTTGAGGGGTTGGTGAAGATCTTCTCCCAGTCAGTGGGTTGCCTTTCTGTCTTAGCGACAGTGTCCTTTGCTTTACAGAAGCTTCTCAGTCTCAGGAGGTCCCATTTATTCGATGAGGCCCTTACTGTCTGTGCTGCTGGGGTTATACGTAGGAAGTGGTCTCCTGTGCCCACGTGTTCTAGAGTACTTCCCACTTTCTCTTCAATCAGGTTCAGTGTGTTTGGACTGATATTGAGGTCTTTCACCCACTTGGACTTGAGTTTTGTGCATGGTGATAGATATGGGTCTATTTTCATTCTTCTACAGATTGACATCCAGTTTTGCCAGCACAATTTGTTGAAGATGCTCTCTTTTTTCCATTGTATACTTTTAGCTCCTTTATCGAAAATCAGGTGTTCATATGTTTGTGGGTTAAAGTCAGGGTCTTCTATTCGATTCCATTGGTCGACTTCTCTGTTTTTATGCCAATACCAAGCTGTTTTCAATACTGTAGCTCTGTAATAGAGTTTGAAGTCAGGGATGGTAATGCCTCCAGACGTTCCTTTATTGTATAAGATTGTTTTGGCTATCCTGGGTTTTTTGTTTTTCCATATAAAGTTGATTATTGTCTTCTCCAGATCTGTGAAGAATTTTGATGGGATTTTGATGGGGATTGCATTGAATCTATAGATTGCTTTTGGTAGAATTGCCATTTTTACTATGTTGATCCTCCCAATCCAAGAGCAAGGGAGGTCCTTCCATTTTCTGGTGTCCTCCTCTATTTCTTTCTTCAAAGACTTGAAGTTCTTGTCAAATAGATCTTTCACTTCCTTGGTCAGGGTTACCCCAAGATATTTTATGCTCTTTGTGGCTATCGTGAAAGGTGATGCTTCTGTGATTTCCCTCTCTGTTTCCTTATCCTTAGTGTATAGGAAGGCAACTGATTTTTTGGAGTTGATCTTGTATCCAGCCACGCTACTAAAGGTGTTTATCAGCTGTAGGAGTTCTTTGGTAGAATTTTTGGGGTCGCTTATGTATACTATCATGTCATCTGCAAATAACGAAAGCTTAACTTCTTCCTTTCCAATACGAATCCCCTTGATCCCCTTATGTTGTCTTATTGCTATTGCTAGAACTTCAAGCACTATATTGAAGAGGTATGGAGAGAGTGGACATCCTTGTCTTGTTCCTGATTTTAGTGGGATGGCTTTGAGTTTTTCTCCATTTAATTTAATGTTGGCTGTCAGCTTGCTGTAAATAGCTTTTATTATATTTAGGTATGACCCTTGTATCCCTAATCTCTTCAAGACCTTTATCATAAAGGGGTGTTGAATTTTGTCGAATGCTTTTTCAGCATCTAATGAAATGATCATATCGTTTTTTTCTTTCAGTTTATTTATATGGTGGATTACATTGATAGATTTGTGTGTGTTGAACCAGTCCTGCATCTCTGGGATGAAGCCTACTTGATCATAATGGATAATTTTTTAATGTGTTCTTGGATTCGGTTTGCCAGTATTTTATTGAGAATTTTTGCGTCGATATTCATGAGTAAGATAGGCCTGTAATTCTCTTTCTTGGTTGGGTCTTTGTGTGGTTTTGGTACCAGGGTAACTGTAGCTTCAAAAAAGGAGTTTGGCAATGACTCTTCTGTTTCTATATTGTGAAATACATTAAGGAGTACAGGTATTAGCTCTTCTTGGAAGTTCTGGTAGAATTCTGCATTGAAACCATCTGGTCCTGGGCTTCTTTTGGAAGGGAGATTTTTGATAACAGTTTCTAGTTCTTCGCGACTAACAGGTCTATTTAGATCTTTCACCTGGTCTTGGTTTAGCTTTGGTATATGGTACTTATCTAAAAAAAAATGTCCATTTCTTTTGCATTTTCCAGTTTTGTGGCATAGGCTTTTGTAGTAAGATCTAATGATTCTCTGAATTTCCTCTGTGTCTGTGGTAATGTCCCCTTTTTTATTTTTGATCTTATTTATTTGCGTGTTCTCTCTCTGTTGTCCAATTAGTTTGAATAGGGGTTGTCGATCTTGTTGATTTTCTCTAAGAACCAACTTTTTGTTTCATTGATTCTTCGGACTGTTTTGTCTGTTTCTATTTTGTTGATTTCAGCCCTTAGTTTGATTATTTCCAGTCTTCTCCTCCTCCTGGGCACGTCTGCTTCTTTTTTTCTAGAGCTTTCAGGTGTGCTGTTAAGTCTCCAATGTATGCTTTCTCTGTTTTCTTTAAGCGGGCACTTAGTGCTATGAACTTTCCTCTTAGCACTGCTTTCATCGTGTCCCATAGGTTTGAGTATGTTGTCTCTTTATTTTTATTAAATTCAAGGAAGACTTTAATTTCCTTCTTAATTTCTTCCTTGACCCAGGTGTGGTTCAGTAGTTGACTGTTCAGTTTCCATGAGTTTGTCGGCTTTCTGGGGGTAGCATTGTTGTTGCCTTCTAACTTTAATCCGTGGTGATCTGATAAGACACAGGTGGACACTGATATTCTTTTGTATCTGTGGAGGTTTCCTTTGTTTCCGAGTATATGGTCAATTTTTGAGAAGGTTCCATGAGCTGCAGAGAAGAAGGTATATTCTTTCCTATTTGGGTGGAGTGTTCTGTAGATGTCTGTTAAGTCCATTTGCTTCATTACCTCCAATAATTCTCTTAATTCTCTATTAGGTTTCTGTCTGATTGACCTGTCCATTGGAGAGAGAGGTGTGTTGAAGTCTCCTACTATTAGTGTGTGTGGTTTTATGTCTGCCTTGAGTTTTAGAAATATTTCTTTTACATAAGTGGGTGCTTTTATATTAGGGGCATAGATATTCAGGATTGAGATGTCATCCTGATGAATTGTTCCTGTTATGAGTATAAAGTGTCCATCTCGATCTCTTCTGATTGATTTTAGTTTGAAGTCAGTTTTGTTGGAAATTAGTATGGCCACACCTGCTTTTTTGTTAGGACCATTTGCTTGAAAGACCTTTTCCCAACCTTTTACTCTGAGTAGATGCCTGTCTTTGTGGTTGAGATGTGTTTCTTGCAAACAGCAGAATGTTGGATCCTGTTTTCGTATCCAATCCCTTAGCCTGTGCCTTTTTATAGGTGAATTGAGACCATTAATATTAAGTGATATTAGTGACCAGTGGTTGTTTACTCCGGTTATTCTTACTGTTTTCGGTAGTAGAGTTTGTGTGTGTCCCTTCTTTGAGTTGTACTGGTGAAGGTTCGCTAGATTCCTGAGTTATTGTAGTCAGTGTTGGCAATGTTGGATTCCTTGGGTTGCGATTTTCCTTCTATTACTTTCTGTAGCGCTGGATTTGTGGCTACGTATTGTTTAAATTTGTTCTTATCCTGGAATGTCTTGTTTTCTCCATTGATAGTGAATACTAGCTTGGCTGGGTATAGAAGTTTGGGTTTGCATCCATGGTCTCTTAGTTTTTGCAGTACCTCTATCCAGGACCTTCTGGCTTTCATGGTTTCCATAGAGAAGTCAGGTGTAAGTCTGATCGGTTTACCTTTATAAGTTACTTGGCCTTTTTCCTTTGCAGCTGTTAATATTCTTTCTTTAATCTGTATATTCTGTGTTTTGATTATTATATGGTGAGGGGATTTTTTTTTGATCCAGTCTATTTGGTGTTCTGTATGCTTTTTGAATATTCATAGGAAAAACTTTCTTTATGTTGGGAAAGTTTTCTTCCATAATTTTGTTAAAAATATTTTCTGGGCCTTTGAGCTGTGACTCTTCTCCTTCTTCTATCCCTATTATTTTTAGGTTTGGTCTTT
This sequence comes from Alexandromys fortis, assembly GCF_014885135.2. Classification (NCBI taxonomy): domain Eukaryota; kingdom Metazoa; phylum Chordata; class Mammalia; order Rodentia; family Cricetidae; genus Alexandromys; species Alexandromys fortis. The sequence goes on along the minus strand of NW_026067958.1, from coordinate 6,324,817 downwards.
TTATTGTGTTCCATATTTCCTGAATGTTTTGTGATGAGAATTTGTTGGCTTTGCTGTTTTCTTTGATCAGTGCATTTATTTTCTCTATGGTGTCCTCAGAATCTGAGATTCTTTCTTCTATCTCTTGTATTCTATTAATTATGCTTGTTTCTGTAGTCTCTGCTCGTTGACCTAGATTTTCCTTATCTAACTGGCCCTCAGTTTGTGTTTTCTTCCTTGCTTCCATTTCAGTTTTCAATTCTTGAACTGTTTCCATTACCTGTTTGATCGTTTTTTCTTGGTTTCCCAGGGTATCATTTACATATTTACTTATTTCTTCAAACTTTTGGTTATACTTCTCATCCATTTTTATAAGGGCATTTTTTTACGTGTTGTTTGAGGTACTCTATTGCTTTCATAAAGTCAATTTTTTCCACTTCTTCTGAGCTTGGATGTTCAGGTCCTTCTGTTGTAAGTTCATTGGGTTCTGGTGTTTTCATGTTGTTTTTCAGATTGTTGGGTCAATTCTTGCCTTGGTGCCTGCCCATTCCTCCTACTGATGCTATCTAGTGGGTCTTCTAAAAAAAACAGGATCAGATTTCCCTGCCCTCACTCCGTTTCCTGGCTCCCACTGTGGGCCAAGATTCCTCTCACTACTCAGGAGGGTCTACAGGAACAGGACCAGGTTCCCTGTTCACCAGGAACCTCGCCAACAAAAGGCCTACCACTCTGCAAGCAAGCCACCAAAACAAAGACACTGCTGCTGCCCTCTGCCCCGAGCACCCAACCCAGCGCCCAAACAGGCTGTACTGGGTGATTCTGCGACCCAAGAAAGGGAGGGAGAAGGAAGGAAGCCTCTGGGGGCAAGCTGGGATGGGTCAGGGAGAGAGAGGTCGCAGCAGAGGAGGAGCAGCCCCAGTAGAGGGGAGCAGCCCCCACAGGCTGACCAGGGAGTCAAGGGGGTTGGGGAATGCCCCTGCTCCTTTTCCTGGGTCCCGCAGCGGGTCAAGTATACTCTCACCACTGTGCCACATCTGTGCCCATCTCTCTACTGTGGGATTTTTTTCCAACTTCTTTATGTAGGTGTTTAGTGCTATGAACTTGCCTCTTAACACTGCTTTCACTGTGTCCCATAAATTTGGGTATGTTCTGTGGTCATTTTCATTGAATTTTAGGAAGTCTTTAATTTCCCCCTTTATTTCTTCTTTGACCCATTGAGGATTCAGGTAAGCATAGTTTGATTTCCATGTGTTTGTGGGTTTTCTGGAATTGGTATTGCTGTTGACTTCTAGTTTTAAAACATGGTGATCTGATAAGGTACATTGGGTTATTCCAATTTTTTTTTATTTGTTGAGGTTTATTACTGAGTATGTGATCAATTTTTGAGAAGGTTCCATGAGGTGCTCAGAAGAAGGTATATTCTTTTCTGTTTGGATGGAATATTCTATAGATGTCTGTTAAGTCCATTTGAGTCATAACATCTATTAGTTCTCTTATTTCTCTGTTTATTTTTTTTGTCTGATTGACCCGTCCAGTGGTGAGAGGGGAGTGTTGAAGTCTTCCACTATTAGTGTGTGGGGTTTAATATATGATTTAAGCTTTAGAAGTGTTTCTTTGATATATGAGGGTGCCCTTGTATTTGGGGCATAGATGTTCAGTATTGAAATTTCCTCTTGATGGGTTTTTCCTGTGATAATATGAATGTGCTTCTTTGTCTCTTTTGACTGATTTTAGCTTGAAGTCTATTTTGTTGGATATTAGGATAGCTTCACCCACTTGTTTCTTTTTTTAATATTTATTTATTATTTATTATGTGTACAATGGTCTATCTATGTGTATGCCTGTAGGCCAGAAGAGGGCACCAGCCCTTATTACAGATGATTGTGAGCCATTATGTGGTTGCTGGGAATTGAACTCAGGACCTTTGGAAGAGCAGGCAATGCTCTTAACCACTGAGCCATCTCTCCAGCCCCACCCACTTGTTTCTTAGGTCCATTTTATTGGTATATTTTTTCCCAACCTTTTACTCTGAGACGATATCTGTCTTTGAGGTTGAGATGTGTTTCTTGTATGCAGAAGAGGGGTGGATTTTGTTTTCTTATTCAATCTGTTAACCTGTGTCTGTTTATGGGTGAATTGAGTCCATTTATATTAAGGGATATTAATGACCAGTGGTTGCTATCTCCTGTCAATTTATTTTTCATCGTTGGTGATGTTAATTTGTGAATTTTTTTTCTTCTTTGGGATTTGCTCTAATGAGATCATCAATTGTCTGTGTCAGTGTAGCCATCTTCCTTGGGTTGAAAATTTTCTTCTATTATTTTGTGTAGGGCTGGGTTTGTAACTAGGTATTGGTTAAATCTAGATTTGTCATGGAATATCTTGTTTTGTCCTTCTATGGTGATCAACAGTTTTGCTGGGCATAGTAGTCTGGGCTGGCATCCGTGGTCTCTTAATGTCTGCATAATGTTTGACCATGACCTTCTGGCTTTCGTTGTCTCCAATGAGAAATCAGTTATAATTCTGATAGGTCTGCCTTAAATGTTACTTGGCCTTTTTCCTTTGCAGCTCTTCATATTCTTTCTTCACTCTGTATGTTTAGTGTTTTGATTATTATGTGGCAAGAGGACTTTTTTTTGGATACAGTCTATTTGTGTTCTGTAAGCTTCTTGTATCTTCATAGGAATATCTTTCTGTAGGTAGGGAAAGTTTTCTTTTATGATTTTGTTAAATAAATTTTCTGTGCCTTTGAGTTGAACTTCTTCTTCTATACCTATTATTCTAAGATTTGGCCTTTTTGTGGTGTACCATATTTCATGGATATTTTGGGTTAAGCTTTTGTTAGATTTAATGTTTTCTTTAACTGATACATCTATTTTCTCTATTGTATCTTCAGCGCTTGAGATTCTCTCTTCCATTTCTTGTATTCTGTTGTTCATGCTTGTGTTCCTGATCTTTTTTCTCATGATTTCTGTTTCTATAATTCTTTTGACTTGTGTTTTCTTTCTTTTTTTCTATCTCAGTTTTCAAGTCCTGAATAGTTTCTTTTATATGTTTGAGTTCTTTTTCTTGGTTTTCTTTAAGAGATTTGCTGATATCTTCCATTTTTTGTTTGTTTTTTACTCCATTTCTTTAAGGTAATTTCTCATTTCATCTTTAAGAATTTCAAACATTCTCTTGAGATTATTTTTTAGATCATTTTCTTCTGGTTCCTCTATATTTGGTTGTTCAGGTCTTATTTTTGTAGGGTCTTTAGGTTTTACTGGTATTGTGTTGCTCTTTGTGGTATAACTGTGATCTTACCTTTTCTACTCATTTTTTCCTCTAATAGGTGTGGTTGGGGCTGTCTGAGATTCTGTTGAATAATCTTCTAGGTGCCAGTGAATCCAAAGCTCAGATGATTGTTCCTCTTGGTATAGTCAGTGTCATAGTTCTAGTTACCCCGTTGGTTATTCCTGTTCCTGGAGATAGCTCAGTGCTCCTGTGCTTTGGTTTGCTCCCTTTGAGTTTGCTGCTCCCTTGGAGTTTACTGTCTCAGGCCTACTTTGGCATAGGCTGCTGGCTTTGATCTGTTTCTGTAAATCTTGGTCTGGATCTCCTCTTGCAGAAGTCCCTGGCTTGGAGTTGGACCTGTTCTGGTGGCGATTGCTGACTCTAGATCTGTTGCTGGTTCGATTGTGATCTGCCTGTGATCCGCTTGTATCCCGGGACTGGGTTTGCTCCTGTCTTCTGCTCCTGGTGGAGCTTGTACTCTCTGTTCCAGTGGAAATCTCAGACTCATCAAGTCGTTGGCTCAATCCTGGTCTGCCAGTGTCCCAGGACTGGGTTGGCTCCCAGGGCTGAATTTGCTCCTGGCTTCTGCTCCCAGTGGAGCTTGTCTCCTCAGGCTAAAGTGAGCCTTCTTAGTGAAAGAACAAATAACAGAGAGATGACATCATCGAGGCAGGCATTTGCAGACACCCAGCCAGAATGGACAGACAGGGGAAGATGAGGTAGTCATTATCAGTTGGAGTTCCCAGTGAGCTTTCTCTCCATGGATGAGTTGCCCATCGTAAACCCCATTCCCTTTTGGACTGCAGGCACCTTTATGTCATGGGATTAGAGACAACCGGTTTAAGATAGTTTACCTTCTAACTCTCGAGTTGTTTTGTTGTTCTCTCCTCCCTGCCCCAGATCCTCTCCAGATAAGGGGGTCTCAGAGAACTCTTGATGTAAACATATTGGGAACTGAAGTGAGTGGGAGGGGGAAACCCTGCTTCTAGAGCCAGCAGCTCAGTAGACTTGGAAAGCATACGATGATTTACCAACATAATGCTCATTGCAGATCTTCTTTCCTATGTTAAATTAATAATCAGATCTGCCTGAAAATTAGCCTGTGGGTCTTTTGTTTCAAATATTATAACTACATAAAATGACTTCTGCCATCAACTGTAATAAAAACTGAAGTGACATTCATACCTCATTCTGGCTTCTGAAATCCTCTCATGGGCTTTGCTAAACTGGAAGGAATGTTCTATTAATCTTTCTTTCCTTTCTGGAGATTCCTGGATAGCAATTTTATTTTTTTTCCTTCGATTCTGGGCATAAAGTCCAAGACCTCATGCCTTCAAGACACATATCCTATTCTGAGCTGAATCATCACCCTTTTATTATCAATTTGACAAGAAGCAAGGGGAGGCTGAATGTGGTGCCTCCCAGCTTTAATCCCAGCATTTGGAGGGCAGAAGCAGGCAGATCTCTGTGAATTTAAGGGAAGCTTGGTCTACAGAGTAAGTTGTCTACAGAGTTGCTCCACAGAGGCATGCCTGGGCTACATAGTGAGATCCTTTCTCGAGAAGAAGGAAAAATAGGAGGAGGAGTAGAATGACTGGTATGTGCTGTCAGTCCCACAGAATGAGAGTAAAGATCCATTGCCCAGATTCTTTTTGGGGGGATGGATTTTTTGTTTTGTTTTGTCTATTTTTTGTTTCTTCTTTTTAAAGGCAGGTTTTCTCTATAGCTTTGGAACCTGTCCTGAAGCTCACGTTGTAAACCAGGTGAACTAATAGGTATTTGCCTGTCTCTACCTCTCGAGTGCCACTACTTCCTGGCTTTCCAAATTCTTCTAGTTGAATTAAGCAAGCTTTATTTTTTGTGAGACAGGGTTATCTCCCTAAAGTGGGGGTTTGAGAAAATAGCATAGAACATAAGGGAAGGTGGGGTTGATATTTACCCCAAAACTTCAATGCTTGGGGTTTTTCAAAGGTTTAGTTATGTAAGAATTTAGCAGAACATTTCAAAATTATTTGCCAGACATATTATCTTATCAGGGTGGAGGTTAGGGCATAGGGTGTGGAACATGTCAAATTCCAGTAAATAGATCAAGACATGGTCAAACCCAAGTTTTACAGAAAAAATAAACTTATTTTGACCTTGTAACAAGGTAGATTTTAATCTTAAGATGGAGCCAGGCTGGTCCATCAGCACCAGGCCCTGGGCTCAATTCTCATAGCCAGGGGAGGAAGAAGCAATAATAGCATCAGTGGCAGCAGTGGGTGGCAGCAGCAGCAATAGTAGTAGCAAAGAGAAAATAATTCAGGGTTTCAGAATTTCAGAATGTTAGTGAATTCCCTATTATGAACTGGATTGTGTCCTTTCTTCTTCTGGGTTTGATATGAAGTGTCCTCCAAAAAGCTTATGCATTTGTTAAAAGTTCCCCCCCCCAAGTTGTTTATACTATTAAGAGATGATTAGATCACCAGGCACTGATGTTATCATCAGTTTAACCCATGAATGAGTTTGTAGCTGAGTGTGCTATTAGGAGGAAGGGCCTGCTGGAGGAAAAAGGTCACTAGGACTCACTCTCTCCCTGTCTCCTTCTCTTTGTCTCTCTCTGTCTCTCTGCCTGTTCTCTGAGAGTCTCTCTCTCCTCATAAAATGAGTACATTTATTTCAGCATGCATTCCCCATGCACTACCCCAGTACAAGCTCACATTACTGGGGCTAAACAAGTCATAGACTAAAACCTTGAATTCTAAGAGCCAAGGTAACCTCCTTTCCTTAAGTTTCTTTCTCAAGTGTCCTGCCACAGTGATGAACAGTTGACTAGTACCCCTCCTGGATTTATGTGTGGATTCCTAACCTCCTATACTTTGTATTTGACTATACTCAGAGTCAGGTTTTAAGATAAGTAATTAAGAGGAAAATTAAGTAATTAGAGTAGGGCCCTAATTAAATACACTGAGGTTTTAATGTCCTAATAAAAAGAGGGAAAGGGGGCTGGAGAGATGGCTCAGTGGTTAAGAGCACTGCCTGCTCTTCCAGAGGTCCTAAGTTCAATTCTCAGCAAACACATGGTGGCTCCCAACCATCTGTAATGAGATCTAGTGCCCTTTTCTGGTTTTCTGGCACCAGAAGACTGTATACATAATAAATAAATTGTAAAAAAATAAAATAAATAAAAAGAGGGAAAGAAACATGGGTTGATGTGTCCAGAGAAAATGCCATGTGAGGACACACATATTATCATGCAAGGAGGGAGTCCTCAGGAGAAACCTTGATTAGGATTTGTATGGACCAGAACTTGAGAAATACCTTTCTGTTGTCCTAGCTAACTCTCAGTGGCTCAGAGACAATACAATCGTCTTCACTTTCTATGCACATAGACGAGAGGTGTGATGGTGTATTTTGTCAGTTTGTTGGGAAACAGAGCCCTGGGCATGTGTGTGTGTGTGTGTGTGTGTGTGTGTGTGTGTGTGTTTCCAGAGAGCATTAGCTTTCAGAGAAGGGGAGATTGACCCACCTTTCCAATGGATGGCTCAGATAGTAAGAAGTATGAGGAGAAAGCCATGTCGTTTTCCTTTCTCCACTTTTTCCTAAGTGAATGCTGTTGCCACCAGGCTCCAGAATCTCTGGCCTTCCAACGTGAATTGACTTGTAATTCTCCTGGGAGCTTCCAGGCCTGATTGTTGCCAAGGCGTCCAGCTTTGTGGACTGAGCAGCTGCTGAGTTCTCTGCCCCCCTTTTGTGTAGACAGCAGTTGCTAGACCACCCCACTTCTATCCTCTTCAACCGAATAACTTTCTTCATCACTGTTCTATTGCTGTGAAAAGACACCATAGCCACGACAACTCTTATGATAGAAAGCATTTAATTGTGGGTTTGCTTAGAGTTTCGGGGGTTAGTTCATTATGGCCATGGCAGGAGGCAAGGACGGTGCTGGAGTAGTAACTAAGCGTTAAGTGCTGCATCCTAATTCTTAGGGAGAGAGAGAGAGAGAGAGAGAGAGAGAGAGAGAGAGAGAGAGAGAGAGAGAGAGAGAGAGAGGNAGAGAGAGAGAGAGAGAGAGAGAGAGAGAGAGAGAGAAAGAGAGAGAGGAGAGAGGGGAGAAAGAGAGAGAGAGAGAGAGAGAGAGAGAGAGAGAGAGAGAAACTTGATAGCCCACCCCTGTGACACATTTCCTCCAACAAGGCCATACCTCCATTCTAATCCTTTCAAACAGTTCCACTCCCCAGGGACTTAGCATTCAAATATTTGGGCCTCCAGGGCTATTCTTATTCAAATCACCACAGTACCCTTTATACATTTTCCTTTGAGTCTATTTCCCTACATAACCCTACCCTAACACAAGAAATTCTGCCCTGTGGGGATGACTTCAGTGGGTGTGGCGGGACCATTTTGAGGGTGGAGGACCAGTTGGGAAGAGCCCTGGCTTCCTGATTGTAGCTTCATTCCAGTACCTCACATTGGCTTTCTGTATTCTAGGTTGCTGACCACCAACTTAGCATTCTGGGACGTAGCATTGTGAATTATCTATACAGAATTCTGAAGTTTTTCCAGTATTCTTTGTGTGCCTGATAACATCAGCAGTTATGAACTAAATAATCTTTTTTTTTTTTTTGTTTGCCTATCTCACATCTCTTTTTGTTTAAGTGATTTCTGATAAAGTCGCTTGTCTTGTAGCCCAGGCTGACCTCCAACAGGCAATCCTTCTGGTTCAACTTCCCCAGTGCTAGAATTACAAGGGTAAATTGCCATGCTCAGCTATATAGCATATCTCGTAATCGCTCAGAAGCAAAGTCTGTTATTGTCAGCAATATTTTGAATAATATTTTAAAGCTCAATCTGTAAAATTTTCTCCCATATGTCCAGAATGTGTAGTTCACCAACTTTTTTCATTACCAAATTAATTCACTTAAGTCCATGAAATGAAAGGTACAGATGCTGGGGACATAGCTTACCTGGTGTTTGCTTGCCTACTATGCACAAAGCCCTAGTTTAACCCTCAGCACTGCAAAACCAAGATGTGGTGGCGCACACCTGCCTTCCCACTACTGAAGAGTTGGAAGCACGAGGAGCAGTTCAAGGTCTTGGGTACACACTAAGTTAGTATGGACTACAACAGACGTGTCTCATTAAGTGAGTAAATAAATAAATGGCCTGATTTATAGGCTGGCAATTGTCATTAAATTAAATATAAACAGTTACTCTTTATTTAACTGCAGTTTCTTTTTCTTTTATCCTGGTGGGTATGTGCATGTGTGTGTGTGTGTGTGTGTGTGTGGTGTGAGGGTGTGTGTGTGTGTGTGGTGTGAGAGTGTGTGTGAGGGTGTGTGTGTGTGTGTGTGCATAAATCTGTACAGTGTGTGGAGGCCAGGGGTCAATGTCAGGCCTCTATCTTCAGGAGCCTTTCACCACAAAGTTTTTGTTGGTTGGCTGTTGTTCATTCATCTGGCCAGCGAGCCTGAAGCTGAGGAAACAGAAGCACTTGTCTGTAAAATACTTCTTTATCTGGAGATAAAGTCTTCATGACTGCATGAGCATCTGTTTACGCACCGCACTCTCTCCCCAGTGTCTGTTTCATTTCTTCTCTACTTCCTCTTCACCTCCTTGTTGTGTGTGGCGCACACAGAGGAGTATGTTCAAGTTCATGTGCCTTTGTACACATATTCCAAGGCCAGAGCAGGACACCGGGCCACTTTCTCTATTGTTCTCAGCCTTATTTCACTGAGACGAGGTCTCTGACTAAAACCGACTCCAGCTATATAGGCTAGGCTGGCTGGTCAGTAAATTAAGGGGTTTGCCTCCTGATACTGGGGTTACAGGCAAACATAGCCATCTTGCCTTTTAACACGGGCTCTATGGACTTGAACTCAGGTCCTTAAGCTCACACAGTAAGCACTGTTACTATACTTTACCTTCCACAGCCCCCTCACTCTTGCTGACCCCACTTAGTCTCTCCTGCTTCCATGTTACTCACATTCCGGTACCTTTTCTTGTTTCCCTTCCCCTTCCCTTTAGTTTTCTTCCAGAAAAATATAGCTTTCACCTCAAAGACAATCTGAGACAGTATTTTTGTTGTTGCTGGCTTGTCGTTTGTTATTTTGAGACAGGGTATATGTATAGTGTGGGCTGGCCTCAAACACAAGAGGTAGCTGAGGATGACCTTGAACTCTTGACCCTTCTGCTCCCACCTCCTGAGTGCTAGGATAACAGTCCTGCACCACCATAGTTTATTCTGAGCCAAATACGAATGACCCAGGAATGCAGGATCAGTTTACTGTGAAATACAAGTTTCAGGGCCAGTGAGCTGTCTCTGGGGCTGAAGGTGACTGCCTCAAAGCCTGAATTTGATCCTAGAACCCACATGAGGGGAAGAAAAAATTAACTCCTGCAAATTGTCCTCTGATGGTCACTGGAATTGTAACACACACACACACACACACAAATAAATAAATAAATAAATATGTAATACAAAAAGACACATTCTGAAAGATAAAAACTCATGGTCAGAACTTGGGGTTCAACCTGAAGATCTGGAAAGCAAAAGAGCCAGCCACTGGCCCTTACCTCGACTTCAGACTGAAATGACAATTCTGTCTCTACTAATCTTAGAATGAGACTGTGTGTTGAGAGCTGTTTCCTCCAGTTTTATAATTTTCTCTAGGGCTGGGATTAAAGGCATGCACCACCATGATCAAAGGCATTCACCACCGGTTTCTATGGCAACTAGTGTGGCTACTGGGATTAAGGGTTCATGTCATTATGGCTACTGGGATTAAAGGTGTATGTTACCATTATCTTGTCTGTAAGGCTGACCAGTGTAAGGCTCTCAGATATTCAGGCAGGCTTCATTTATTAAAATACAATTGAAATGCCACTACACTGTTCCATCTTGGAAGCAGTTATATCTATGTTTAGAGCTGTTATTAGTTATAGAAACAGATAAATTAATAAATTGTAACTGGAGGGGTCTCTCCTGTTTGCCAGTCCCGAATAACTACTCTGAGGCTTAATAATAATTGCAAACTGTTTGACATATTAGCACAGGCTTACTATTAACTAGCCCTTAAAATTTAAAGTAACCGATTTTTATTATTCTATCGTTTACCATGAGGCTTGTGGCTTTTCCTCACATCTTCTTACCTACATCTTGCTTCCCCAGCTGCTGCTGGCATCTCCCTGACTCCGTCCTTTTTCTCCCTGCATCTCTGTTTGGATTTCCCCATCTGGTTCTATTTCTGCCTGGCTATTAGCCAAACCAGTTTCTTTATTAACCAATGGTAATAAAACTTATTCACAACATACAGAAGAACTTTCCACATCAATAAGTCAGTGTCTTTACCAGATACACCTCAGGAAGGAAAATTAGATGAGTGAGAGAAATAAACTCTGCTACTATCTGATGGCATTCTTAACTTCTAGATTGATAGAAATGAGTAGTCGACTAAAAGACACTTCAAAGGTGTTGAAATAAGAGCGGCAGCACCCTGGCCACCTGGCTAGCTTATGCCCGAAATAACAACACACAAACTGTATTCATTTAAAGACCGCTTGGCCCATTTCTATTTAGCCTCTTCTAGGCTAACTCTCGCACCTGGACTAACCCATTTCTAATAATCTGTGTAAGCACCCCAAGGTGCGCTTACTGGGAAGATTCTAGCCTACGTCCATCCTGGGTCGGAGGAGCTTCATTGCGTGCATCTGCCTGGGAGAGTGGAGCATGCCTCTCTGCTCCAGAGAGCAGAGCTGTCGGGTCTACCTGGGAGAGCTGAGCATGGCGTCTCTGCTCCAGAGCAGAGCTGTTGAGTCTACCCGGGAGAGCTGAGCATGGTGTCTCTGCTCCAGAGAGCAGAGCTGTCAGGTCTGACCTCACTTCCTCTTTCTCCCAGAATTCTCTTCTGTTTACTCCACTCACCTATGTTCTAACCAATAAAATGGGCCAAGCCATTTTCTTTATTAGCCAATGACCTTCCTCCATCACAAAGGTTTTACCTAATACTCGAAAAGGATATTAGGTCAGAGTTACGGCTAGCAAACAAATGGTTATTAAGTGTACTAAAAATAGGGGCTAGAGAAATGGCTCAGCAGCTAAGAGCATGGCTGTTCTTCTAGAGGACTCAGGTTTGAGTAGATTCCCAGCACCCACTTGGTGGTCTGGGTGCCCTCCTCTTCCCTTTGCCTGCATCAGGCACACTTGCACTCACTGCTCACGTTTACACGCCAACAAAACAGCCATACACATAAAAAGTAAATAAAATACTTTTTTTACAAAAAAGGATGCTAGAAATAGCTCATGATTTTTTTTTTATTTGCTTGGTTTTTGTTTTTCAAGATGGTGAGTTTCTGTGTGGCCCTGTCTGACTTAGTACTGGCTCTGTAGACCAGGATAGTCAATGTGTTCTCCAGCAATGAGATTATCAATGTGTGCCACCAGATCTGGATGTTTTTCTTTAAATATGGGCCTCATATCCAACTCAGGTCCTCCTGTTTGCCACAAAGTACTTTCCTGACCAAACCATCTCCTCAGTCCCTTATAGCACAAGTTCTTCATTCATCCCCAGGGTAGTTTGAATGTAATTGGTCCCTTTAAGCCCATAATACCTTAATCTCAAAATCTAATAGGGAGTAGCATTATTGGGAGGTGTAGGTTTGTTGGAGTGGGTATGACCTTGCTGTAGGAAGTGTGTCAGTATGGGGGCGGGCTTTGATGTTTTATACACTCAGGATACCACCCAGTGTGTCTGTAGACTTCCTGTTGCCTGCAAGGGGAAAGACACTTGGCTACATCTCCAGCACCATGTCTTCCTGCACACCGCCATATTCCCTACTATGATGGACTGAACCTCTGAATTGTAGGCAAGTCCCCCGAATTAAATGGTTTTTTTTATAACCTAAGTTGCCATAATCATGGTGTCTCCTCACAGCCATAGTAAACCCTAGCCAAGACGATCCCAATGGTGGTTAATATCAATTGTCACTTCAAGGTGCTTGTGGTCAAACCTGATAACCTGAGTTTGATTCTGGGACCTACATGGTACAGAGAAAACCAACTTATGTAATTTTTTCTCTGATCTCCACACAGTTACCATGGCATCTGAGCTCTCTCACACATACACATACTTACACACCCATAACATGTATACATACATACAAAGTAAGCAAATTATGCAATAAATTTTTTTTTGATTTTTCAAGGCATGGTTTCTCTGTGTAGCTTTGAAGCCTGTGCTGGAACTCACTCTATAGACCAGGCTGGCCTCGAACTCACAGAGATCCACCTGCTTTTGCCTCCCAAGAGCTGGGATTAAAGGCGGGTACCACCACAGCCTGACTGGAATATTTTTTTTTTTTTAAATAAAGAATAGAGACTTGCTCTCTCGGCCTTATCCGACACCCCTGCGCCATGAGAGCTAAGTGGAGGAAGAAGAGAATGCATAGACTGAAGCGCAAGAGAAGAAAGATGAGGCAGAGGTCCAAGTAAACTCGCCTGTCCACCCATGAAGGCCGCAGGAGCAGCAGGAAGGGACGTTGGATGCCGGGACAAGTTGGACTGAGCTGCAGTGGGAAAAAGTCTCCGGACCCGCGACCTTGCCACCTGCTTGCAGAGACCACAGAGAGACTGCCTGCCATCATGACAACAGCCCTGCTGGCCCTTTGCCCTGGACCTATGGCGTTCTGGACTAGTTCTGTCCTCACTTGTGGCCAATTGTAACTTGTGTACAATAGGCCATCTTTGTCGCTCTCAGCTGAAAAAAAGAAAAAAAAAGAATAGAGACTTTAGGGAACCATTAATTAATACAGAAGAAAAGGGTAAATAACCTTTAAGGTGTCTGAAAAGTCATAAGGAATCATATTATTACCTATCTACCTAAAATTACATAGAAGTCTGTAAATACATAGATAGTTTGAGTGAAATTCCCACCTAGGCTGACAGTGCCTCTTCCTCTAAGAGCCATAGATTATTTAAGAAAAGTCCCAAGCACCGGGAATGAAAAGCCCTTTTAAGTTGTTGGTCATGGTTGCCCAAGAGTCTCCCAACACATTACAGGCTGTTGCTGCTTTTCTTGGTTGTCTCCCAGAACTTGAAGGTAAGTCCCCATTGCTAAAGACATCATACACACATTGGTGCATGTCTTTAACCCCAGTTCTTGGGAGGCAGAGGCAGGCAGAACTCTGAGTTTGAGACCAGCCAGGTTTACAGAGTGAGTTCCAAGATAGCCAGGGCGACACAGAGAAAACTTATCTTGAAAAACAAAAAACAAAATGAAACAAAACAAACAAACAAAAAAAACCCATATGCTTCAAACAGCAGACCCAGTGGATCCAAGCTTGTTATGACCCAAAAGCCTCCTTCCTGAGGACTATTTTCACAATACCAGAATGTGCCATGCAAGCTTCCAAAGGAAAGGAGCAATCAATGATCCTGCCCAGTTGTGATGCTATGAACCACAACACTGGCCAGCGTTGCACAATAACCCTAAGGGTGCAGTGACAGAATGCGTAGTTGGTGGTAATCAAGAGCTTTCCAATTAAATTTAAAGCCTACACATCCAGAGAGAAATGGTGGAAACCCAGCCAGCTACTCGGGGTTAATGAACTCACGGATCTTGGAGGAGAACCTACGACTGCCACTTTACTAAGCTAGCAGAATCTCTAACTCCATGTTAAATATGTGTTCTTATACCCATAGGGAAGTAGAGCTCTCACCCCTTGATCAAGAAATTTCACTTTGCAGTATGTGGAGACCATTACAGAAAGCCACAAGGAATAAAAATGTGGAGAACGAGTAACCAGATAGTACCCAGCTCTAACTGGGAGATCTGCAGTGTAGCACTTGCACCATAGGCTCAGGGGGCATTGCAGAAGAAGGGGCAGGAAGACTGTAAGAGCCAGAGAAACAGGAAGCGTGCTTTGAGATTTCATCTGCTAGACGTGCCAGGGAAGCCTCACTAACAAAGTTTCATTAACATGGCTGTCCAATCAAAACCTGAAGGAGGACACCAATACTAACATGGAAGAGGGATCCATCAGGTCTAACCCTTGACAGAGAATTACAGGAAACTATAAGGAGAAACAGTCTTCTCCAGGGAAGACCTCCCCAACTGGTTATCAAATACCAAGTGGTCAGCTTTGAAATCATGTACATATAAATACATTATAGAGACTGAGCAGGTTGTATTTGCATATTTTGGAATCTATATATGTATCATACATCTATGTAATAATTTAAGAAGTAGAGGCAATGTTTTGAAGAAGAACAAGTGGGGAATACACAGAATTGGAGGAAGGAAAGAGAAGGAGGAATGAAAAATTATATATATTATTATATATGTAACCATTTTTAATTTAAAACTATCCTATCTCTGTGAAGGCAGAAGGGGAGACAACTCACTGGTTAAGTGCATGCACTGCTTGTGCAGAGGACTGGAGTACAGTTCTCGGCATTCATGCCACGCAACTCCAGCTGCAGGGGCATGTAATGTGCCTAGTCTCAACAAGCACGTGCATTCATGTGCACATACCCGCACACAGACATGTACTCACACACACAAGGTTTGACAAATTGGAGGCAATAAAAAGAAACAAAAGTAATGAATACAAATCTCCTCAAAACCTGTGACTGGTCTGCGTCTTGGCTATTGCGATACAGCGGCAATAGACACAGATGTGCATGGTATCTCTGTGGTATGCAGACACACAGCCCTTTGGGCACATATCAGGAAGCGAAGTAGCTGAATCATATGGTAGCTCTATTTTTAGTCTTTTGAGGAACTTCAAAGTGGTTTTTGTCATGACTGCGCAAATTTACAAGTCTTGTACCAACGCACAAGGATTCATCATTCCCCATGACTCTCCACGTCTTTGCCAGTATTTATTGTCATTGATTTCTTTTTCTTTTTTTTATTGTTAGTTTTTGTTTGTTTGTTTGTTTGTTTTCAAGGCAGAGGTTCAGTTTCTCTGTGTATCCCTGGCCGTCCTGGAATTTATTTTGTAGACTAGGTTGGCCTCGAACTCACAGAGATCCGAGATTGCCTCTGCTTCTCAAGAGCAGGGATTAAAGGTGTGCACGACTTTTTTTTTTTCCTGTGCTATTGGAGTCTTTCTTTAATATACTGTCCTTGTCTAATTCTGTATGTTTAGTTGTTGGGCTTTTTTTTTTTTTTTTGCCACACCAACTCCAGTGTCGTCTGTGTGACATGACACATGTCATTATGCCGGATGGAAGCTACGTGTCCTATGGGACTAGGCTTCCTGAAGGTCAATGGCAGATGGCCTGGTATTGGCCGCCCTTGAGGCATAGACGGGTTTCTTGATTAGCTGGCTATGCAAGATATGGGCTTTGCACAATCTCTTTTATAATAACGATATTCTATATATCTACCAAGACAAGGATTATCTCTTCAGGAACAGCTCTGGGATAGGGAAGCACAGTATGGGAATGTATAAGACTACAGCAGAACCCTTGTCATACACAGGGTGTATGATGAGCAAGGGAATAGATGGGCTAATGTTGATGGACAAAGACTGTTATTTTATACTTTCAACTTTATGGATAGGCTTGGTAGATCCCACCTTATGGTGTCCTCTGCATAAGAAGGTACTAAAAAGTATATTTCAACAGGTACAGAGAACTGATTAGGCATATTTGGTCACTAAATGAGATAAAGAAAGGGTTAGGAAGAGGAAAAGCCATGATAGTGATAATGAGACAGAAACTTTTTTTCTTAAGATTAAACCGTTTGTCTGAGGTTTACGTTCCCAAGGACAAGATTTCCTCTTCTAAGGATGCTTTATGTCTAACACCTGTCCCTGATAATATGTTTTTCTTAAATATTGCAGATGTGACTAAAGGAAGCTTTCATACTGTGCCAACCAATGATACATGACCTTCTGATTTGTTCTTTGTTTGAATACTATATAATGAAAACATGAATCCAGTAAAAATCGCAGCAGATTCCAACCACTCTCTTGTGTGTTGTATCTGTTTGTCATTCGCTGAACTTGTGCCTTCCTGTTACCAAGACCCTGCTTCTCCCACGGTCTGAGTGGCTCCCCTGAGCTGGTCCATGGCATTTTTCCTCTTTCTTTCTTTGTTTCTTTCTTTGTTTCCTTCCTTCCTTCCTTCCTTCCTTCCTTCCTTCCTTCCTTCCTTCCTTCCTTCCTTCTTTTTTGTTTCAAGACAGGGTCTCTCTGTGTAGATTAGGAGCCTGGCCTGGAACTCTGTAGAACAGGCTGGCCTGAACTCAGAAAGATCCTCCTACCTCTGCCTCCTTAATTGTTCAGATTACAGGCGCGCACCACCACTGCCTGGCTTTACATATGAATTTTAAGATTCTTTCTTTTTCTAGTTCTCTGAGGAATTACATTTCTGACAATTAATGTTGATTGTCACCTTGACAGAATCTCGAATCTTCTAGGAGACAAGCCTGTGGACACACTTCTGAAGGAGTTTCTAGATTGGGATTAGTCTCTGAGGGATTGGAGAGATGACTCAGCAATTAAGAACATTGGATTGCTCTTCCAGAAGTCCTGAGTTTGCGTCCCAGCACCCATGTCACGTCCCACAACTGCTTGTAACTCCAGCTCCCAGGGATCTGCCTCTCCTGGCTTCCTATGGCGTTGTACTTATGTGCACAAACCCACACTCACATAGACATCTAATAATTTAAAACAAATATTGTAATAAAAAAGAAGGGTAAACTTCTGAGGATGTCTATGGTAGATTATCTGATTAGACAAATTGATGTAGGGAGACCCACATGGTCCCTAGGTGAAATCACTTCCTGAGCGTGGGCTGGATAATAAGAGGAAAATTCTAACTCCAACTCTCTGTAGCTTTGGAGCCTGTCCTGGAACTAGCTCTTGTAGACCAGACTGGAGACAAACTCACAGAATTCTGCCTGCCTCTGGGATTAAAGGCGTGAGCCACCACTGCCTGGCGACAATGCTAACTCTCATTGCTTTCTATTTCTTGAGTATGGCTGTGGTATGACCAGCTGCCTGAAGCACTTGACTCTGTGATTTCCTCTTCAAGATGAACTGTGAGGCAAAAGAAATTCTTTTGTTGCTTTGGTGTGTGTGTGTGTGTGTATGTGCATGTGTGTGCATGTGTGTGTGTGTGTGTGTGTGAATGTATGTGTGTGTATGGTTTTTCAAGACAGTGTTTCTGTGTGTGACAATCGTGGCTATTCTGGAGCTCACTTTGTAGTCCAGGCTGGCCTCAAACTCACAGAGAACCACCTGCCTCTGCCTTCCCAGTGCTGGGATTAATTAAGGTGGCGCTACAACACCTGACTATGTCAGGGTGTTTTTATCAAAGGACCAGGAGAAGTAATTAAGACAGTATTAGAATTTTGGTGGAAATTTTATTAAATCTGTAGATTCCTTACTGTAAGATATTCCTTTTATAAAGTAAGAACTTTCCCCCCGGTCTCATCTGTGAGGAGAGTTTACAGACTTTTCATTCCAGCCTCCTCCCTTGACAGCAAGATTTTCATTCAATCCCAAAGAAACCTGAAGTGCAGAATCTCTCTTTCCCCGCTTAAAGTTGTTAACTTGAACATTTAGATGAGAATCACCTTTATGCTTCTTGGAACTAATAGAAGATGATGAAGATTCTGCTGTTTATGCAATAATCTGTGAACACGTACAGAGTTTTATATAAATTTAAACCAGTTTTTAAAACAAAACTGAATTCAACCACCATAAAATGGATTCAAAGGAAAGTTAATTTATGAGATTAAGAGGTCAACAGAATACATACTACAGTGCTGGAAGACACCAGGGAGGATCTTTTAACTGAATGAGAATGATCTGAACTGAAGAATATTATCTGGTTTTACAACAGCTCCCTGTTTACGACAGATTGGGCCCTGTCTCATTTGCAGCTGAGGCACAGTGGATTCTGATTAGAAAGAAAGCTGCCTAGAAACAGTAGGCAGCTCCTTGGCTCTTATGCACAAACTTAGACCATCTGAATCGGTTTTATGCTTAAATCGAAGTGCTTTGGTCAAACGGGTAATCTGTCGTAGCTTTACATATTTGTTGTAGCGATTTGTATGAAAAGAACAACAGGTGCAAATAAAAAGTCATCTAGCATTTGTTTAACTGAATGTCTTGGTTTAGAGTTCTTAAAAAGTTCTTAATTAAAACATTGAAAAATTTAAAAAATATAAGAACTTTTGCATTTATTACTCATTTCTGTTATTTTAACATTTTGGAGTGTGTGTGTGTGCACGCGTGTGCATGTGTGTACAGATCAGAAGATAAACTTCAGGTGTTGATTCTTACCACCACATTGGTTTTAGTTACTCGAATCTAGTTAATTTTTTTCCATTTATTTTTTTTATATGTATGGGTGTTTTGCCTGCATGTATGTCTGTGCAGACAGTGCATTCCTTGGGCTCACCAAAGTCAGAAGAGGGCAATGAATCCCCTGGACCTGGAATTACAGACAGCTGCTAAACGCTGTGGCTGCTAGGAGTTGAACTCAGCAGCAAGTACTCTTAACTGTTGAGCGGACTCTCCAGTCTATCCCTAGGCTTTAAACTCAGCCAGCCAGTCTGTGTTTTGTTTGTTTGTTGTTGTTTTTAAATTGTGATTTGAGACCTTTACATTGAAGGTTATTGCCGAGAGGTGCTGGCTAGTTTTTATAATTTTAATATTAGTTGACTTTGCTATTATTTTCTTTATTCCTTATTAGTGTTGGAAGGTTTTCTGTGTTAGATGTGAGGTGTCCTTTGTCCTTCTATTCCTCTCATGAAATTTGTGTTTTCTTGTGTTCTTGTGCCCGAGACTCTATCTCCTTGGTATGTAGTTTTCCTTTAAGTGTCTACTACAGTTAATGTGAATTGTTTTTGTGTGAGCTTGTCCTGAAATGCCCTAATTTATCTATCAATTTTACAAGATGGCTTTTCTGGGTGGAGCAATCTTGGTTGGCAGCGTTCACTTCCAGGGCTTGGGATATACCCTTTCATGCTTTTCTGTTCTTTAGGTTGTCAATGAGAAATCTGCTATTGGTTTGGTGCGCTCATCTTTGTAGGTGTGTAGATGTTTTTCTAGTATAGCTTTTTATTCTGAAGTTTGCGTTGTATTCCTGACAGCTTAGTTATAATATATCGTGGAGAACTTCTTTTTGTGTTTATATGTCCATTCATTTCCCTAGATGTGGGGTATCTTTAATTAAAATTTCATTGACTATTTTTCCTTTATCTTTGACATGTATCTCAATATTTTCTTTTATCTTGTGAATTCTCTTGGTTGTATTCCGGAATTCTTGGATGTTGTTTGAGGTCATGCTCATTTTTTTCTCTTTTTGATATTTGAATTGTTAGTATTTTCTTTACCTTCTCTTCCATTTCTAACATCCTCCACCTCCAGAGTTCATTGCACTTTGCATTTATAAAGTTTCTATTTTTCACTCTTAATCTCCCTTGTCTTAGGAACATTTAGTTTTCTTTCTTCCTTCCTTTCTTCCTTCCTTTCTTCCTTTCTTTCTTCCTTTCTTTCTTTCTTTCTTTCTTTCTTTCTTTCTTTCTTTCTTTTTTTTTTGTGTGTGTTTTCTTGTTTTTTTGTGGCCGGGTTTCTTTGTGGTTTTGGTGCCTGTCCTGGAACTAGCTCTTGTAGACCAGGCTGGTCTTGAAGTCACAGAGATCCGCCTGCCTCTGCCTCCCAAGTGCTGGGATTAAAGGCGTGCGCCACCACCGCCCAGCTAAGTCTCTGCAGTTGAAACCCAGTCCCATCCTGTTGTCCTTGCACTTGCATCCACCTCCACCCTAGGGCACTGGACCTAGAGTCTTGGGCATGGTGAACTGACAGTTGGGCACAAAGATGCATTCCCCACCTGATTTGACAAGCCGTAGATTGGGGCTCTTACGCTTGTTAAATTTGGAGAGGTAAGTTTTGCACACTAGCATCACCTGATTGGCTTTTCAAACTTGGGCACAAGCTAAACTCCATGCCCCTTAGCTTCAGGGGATCCAGACATAGGAGTGGCTTTAAAAACCTGGGGTATTCCACGACAGCAGGATGAGAGCTGATTTCCTTAGCTAGTGTCTGTCAAATACAGCGTCCAGTGTTTTGGGTTTTGTTTTGGATTTTTTTTTTTTTTTTTTTTTTTTTTTT